>NC_058085.1:367876560-368212219 GCF_014858855.1 Bufo gargarizans | reverse complement strand
TCAGCACAATCCGCTGTAATCAGACTCGTCATCAGTGTGCATCATTATGTGTTAGGCTACATTTACACGACATTTACACAAACGGGCCTGTAAAAGATGGGGACAGCACGAGGTAGCTCCGTTAGTGGCCCAGCAAAAAAAAAAAATAGAGCATGTCCTATACTTGTCTGCAATTGCGGACAAGAATAGGCATTGTCTATTAGAGTGGCGGCATGCGCGGTCCACAAATTGCGAAACGCACATGGGTCGGTATCCGTGTTTTGCGGATCTGCAATTTGCAGATCCACAAAACACTACGGTAGTTTGAATGCAGCCTTATACTGTATTATGGTCTATGAAATCCTAGACAGGCAAGGTTATAGATTCCATTATCACCGTCACCTATCAGCGGTTTTTATGTTGTGGCTGATCGGTGGAACTCTACCATGGATCCTAGTATTTTTAATAGAAAGACTACTGGAAGATCAACAAAAAGGTGAACAAACTATGGTATATTTTGATTTTGATTTGAAATTGACCAGTTTTCCTACAGAGAAGATACAAGTAAGCCTATGTTGTAGAAATTGAGCTAATAGGACCTTCAAGCGATGGCATTTATGTGGCCCACTATTGTCTTTAAATGAGATCTCTCTCTCTATTCAAAGAACTGAGCTGCAATACCACATCCAGCCCTTGGACCAGTGTGGCGCTGTTTCTGGAAGGAGCCATGCTATTCTACTCTTATTGGCTGTTGTATAAATGTACGAATCTGAGCAGATGGAAGAACCTTGCATGTGGACCTTATGGACCACCGAGCGGGCTTGTCACCTCTTTGGTCCAATTCAATTGGACTGTGTGATAAGTGTACAGTAAGTGCACCTGCGACCTCCCCTTGATCAGGGCGGCTAACTGATGCTCTGCCTAAAAAGTGAACTAGAAAAATAATAAAACGGAGGATCTGGTAGCAGCGGCCGTCATACAACCGCTTTCAGAACCAGTTAAAGTCTATGGGGATGTTCACAGGGCAATGATAATTACTGAGGACACAATGGGGGTAAAATATATACTATTACTTAAACTGGGGGGCACTATAATATATATTCTTTATACTGGAGGGCACTTTGGCGGCTATTCTTTATATTGGGGCACTATGGGGGCCATTATATATACTGGGGGAAGTATGAGGCCATTCTTTATATTGGGGCACTGTGGGGGACATTCTTAATACTGGAGGGCACTATAGGGACCATTATTTATACTGAGGGACACTGTTTGGCCATTATTTATACTTGGGGCAACATGGGGGCCATTCTTTATACTGCAGGGCACTATGGGGGCCAATTTTTTATACTGAGGGGCACTGTGGGGCCATTATTTATACTGGGGGCACCATGGGGGCCATTCTTTATACTGCATGGCACTATTGGGGCCATTCTTTATACCGAGGGGTACTGTGGGGCAATTATTTATACTGGGGGGCAACATGGGGGCCATTCTTTATACTTCAGGGCACTATTGGGGCCATTCTTTATACTGAGGGGTACTGTGGGGCCATTATTTATACTGGAGGCAACCTTGGGGCCATTCTTTATACTGCAGGGCACTATTGGGGCCATTCTTTATAATGAGGGGAGGGGTTCTGTGGGGCCCTTATTTATACTGGGGGCACCATGGGGGCCATTTTTTATACTGCAGGGCACTATGGAGGCCATTCTTTTAACTGAGGGGCACGGTGGGGCCATTATTTATACTGGGGGCACCATGGGGGGCCATTCTTTATACTGAGGGGTACTGTGGGCCCATTATTTATACTGCAGGGCACCATGGGGGCCATTCTTTATACTGAGGGGTACTGTCGGCCCATTATTTATACTGGGGGCACCATGGGGGCCATTATTTATACTGAGGGGCACTGTGGTGCCATTATTTATACTGGGGGCACCATGGGGGCCATTATTTATACTGCGGGGCACTATGGGGGTCATTCTTTATATGGGAGGGGGCATGAGGGTCATTCTTAATGCTGGAGGGCACAATGGAGGTCGTTCTTTACAGTGAGGGGCATTATGGGGACCATTCTTAATACTAGGGGCACTATGGGGGCCATTCCTTATAGTGGTGGCAATATGGGGGCCATTCTTTATACTGGGTGGCACTACAGGGCCATTCTTTATATATGGCATTATGGAGGGCATTATGTACTGTGGGGTACTGTCGGCCCATTATTTATACTGGGGGCACCATGGGGGCCATTATTTATACTGAGGGGCACTGTTGTGCCATTATTTATACTGGGGGCACCATGGGGGCCATTCTTTATACTGCAGGGCACTATGGGGGCCATTTTTGTACTGAGGGGCACTGTGGGGCCATTTTTATACTGAGGGGCACTGTGGGCCATTATTTATACTGCGGGGCACTATGGGGGTCATTCTTTATATGGGAGGGGGCATGAGGGTCATTCTTAATGCTGGAGGGCACAATGGAGGTTGTTCTTTACAGTGAGGGGCATTATGGGGACCATTCTTAATACTAGGGGCACTATGGGGGCCATTCCTTATAGTGGTGGCAATATGGGGGCCATTCTTTATACTGGGTGGCACTACAGGGCCATTCTTTATATATGGCATTATGGAGGGCATTATGTATACTGGCCACTGCAAAAAAAAAAAAAATCATCCCTTTTAATGGCCTCATGCACACGACGGTTGTTCTGGTCCCATTCATTTCAATGGGGCCGCAAAAGATGCGGACAGCACTCCGTGTGCTGTCCGCATCCGTTGCTCCGTTCCGTGGTCCAAAAAAAAATATATAACCTGTCCTACTCTTGTCTGTTTTGCAGACAAGAATAGGCAGTTATATAAATGGCTGTCAGTGCCGTTCCGCAAATTGCAGAACGCACATGGATGCCATCCGTGTTTTGCAGATCCGCAATTAGCAGACCGCAAAACACACAACGGTCGTGTGCATGAGGCCAATGGCTGTTAAAAAAGGATGTAAAATGGACATTAAAAACAGATAAAAGTAGCAAGAAAATGGATGCACACACTGACGCAAAATGGCCATGAAAAACTGACAATTTCTCTATTTTCAATGTCCACAGTGCGAATGAGCCCTTACACGTGGTCAGGTCAATACCTTCAGTTCCAGTAAAGTAAAAATCCATCTAGTTAAGCGCGCTGTAAACACGCAGTAAGCAATTTGCTGACACAAGAAATACCCATTCCCTGTGTCACGTTCGTTCATTAGCAGATTGTGGCCCAGTAGGTGCTGATACCTCTAAAGACACTACATTGGCTTACACATATACACGTATAGATCTTCATGTCAGCTCACCCTAAAGCCCCCATACATCAAGTCAACTATTCCAGTCCGAGCAAGATTACTATTCATGGCGTCCACAAGTGCCTCAGGGCTGCAGTCATTATAATTCTGCACTTGCAATAAGATCCAAGTGCAGATGATGTTACATATACTGATGTGATTTGCTCTTCAGAGAATCCCATTCGTACAAATCCTTCTATAATGACAAATGCAATGCTGCATCTCCAAGGCTCTGTCTGTGGCCGGATCATATTGGACAGCAGAGCAGATTTTCGTCATCTGGATATTATTTTTCCAGTTGTTGGCAAGGATATGTTATCAAGCAATAATTTGTTAAGCAATGATATGTAATTAATCCCCAAAGGCCATCTGTTCATGGAAGGTGGCAGACTACCCGGACAGAGAGGAGCTAGTGGCAGACTACCCGGACAGAGAGGAGCTAGTGGCAGACTACCCGGACAGAGAGGAGCTAGTGGCAGACTACCCGGACAGAGAGGAGCTAGAGGCAGACTACCCGGACAGAGAGGAGCAAGTGGCAGACTACCCGGACAGAGAGGAGCAAGTGGCAGACTACCCGGACAGAGAGGAGCTAGTGGCAGACTACCCGGACAGAGAGGAGCTAGTGGCAGACTACCCGGACAGAGAGGAGCTAGTGGCAGACTACCCGGACAGAGAGGAGCTAGAGGCAGACTACCCGGACAGAGAGGAGCTAGTGGCAGACTACCCGGACAGAGAGGAGCTAGAGGCAGACTACCCGGACAGAGAGGAGCAAGTGGCAGACTACTCGGACAGAGAGGAGCTAGTGGCAGACTACCCGGACAGAGAGGAGCTAGAGGCAGACTACCCGGACAGAGAGGAGCTTGTGGCAGACTACCCGGACAGAGAGGAGCTAGTGGCAGACTACTCGGACAGAGAGGAGCTAGTGGCAGACTACCCGGACAGAGAGGAGCTAGAGGCAGACTACCCGGACAGAGAGGAGCTAGTGGCAGACTACTCGGACAGAGAGGAGCTAGTGGCAGACTACTCGGACAGAGAGGAGCTAGTGGCAGACTACCCGGACAGAGAGGAGCTAGAGGCAGACTACCCGGACAGAGAGGAGCTAGAGGCAGACTACTCGGACAGAGAGGAGCTAGTGGCAGACTACCCGGACAGAGAGGAGCTAGAGGCAGACTACCCGGACAGAGAGGAGCTAGTGGCAGACTACCCGGACAGAGAGGAGCTAGAGGCAGACTACCCGGACAGAGAGGAGCAAGTGGCAGACTACTCGGACAGAGAGGAGCTAGTGGCAGACTACCCGTACAGAGAGGAGCTAGTGGCAGACTACTCGGACAGAGAGGAGCTAGTGGCAGACTACCCGGACAGAGAGGAGCTTGTGGCAGACTACCCGGACAGAGAGGAGCTAGTGGCAGACTACCCGGACAGAGAGGAGCTAGTGGCAGACTACCCGGACAGAGAGGAGCTAGTGGCAGACTACCCGGACAGAGAGGAGCTAGTGGCAGACTACCCGGACAGAGAGGAGCTAGTGGCAGACTACCCGGACAGAGAGGAGCTAGTGGCAGACTACCCGGACAGAGAGGAGCTAGTGGCAGACTACCCGGACAGAGAGGAGCTAGTGGCAGACTACCCGGACAGAGAGGAGCTAGTGGCAGAATACCCGGACAGAGAGGAGCTAGTGGCAGACTACCCGGACAGAGAGGAGCTAGTGGCAGACTACCCGGACAGAGAGGAGCTAGTGGCAGACTACCCGGACAGAGAGGAGCTAGTGGCAGACTACCCGGACAGAGAGGAGCTAGTGGCAGACTACCCGGACAGAGAGGAGCTAGTGGCAGACTACCCGGACAGAGAGGAGCTAGTGGCAGACTACTCGGACAGAGAGGAGCTAGTGGCAGACTATCTGGACAGAGAGGAGCTAGTGGCAGACTACCCGGACAGAGAGGAGCTAGTGGCAGACTACCCGGACAGAGAGGAGCTAGTGGCAGACTACCCGGACAGAGAGGAGCTAGTGGCAGACTACCCGGACAGAGAGGAGCTTGTGGCAGACTACCCGGACAGAGAGGAGCTAGTGGCAGACTACCCGGACAGAGAGGAGCTAGTGGCAGACTACCCGGACAGAGAGGAGCTAGTGGCAGACTACCCGGACAGAGAGGAGCTAGTGGCAGACTACCCGGACAGAGAGGAGCTAGTGGCAGAATACCCGGACAGAGAGGAGCTAGTGGCAGACTACCCGGACAGAGAGGAGCTAGTGGCAGACTACCCGGACAGAGAGGAGCTAGTGGCAGACTACCCGGACAGAGAGGAGCTAGTGGCAGACTACCCGGACAGAGAGGAGCTAGTGGCAGACTACCCGGACAGAGAGGAGCTAGTGGCAGACTACCCGGACAGAGAGGAGCTAGTGGCAGACTACTCGGACAGAGAGGAGCTAGTGGCAGACTATCCGGACAGAGAGGAGCTAGTGGCAGACTACCCGGACAGAGAGGAGCTAGTGGCAGACTACCCGGACAGAGAGGAGCTAGTGGCAGACTACCCGGACAGAGAGGAGCTAGTGGCAGACTACCCGGACAGAGAGGAGCTTGTGGCAGACTACCCGGACAGAGAGGAGCTAGTGGCAGACTACCCGGACAGAGAGGAGCTAGTGGCAGACTACCCGGACAGAGAGGAGCTAGTGGCAGACTACCCGGACAGAGAGGAGCTAGTGGCAGACTACCCGGACAGAGAGGAGCTAGTGGCAGACTACCCGGACAGAGAGGAGCTAGTGGCAGACTACCCGGACAGAGAGGAGCTAGTGGCAGACTACCCGGACAGAGAGGAGCTAGTGGCAGACTACCCGGACAGAGAGGAGCTAGTGGCAGACTACCCGGACAGAGAGGAGCTAGTGGCAGAATACCCGGACAGAGAGGAGCTAGTGGCAGACTACCCGGACAGAGAGGAGCTAGTGGCAGACTACCCGGACAGAGAGGAGCTAGTGGCAGACTACTCGGACAGAGAGGAGCTAGTGGCAGACTATCCGGACAGAGAAGAGCTAGTGGCAGACTACCCGGACAGAGAGGAGCTAGTGGCAGACTACCCGGACAGAGAGGAGCTAGTGGCAGACTACCCGGACAGAGAGGAGCTAGTGGCAGACTACCCGGACAGAGAGGAGCTAGTGGCAGACTACCCGGACAGAGAGGAGCTAGTGGCAGACTACCCGGACAGAGAGGAGCTAGTGGCAGACTACCCGGACAGAGAGGAGCTAGTGGCAGACTACCCAGACAGAGAGGAGCTAGTGGCAGACTACCCGGACAGAGAGGAGCTAGTGGCAGACTACCCGGACAGAGAGGAGCTAGTGGCAGACTACCCGGACAGAGAGGAGCTAGTGGAAGACTACCCAGAGAGAGAGGAGCTAGTGGCAGACTACCCGGACAGAGAGGAGCTAGTGGCAGACTACCCGGACAGAGGGGAGCTAGTGGCAGACTACCCGGACAGAGAGGAGCTATTAGCAGACTACCCGGACAGAGAGGAGCTCATACAGGGTACAGATCTAGGGCAGTGAACTGAACCTTTTCCTTGGGTGAAGGAAATTGATGGATGTGGGTGGTGGGAGGATTGAGGATGCTTCATCATGAAGAATAGTAAATTGGTGTAGTATAGGTACTCAGAAAATGATGGGAGTGGTAAGCTTCACCTTCATGGATTATCTATGTTAGGTCAGCGGTATTGACTTGTGGAAAGAGCTCTACCAGATCACCAACCCCTTATAGCCACCCGTCTCACCTATAAGGCACATTATAAAGTGAAATGACTGTAGTCTTAGCCAATAAGTAACCATCAAAAGGTAATACTCAAAATACTTGGGACCAATGCACATATTTTACCACGGCCCATCATCAAGCAGGGGGGTGACATCTTGCTGCAATTTTAACAATGGTGCCAATTCCATCTACAGCAGGGATGTTCAACCTGTGGCCCTCCAGATGTTGCAAAACTACAACTCCCATCATAGCTGTAGGCTGCCTCTGCTATCGCGGCTTGGTACAACTGGCTTCATCATGATTCACCAACAGTCTAAGGGTCCATTCACATGTCCGTTGTTTCTTTCCTGATCTGTTCCGTTTTTTGCGGAACAGATCTGGACCAGATCTGGACCCATTCATTTTCAATGGGTCCTATAAAATAAATCTGACATTGTGCTGTCCGATTTTTTTCAGGACCCATTGAAAATGAATGGGTCCAGATCTGGTCCAGATCTGTTCTGCAAAAAACGGAACAGATCAGGAAAGAAACAACGGACGTGTGAATGGACCCTAAGACTGTATGTCCTGTACATACAGTAAATGTCCTGGTTATCATTCAGGGGTACAGTGTCACCAAAAATCACCAATCATTGACCCTTTACTTATCTGACCCCCCCCCCCCCCCCAAATGTTATCTAAAAACCTCTATAACACTAAATGGAATTCATACATATAAAAGACTGTAACACTAAATATAGTTACAGCTGCTGGAATGTTACATTGTTACAAATAGTTCCATTACACTGCCACTGTAATTGATGGGCTGTACATGTAATACACAGACATGCCGACCGGGTCCTCCAGAGAGAAGGAGACGTCCTCAGCAGCTGATGTTCACTCTTACTAAATGTTGGGGGTCTTGAAAGAGAGACCCCCTTCTATTAAATGTATTATTCCACCCTACACCTTTATGGCATTCCTATGGATTGGGAGCCATGCTTGCTCAGCTTGCTTATAGGGATGAACCCATCTTAAGACACTGAAGGCATATCCAGAGGCATTTGCCCATGTCCACAAGAAACCCCATAAATGACTGATTTGGGTCCTCTCTCTGGGACCTCCACCTTTCTCCAGATCAGGGGTCCCCAGCTTGGTAAGGTGGTCTTTGGTGACTTCATTCAGGCTCAGAATGAATGGAGAGGTGGCCATGTACAGTGGGATGCGAAAGTTTGGGCAACCTTGTTAATCGTCATGATTTTCCTGTATAAATCGTTGGTTGTTACAATAAAAAATGTCAGTTAAATATATCGTATAGGAGAGACACACAGTGATGTTTGAGAAGTGAAATGAAGTGTATTGGATTTACAGAAAGTGTGCTATAATTGTTTAAACAAAATTAGGCAGGTGCATAAATTTGGGCACCACAAAAAAGAAATGAAATCAATATTTAGTAGATCCTCCTTTTGCAAAAATTACAGCCTCTAAACGCTTCCTGTAGGTTCCAATGAGAGTCTGGATTCTGGTTGAAGGTATTTTGGACCATTCCTCTTTACAAAACATCTTTAGTTCATTCAGGTTTGATGGCTTCCGAGCATGGACAGCTCTCTTTAAGTCACACCACAGATTTTCAATTATATTCAGGTCTGGGGACTGAGATGGCCATT
The DNA here is from genome assembly GCF_014858855.1 of Bufo gargarizans. NCBI lineage: Eukaryota > Metazoa > Chordata > Amphibia > Anura > Bufonidae > Bufo > Bufo gargarizans. Next base: position 368,203,542 of record NC_058085.1, on the reverse strand, counting down.
CCAGAACGTTGTACTTGTTCCTCTGCATAAATGCCTTAGTAGATTTTGAGCAGTGTTTAGGGTCGTTGTCTTGTTGAAAGATCCAGCCCCGGCGCAGCTTCAGCTTTGTCACTGATTCCTGGACATTGGTCTCCAGAATCTGCTGATACTGAGTGGAATCCATGCGTCCCTCAACTTTGACAAGATTCCCAGTCCCTGCACTGGCCACTCAGCCCCACAGCATGATGGAACCACCACCATATTTTACTGTAGGTAGCAGGTGTTTTTCATGGAGTGCTGTGTTCTTTTTCCTCCATGCATAACGCCCCTTGTTATGGCCAAATAACTCAATTTTAGTTTCATCAGTCCACAGCACCTTATTCCAAAATGAAGCTGGCTTGTCCAAATGTGCTTTAGCCCACCTCAAGCGGCGGAGAAAAGGCTTCCTCTGCATCACTCTCGCATACAGCATCTCCTTGTGTAAAGTGCGCCGGATGGTTGAACGATGCACAGTTACTCCATCTGCAGCAAGATGATGTTGTAGGTCTTTGGTGCTGGTCTCTGGGTTGACTCTGACTGTTCTCACCATTTGTCGCTTCTGTCTATCTGAGATTTTTCTTGGTCTGCCACTTCGAGCCTTAACTTGAACTGAGCCTGTGGTCTTCCATTTCCTCAATATGTTCCTAACTGTAGAAACAGACGGCGGAAATCTCTGAGACCTTTCTGTGTCCTTCCCCTAAACTATGATGGGGAACAATCTGTGTCTTCAGGTCATTTGAGAGTTGTTTTAAGACCCCCATGTTGCTACTCTTCAGAGAAAATTGAAAGAGGGAAACTTACAATTGACCCCCTTAAATACTCTTTCTCATAATTGGATTCACCTGTGTATGTAGGTCAGGGGTCACTGAGCTTACCAAGCCAATTTGAGTTCCAATAATTAGGTCTAAAGGTTTTACAATCAATAAAATGACAACAACAGTGACCACATGTATGCACCTGCTTAATTTTGTTTAAACAGTTATAGCACACTTTCTGTAAATCCAATAAACTTCATTTCACTTCTCAGATATCACTGTGTGTGACTCCTATATGATAGATTTAGCTGACATTTTTCATCATAACAACCAACGATTTATACAGGAAAATCATGACGATTAAAAAGGTTGCTCAAACGTTCGCATCCCACTGTATCTGCTCATCTCCCTCCATTCCCTTCTAAGGAAGAGCATGCGTGCTCAGATGTTTTCATGACCATCATTTTGGAAGTAGGTGCAGTTCCTAGAGGTTGGACTATCATATACTAGACATCTGTGGAAATAAATGTCTAGGTTGGGAACATCCTTCATGGCAATTTCTATCATACGCAACGACTTCTTTGGAGAGATCCAAGTAATTACTAAAATAGACATGTCAGAGGAGGCGGTGGGTTCTCTTTAAATGTTCTAAAAAATATTACCCTATTAGAGCTTTGTAGCTAAAGGTGACGGCCATGTGAGCCACCTCTCCAGTTATTCCTGCCTCGCTTGGTGCAATGAAGGTGCAGGGACCCATGTTCTTAAAATATGTGCGGTTCCTACAGATGGGACACCCACCAATCAGTCAGTTATGGCATACAGAACTGCTCCTGCGGAAAACCTCTCCCCTGCTCCGACTTCCAATTCCTGCTCTCTGTGCTTCCTGCTCCAATGATTGATCCAATGATGTCCTGACACAAACATGTGACTGCTGCAGCCAATCACTGGCCGTTGCAGAAACCTGTCAATACCATTGAGGTCCTCACAGCAGCCAATCACTGGCCGTAGCAGAAACCTGTCAATACCATTGAGGTCCTCTCAGCAGCCAATCACTGGCCGTAGCAGAAACCTGTCAATACCATTGAGGTCCTCTCAGCAGCCAATCACTGGCCGTAGCAGAAACCTGTCAATACCATTGAGGTCCTCTCAGCAGCCAATCACTGGCCATAGCAGAAACCTGTCAATACCATTGAGGTCCTCACAGCAGCCAATCACTGGCCGTTGCAGAAACCTGTCAATACCATTGAGGTCCTCTCAGCAGCCAATCACTGGCCGTAGCAGAAACCTGTCAATACCATTGAGGTCCTCTCAGCAGCCAATCACTGGCCGTAGCAGAAACCTGTCAATACCATTGAGGTCCTCACAGCAGCCAATCACTGGCCGTTGCAGAAACCTGTCAATACCATTGAGGTCCTCTCAGCAGCCAATCACTGGCCGTAGCAGAAACCTGTCAATACCATTGAGGTCCTCTCAGCAGCCAATCACTGGCCGTAGCAGAAACCTGTCAATACCATTGAGGTCCTCTCAGCAGCCAATCACTGGCCGTAGCAGAAACCTGTCAATACCATTGAGGTCCTCACAGCAGCCAATCACTGGCCGTAGCAGGACTCTGTCAATACCATTGAGGTCCTCACAGCAGCCAATCACTGGCTGCAGTGGGTTCATGCCTCTGTGTTGGGTGTTATGCTGGAGAAGGAAGTACAGAGACCGACCGGGGATCAGGAAGTACTTGATCAGGGGAAGCAAGGGATCAGTATGGTGGGTATTACCTTTAGTATTATTATTATTTTTTATTTATTATTTTTTTTGCTTGGCTGGGTGTCACCCTCAGCTACAATGCTCTAATAGGGTGATAGATTTTCAAACATTTAAAGAGGACCCAACGCATGACATGTCTGTTTTACTAATTACTTGCATTCCTCGTATAATAACAATTATGGAGCATCTATTCTGATGACTCTATGCCATTCCTCTGTTATTCCTTTTATACGTTTCTGAATGGATTGCTAGCAGTCTGTCACAAAGGTCCACGTGGATGTCCCTGCACAATCTCACATTGACAGCACTGATTGGATAGTGTCAGACGGTGGAGAAACACGCCCACAACAGGTAACACCCACATGGACCCTCATTAAAAATCAATTCATACATGTCTAGTAGGAATAATAGAGGAACGGCACAACATAGAGCCATAAGAATAGATGCTCCAGAGTTGTTACTACATGGGGATTTATTGGTAGTTTTTTTTGTTACTCATTTATTTCAAGACAGGCATCAATTTCAACCCCTGCCTTTAAGGAGTTAAATCTATCAGCTGTTCCTTCTCCATATCCCTAGACAATGAACTCATCAGATCCGAGGACGGTTGGAAGAGAAGTGAGTAATCTCCACTGCGTTCTGCCCTCAGCGGATGGACATTAAGTGTCCTATTAATATTCCTCCAGCCTTCATGCTGTTTCCCTGAATCTAATCTTTCTTCCCCATCTACGCACTTTGATTAAAAAGTAAAAGTTTTTTTTTATTGTTTTGCCATTACTATAAAATATTCGCTGGCGTACTCTTTCCAGGCTTTTAACGCCTTCTAAATCTCCTTTCCGTAGCCGGGTTTATGGTGAATAGTTTATCATAATTTAAGGGCTCTTCACTGCACAGAATTATGGGTCCCTTTAAAAAAAAAAAAAACGGTATAAAATATCATTTTATTAATATTTACAGAATATCCATTAGATCAATGAGGAGGAGTCCTGCCCCTCCCCCAGCCATAGTGAAAAAGTATAAAATACAGGAAAAACAGACTCGTTTGCCTTCTTCGGTGTCGCCTCCTTTACATCCTGCTTAATGGCAGCCATTTTTTACCTAAAGAGCGCTAAATAATTTAGAAAGGTCCCTTACATTTGTGTTCCTTAATTAACACGAAATATGTGTCAGCGCGATGCTGGGTAGCGAAAGGAAATAAAAGCGATCTAAATTGCTGTTACTGTCAATAAAATCTGCTTTAGTGCAACAGAAAAGTACTTGGCTGCGCCTGACGGATGAGCCATAAGCAGTGGCACCGCTGAGTGGCGCAGGGCGAGCGCGCTCCTGGGGGGGTGCCCATCGCCCTCTTTCTAGACTGGCAGAGACAAAAATGAGAGGTCAAGAGGTTAGGACATCACAGATGACAGTAACCAATCAGGACTCTCTTTTCAGGACATGTGATGCAGGAGGACTCTATAAGTCAGTGAAGACGGGACCGTTTCTGGCACGGAGGGTGTACTGTACAGACGGGGGCAGATTTAGCATATCTGGGGCCCTGACCTGCAGCACTGCTAAACTCCATGTGCTCTCAACACAATATAGTTCCCCTTATGTGCCCCGAACATAATATGGTGCCCTTTATGTGCCCCCAAACAACATAATGTCCCATGTGTGGTCCCAACACAATGTGGTTCACCTAATGTGCTCCCAACATAATATGGCGCCCCTTATGTGCCCCCACACTGTATACTGCACCTTGTTGGCTCCCAATGCAATACAGTTAGGTCCATATATATTTGGACAGAGACAACCTGTTTCTAATCTCTGTCCTGTACATCACCACAATGGATTTTGGACACAGTTCAGACGCAGTTGAAGTTCAGACTTTCAGCTTTAATTCAGTCGGTTGAACAAAATGATGGCATAAAAATGTGAGGAACTAAAGTATTTTATAAACTCAATCCCTTCATTTCAGGGGCTCAAAAAAAATTGAACAAATTTAATAATTGTAAATAAAATGTAAATTTCTAATACTTGGTTGAAAACCCTTTGTTGGCAATGACTGCCTGAAGTCTTGACCTCATGGACATCACCAGACGCTGCGTTTCCTCCTCTTTAATGCTCGGTCTTCACTGCCGCGGTTTTTAGTTGCTGTTTGTGGCCTTTCTGTCTGAAGTTTAGTCTTTACCCAGTGAAATGCTCTATTAGGTTCAGATCCGGTGACTCGGCCATTCAGGAATATTCCACTTCTTTGCTGTAAAAAACTCCGGGGTCACTTTGCCTTTATGTTTTGGGTCATTGTCCATCTGTATTATGAAACGCCGTCCAATCAGTTTGGCTGGATTTGAGCGCACAATATGTCTCTGAAAACCCCAGGATTCAAAAACCCCAGGCTGCTTCTTTCCTGTGTCCCATCATCAATAAACATTAGGGCCCCGGGGGCCACTGGCAGTCATGCATGCCCGAGCCATCACACTGCCTCCGCCATGTTCTACAGATGATGTGGTATGTGGATCATGAGCTGTACCGAGCCTTCACCATACTTTTTTCTTTCCATCATTCTGGTAGAGGTTGATCTTGGCTTCATCTGTCCACAGAATGTTCTTTCAGAAGTGTGCTGGTTTTTTAGATGTTTTTCAGCAAAGTCCAATCTAGCCTTCTTATTCTGGAGGCTGATGATTGGCTTCACCATATAGTGAACCCTCTGTATTTACTGTCATGCCATCTTCTCTTTACGGTAGATTTGGATATTGATCCGCCTGTATCCTGGAGAGCGTTGTCACTTGGTCGGCTGTTGTTAAAGGGGCTTCTCTTCACCATGGTAATTATTCTGCCTTCATGTTGTCTTCCGTGGGCGTCCAGGTCTTCTTGCATTGTTGAGGTCACCAGCGCTTTCTTTCTTCTCAGGATGTACCAAACTGTATATTTTGCCGCTCCTAATTTCTCGGATGGGTTTCTTCTGTTTTTGCAGATTAAGGATGGCTTGTTTCACCTGCATGGAGACCTCCTGTGACCGCATGTTTACTTCTCAGCAAAATCTTCAAAATGCATGCACCCCCAACACAATATGGTGCCTCTTATGCGCCCCACAAACAGTATAATTACTCCTTATGTGCCCTTCACATAGTATAATGCTCCGTATGTACCTTAACACATTATGGTGCCCCTTATGTGCCCAACAAAATATGGTGCCCCTTATATACCTCCAACACAGATTAATGTCTCCCTATGTGTCCCCAACATATTATGGTGCCCCACACAGTACAATGCCTTTTATGTGCCCCACAAACAGTATAATGCTCCTTATGCACCCAACACAGTATAATTACCCCTCGTGTGCCCCTCACACAGTATAATGCTCCTTATGCACCCCCAACACCTTATGGTGCCCCGTTAGTGTCTCCAAAATGAATACGCACCTCACCCACATTCCCGTGACGAACAGAACTGATCTCTCACTGCTGATCTGCTCCAGGCTGTTCGGTAAGTAGGCACAGCGGGTGCAATGATGTCATCTTATTGCATCTACCAGCAGCACACCACCCGTCGCAGGGTGAATGGTGGACCAGGGAGCTGATTGCTTCACCATTCTGTACAACTGTATTCGCATCCTGACGATATGGGTGCATTTGAAATAGGTGGCGCTGCCAGGGTAACCTATCTACGAGGAAACCCCTAATATCAGGGGGATGAGCAGCCATCAGAGGTGTCTATCAGTGGCTTATTACCCTCTTCCTATTCACAGGCCGAATGTGCATGTTTATGGGGAGGCTGGGAGGATTCGGAAATCTGCGCCCCACTCTGCTCTACAGATTGCAGTCAAGTCTTTCTTACTGTAGAGACCCCCCAAATAATTGGCACTATATCGATTGTCTTAAACTCCTTTAACTTCCTGACAGTAGATTTTTAGGGCAAAATACAGAAATGAGGCTCCATTCCATTTATTAATTTATTTTTTGCTATGATTGCTTGTTACTCCCCTTAAAAGACATTTTGTAGCAATTCCTAATTGGAGTAGTAGTCACTGACCCGTCCTCGCACCTTATACACAATGAATTACCCAGCAGAGGTCAGAGCAGTGACGAAATCTCCTCCCAAGATGTTCCTCATGGGAGGGGATTGTGAAGTGAAGTTAAATAATAATTGGCAAAAACACTTTTTAAAATATTTGAAAGGATCATTCACTTGGACTGCTGCCTGGATCTCTATTATTTTTTTATGTCAAGTCTTGTGAGGTGTGCATCATCATGTTCCTCTTGTGCTGCTGACTTTGATTGATTGAACCAAATTGCTATCCCTCTCCAGACAAAAAAAATTACTATTGAAGGGCTCGTAACGTACAAACGTCTGTTCTACTTTAATGAATCCAGTTCTTGCCGCTTGCATTCTGAGATTAGCGGGGAAGGTGTGAGAGGTGTTATCTCTACCGAAAGCTTCCAGACAGGTTAGAGACAAGAACATAGAATAATTCTCTAGCAATCCGGAGGTGACACAAAGGTCAAAAAGTCTAATTCTATGTTCACCACCTACATTGTTACCATAGTGCGGGCTATTAAATACAGCACCGAGAGTCTACAGGAAGAGAAAGGGCCTCAGCCGATTCCGTTTGATACAAAGTAGCAGAATTTTGCAAAATTTAAGTATTATGCTTTAGGATATATATATTAGCGGCAGGTTATGGGGGTGCAGAGGTGGCACTTGTTCCATCCATAGCCCTGGTGCCTGATGTAGACACCACCACTATTGTAAACGGTGCATAGTGCAAGAGCTTTAAAGGGGATATGTCATAAAACATGTTCTACATTTTTCAAACCAGCACCTGGATCTGTTCTGCAGTGATAGATACATAGAAACATAGAAATATAGTGGCAAATCTGGGGGAGCTGCTCAACCCCTAACACTGTAGCGTGTTTTTCATCGGGGGAGCAGCCCCACCGCATGTGGACCGCAGCGAACGACTATCCCCAGCAAAAAATGCATACGGTGGAGGATGTCGGCGCGGTCCACATGCACCACAAAGGCATCCTACACAAAATGGAGCATTGTGCGGATGAAAATATAATCATATAAATCACAGAAAAAATGCACCAAACGGTTATGCCACTGACTATACTGGCTAGTCATAAATGCAGATATTAAAAGGTGAGACTTTTGCCAATATATTCCTGACGGACTCCGATATTTTCCTGACAGGAATATATTGGCAAAAGTCTCAGCTTTTAATATCTGCATTTATGACTAGCCAGTATAGTCAGTGGCATAACCGTTTGGTGCATTTTTTCTGTGATTTAGATAGATAGATAGATAGATAGATATGAGATAGAGATAGATATGAGATAGATAGATAGATAGATATGTGATAGATAGATAGATAGACAGACAGGCATTAATAATTAATAATTAATCGATGCCTGCCTTCATATTTATTTAGCTGCCTATCGGTATCTCAGATTTTCCCCAACACGGTGAAGTGCCTCTCAGACTACCTTAAGTACACTTGATAGTCTGAGATACTCCCCATGTTCGAAGAGCAGCACTGACCATTCAGAGACATGGGCGGAGTGTCTCAGACTACTGTGAGCAGTGCTGACCATTCAGAGAACAGGGGGAGTGTCTCAGACTACTGTGAGCAGTGCTGACCATTCAGAGAACAGGGGGAGTGTCTCAGACTACTGTGAGCAGTGCTGACCATTCAGAGAACAGAGGGAGTGACTCAGACTACTGTGAGCAGTGCTGACCATTTAGAGAAGAGGGGGAGTGTCTCAGACTACTGTGAGCAGCACTGACCATTCAGAGAACAGGGGGAGTGTCTCGGACTACTGTGAGCAGTGCTGACCATTCAGAGAACAGGGGGAGTGTCTCAGACTACTGTGAGCAGTGCTGACCATTCAGAGAACAGAGGGAGTGACTCAGACTACTGTGAGCAGTGCTGACCATTTAGAGAAGAGGGGGAGTGTCTCAGACTACTGTGAGCAGCACTGACCATTCAGAGAACAGGGGGAGTGTCTCGGACTACTGTGAGCAGTGCTGACCATTCAGAGAACAGGGGGAGTGTCTCAGACTACTGTGAGCAGTGCTGACCATTCAGAGAACAGAGGGAGTGTCTCAGACTACTGTGAGCAGTGCTGACCATTCAGAGAACAGCCGGAGTGTCTCAGACTACTGTGAGCAGTGCTGACCATTCAGAGAACAGCCGGAGTGTCTCAGACTACTGTGAGCAGTGCTGACCATTTAGAGAAGAGGGGGAGTGTCTCAGACTACTGTGAGCAGTGCTGACCATTCAGAGACATGGGCGGAGTTTCTCAGACTACTGTGAGCAGCACTGACCATTCAGAGAACAGGGGGAGTGTCTCAGACTACTGTGAGCAGTGCTGACCATTCAGAGAACAGGCGGAGTGTCTCAGACTACTGTGAGCAGCACTGACCATTCAGAGAACAGGGGGAGTGTCTCGGACTACTGTGAGCAGCACTGACCATTCAGAGAACAGGGGGAGTGTCTCAGACTACTGTGAGCAGTGCTGACCATTCAGAGACATGGGCGGAGTGTCTCAGACTACTGTGAGCAGTGCTGACCATTCAGAGACATGGGCGGAGTGTCTCAGACTACTGTGAGCAGTGCTGACCATTCAGAGAACAGGGGGAGTGTCTCAGACTACTGTGAGCAGTGCTGACCATTCAGAGAACAGGCGGAGTGTCTCAGACTACTGTGAGCAGTGCTGACCATTCAGAGAACAGGCGGAGTGTCTCAGACTACTGTGAGCAGTGCTGACCATTTAGAGAACAGGGGGAGTGTCTCAGACTACTGTGAGCAGTGCTGACCATTCAGAGACATGGGCGGAGTGTCTCAGACTACTATGAGCAGTGCTGACCATTCAGAGACATGGGCGGAGTGTCTCAGACTACTATGAGCAGTGCTGACCATTCAGAGAACAGGGGGAGTGTCTCAGACTACTATGAGCAGTGCTGACCATTCAGAGAACAGGCAGAGTGTCTCAGACTACTATGAGCAGTGCTGACCATTCAGAGACATGGGCGGAGTGTCTCAGACTACTGTGAGCAGTGCTGACCATTCAGAGAACAGAGGGAGTGACTCAGACTACTGTGAGCAGTGCTGACCATTCAGAGAACAGGGGGAGTGTCTCAGACTACTGTGAGCAGTGCTGACCATTCAGAGAACAGGCGGAGTGTCTCAGACTACTGTGAGCAGTGCTGACCATTCAGAGAACAGGGGGAGTGTCTCAGACTACTGTGAGCAGTGCTGACCATTCAGAGAACAGGGGGAGTGTCTCAGACTACTGTGAGCAGTGCTGACCATTCAGAGAACAGGGGGAGTGTCTCAGACTACTGTGAGCAGCACTGACCATTCAGAGAACAGGGGGAGTGTCTCAGACTACTGTGAGCAGCACTGACCATTCAGAGAACAGGGGGAGTGTCTCAGACTACTGTGAGCAGTGCTGACCATTCAGAGAACAGGCGGAGTGTCTCAGACTACTGTGAGCAGTGCTGACCATTCAGAGAACAGGGGGAGTGTCTCAGACTACTGTGAGCAGTGCTGACCATTCAGAGAACAGGGGGAGTGTCTCAGACTACTGTGAGCAGTGCTGACCATTCAGAGAACAGGGGGAGTGTCTCAGACTACTGTGAGCAGCACTGACCATTCAGAGAACAGGGGGAGTGTCTCAGACTACTGTGAGCTGTGCTGACCATTCAGAGAACAGGCGGAGTGTCTCAGACTACTATGAGCAGTGCTGACCATTCAGAGACATGGGCGGAGTGTCTCAGACTACTGTGAGCAGCACTGACCATTCAGAGAACAGGGGGAGTGTCTCGGACTACTGTGAGCAGTGCTGACCATTCAGAGACATGGGCGGAGTGTCTCAGACTACTGTGAGCAGTGCTGACCATTCAGAGAACAGGTGGAGTGTCTCAGACTACTGTGAGCAGTGCTGACCATTCAGAGAACAGGGGGAGTGTCTCAGACTACTGTGAGCAGTGCTGACCATTCAAAGACATGGGCGAGTGTCTCAGACTACTGTGAGCAGTGCTGACCATTCAGAGAACAGCCGGAGTGTCTCAGACTACTGTGAGCAGCACTGACCATTCAGAGAACAGGGGGAGTGTCTCAGACTACTGTGAGCAGTGCTGACCATTCAGAGAACAGGGGGAGTGTCTCAGACTACTGTGAGCAGCACTGACCATTCAGAGAACAGGGGGAGTGTCTCAGACTACTGTGAGCAGTGCTGACCATTCAGAGAACAGCCGGAGTGTCTCAGACTACTGTGAGCAGTGCTGACCATTCAGAGAACAGGGGGAGTGTCTCGGACTACTGTGAGCAGTGCTGACCATTCAGAGACATGGGCGGAGTGTCTCAGACTACTGTGAGCAGTGCTGACCATTCAGAGAACAGGGGGAGTGTCTCAGACTACTGTGAGCAGTGCTGACCATTCAGAGAACAGGGGGAGTATCTCAGACGACTGTGAGCAGTGCTGACCATTCAGAGACATGGGCGAGTGTCTCAGACTACTGTGAGCAGTGCTGACCATTCAGAGAACAGCCGGAGTGTCTCAGACTACTGTGAGCAGCACTGACCATTCAGAGAACAGGCGGAGTGTCTCAGACTACTGTGAGCAGTGCTGACCATTCAGAGAACAGGGGGAGTGTCTCGACTACTGTGAGCAGTGCTGACCATTCAGAGACATGGGCGGAGTGTCTCAGACTACTGTGAGCAGAGCTGAACATTCAGAGACATGGGCGGAGTGTCTAAGACTACTGTGAGCAGTGCTGACCATTCAGAGAACAGGGGGAGTGTCTCAGACTACTGTGAGCAGTGCTGACCATTCAGAGAACAGAGGGAGTGTCTCAGACTACTGTGAGCAGTGCTGACCATTCAGAGAACAGAGGGAGTGACTCAGACTACTGTGAGCAGTGCTGACCATTCAGAGAACAGAGGGAGTGACTCAGACTACTGTGAGCAGTGCTGACCATTCAGAGAACAGGCGGAGTGTCTCAGACTACTATGAGCAGTGCTGTCCATTCAGAGAACAGAGGGAGTGACTCAGACTACTGTAAGCAGTGCTGACCAATCAGAGAAAAGGGGGAGTGTCTCAGACTACTGTGAGCAGTAATGACCATTCAGAGAACAAGGGGAGTGTCTCAGACTACTGTGAGCAGTAATGACCATTTAGAGAACAGGGGGAGGGTCTCAGACTATTTTGAGCAGTGCGGACCAATCAGAGACATGGGCGGAGTGTGTCAGACAACTTATAAACAGCGTGTATCTGGTGGTTATGCTGAAGGAATTGGTAGCACATCAAATGAAAAGGAGGGTACTAGGTAAACTTTGCTAATCAATCTGAAGCTAATGCTAGATTTTTATGGAGGGCCCCTTTAATAATACAGCATATGCAGAGATGACTTCTTATCTGGATTGTATTATCCAAAAATCTCTAGAAAAGTCAAAAGGCGACTGGTGGCATTGCAGAGAGCCAGAGGTAAACCAGCGGCAAGGAAGCCTACAAGTATACATACCTGCCGACCTACAGGGCTCAGCCCCCACAGGAGGTCAAAGGATGCTGACATTAAATTAAGGCTTTTTTCATCATTTTAACAAAATTAGTGCAAAAAAAGTTCCAAAATCAAACCAAGTCTCTTGCACCGACATTTTACAGCAAGCCTAGCAGGGAGAACTATGATAGACATGCATCTAGCGCTAACTGCAGCCCAATGAAAGCTACACATACAGCCTGGTAATATATTGATGTGCTCTGCGGATATACTGAGCTTCATCTGCCATATATACAGAGCCATGTCTTACTCACCGCTCCCTTACCATAATATCTACATCTTCCCTCTAACTGAAAGGCCTGCAATACCTGATACAATATAACAAGCCGTATCACGGTTAGTAACATTTACCACTATCGGTTTTGTGGTTTGGATTTGGCTACTGATCTCATAAATCACAATTTGTCCTTTCTGGACTGGTGAGCGCCATGATCTGTAATCATTACTCCAAGCTGCAGAATAACTTTGCTTGGCACTTGTTGGCTGGCACGGAGGTGGCAGAGAACTGCCAGGAATATTGTCATCCGGATGTCCTGGAAGTGCTGTAAATTGCATATTTTAACACTTACTTCAAATCATCATGAATAAATGTAAAGAGCCGGAGGCTCGGCCCGTGCTGTGTGTCATTTATCTGAGAGCATTTTATGGCATAACAGGTGGAAGCTGTCTCATCTTTGTGGGATGAATTGAGCGGTGACCACAACATATTTGAGTCTGCACATATAATTTGTGTGTGTGCTAAATCTTCATAAAAAAGATCAGTCTGGACAAAAGAATTGCAACATAAATCACTAGTAATGTGAAACCTGGACCAAAACCATGGATAGTAAAAGAAGTAAAGCTCTGTATGTGGACCTGTAACAGATGGACAGTTTACTACAGTCACTGCTGAAAATCCCATCAAGCTCCACACCAATCACTTCCCCTATAAACAAGATATACAAAAAGATGTACCTACTATAAAACTGCTAGCTATACACATGAATATGGCTACTATAATACAGTCCCCTTAGTAGAAGAATATAACTACTATAATACTGCCTCCTATGTACAAGAATATAACTACTATAATACTGCCTCCTATGTACAAGAATATAACTACTATAATACTGCTCCTATGTACAAGAATATAACTACTATAATACTGCCTCCTATGTACAAGAATATAACTACTATAATACTGCTCCTATGTACAAGAATATAACTACTATAATACTGCTCCTATGTACAAGAATATAACTACTATAATACTGCTCCTATGTACAAGAATATAACTACTATAATACTGCCTACTATGTACAAGAATATAACTACTATAATACTGCTCCTATGTACAAGAATATAACTACTATAATACTGCCTCCTATTTACAAGAATATAACTACTATAATACTGCTCCTATGTACAGGAATATAACTACTATAATACTGCTCCTATGTACAAGAATATAACTACTATAATACTGCTCCTATGTACAAGAATATAACTACTATAATACTGCTCCTATGTACAAGAATATAACTACTATAATACTGCTCCTATGTACAAGAACATAACTACTATAATACTGCTCCTATGTACAAGAATATAACTACTATAATACTGCTCCTATGTACAAGAATATAACTACTATAATACTGCTCCTATGTACAAAAATATAACTACTATAATACTGCTCCTATGAACAAGAATATAACTACTATAATACTGCCCCTATGTACAGGAATATAACTACTATAATACTGCTCCTATGTACAAGAATATAACTACTATAATACTGCCCTTATGTACAGGAATATAACTACTATAATACTGCTCCTATGTACAAGAATATAACTACTATAATACTGCCTCCTATGTTCAAGAATATAACTACTATAATACTGCTCCTATGTACAAGAATATAACTACTATAATACTGCCTCCTATATACAAGAATATAACTACTATAATACTGCCTCCTATGTTCAAGAATATAACTACTATATTACTCCTCCTATGTACAAGAATATAACTACTATAATACTGCCTCCTATGTACAAGAATATAACTACTATAATACTGCTCCTATGTACAAGAATATAACTACTATAATACTGCTCCTATGTACAAGAATATAACTACTATATTACTCCTCCTATGTACAAGAATATAACTACTATAATACTGCTCCTATGTACAAGAATATAACTACTATAATACTGCTCCTATGTACTAGAATATAACTACTGTAATACTGCTCCTATGTACAAGAATATAATTGATACTATTCCCCCCCACATTGATATTATAATCCTACCCTCTCTATACTAGAATATAGCTACTACAATAGTAATAAACCATAGATGGAGTATTAATCTGCCTAGAATCCATACACATATAAGGCTATTAACCACGTACAGCTTCATAGAATGTGCAGAGAAAGGTTTATGAGTGACGGTATTATAGCGCTGCCTCCTGCCCACTTATATTAATTAAAAGTTACCTTCCTGAAATGTAGAATGCCGATATTAATCAGAGGCTCACAATGAACGTGATCACAGCAGAGGCCAGTAATTCACACAAGAGAGAAGGTTATGGGCTTATTGTAAAACAATGAGGAACATGATTCATGGAAATCGGCTCCAATTTATTCATTTTATTGCCCAATATCTGCTCTAATCCTCTAAGATTAGGCCTCAAGACAAAAACAAGTTTTGTGTTCAAAATAATCTATTAAAGCCATCAGTACAGTCAGCAGCGGCACTGCACAGCGCCATCCTCTGCCTAGTGGCCAGAGCTAATTACTGCAGTGCTTCTGCCAATACATTCACTTGGAGCAATAAGCAATTCCATCCACTTCAGCACTCGGAAACAACATCTAAACAGCTGATGGTCAGGAGAGTGGAGTGTCAGACCTCCCCCGATCAGGACTATCCTCAGGATATTTATGAACACTTAGACAGATTTTTTGGTACATGTTTTCTATAATATTCACTAAGTGAAGACTTCATATGGTAAGAAGTGGAGCATGTGACAATGAAAATAATTCAGCCGTCGCATTGCTATCCTCCCAGTTCTGATGAGAGGCTGACCACTCTTGATCCAGACTTAGTATAGCGGTATTAATACTAGGCTGGATTTCAGATGGCTCTGGCTTCATCCGGACACCCCAGGACTGTAACAAAGCTGCTCTCGTAACTTGGACAAAGTTTCTCAATTTAAATAAATCTGTAGCTCTGATTCTCGTAGTTCTGATTCTCACAGTATTACAGGAAAGACATGGAGGTAAGTGGCTATGTTCTTCTAAAGTGCGGAGGACATCCGGATGAGTAAGGATGAGTAAATCAGTTTGAACCAAAACTGGTTCGGTCCAAACTTTGCTATTTTTCGGACGGTAGACAAACCCAAATATTTTCAGGTTCATTTTACTGCACATCTCGACGGGAAAAGAGCAGTAGGGATAAAGAAGAAAAAGGGGGTGGGGTGGGGGGGGTTGTTCTGATTGGCTCCCAGGCTGACAGACAGTGTGTGTGCCAATCAGTGCTGCAGCAGGGAGGCAGGTGCCCGAGGAGTATGCCATCCTGGAAGGGTGTTGGGTCTTACATTATCTGCCAGGAAAATTATCTTAGGGACAGTCAGAAATCAATCGAGCTTATTGCCAGCGAGAGTGAAGGGAAAGGCTAGGATTACACAGAAGAAGAAGAATTGTGTGTGTAGAATAGGGACAGGCAGGGAAAGCTGTCAGCCAGGGAGTGAGAAGTAAGGAGCTGAGGCTGCTGTGCCTCCTAGCAGAACTGCAGCTGCTGTAAACCTCAAAAGCAGCTACCTGCAAGGAAACATTTTAATAGTTTTTTCCTATTTTTACAGAAATCAATTTTTTGGGGTGTTGGGGGTGGTATAAGCAAAAACTGTATAAAAACTTCCATCAGTCTAGCATAGCATATAGAACAGTAGTGAGACCTCTGGAGGCAATTTATCATGAGGGTAAACTTTGAAGTCAGTTTTGCGTGAGTCTGCGTTGTCTTACTTTATGCCACATTTATCAAATGTCTTGTGTTACTTAATAAATTTGTCATATACTTAGACCTGACACTTTTGTCTAGAGAAGCTCCTCCAGTTCTCCAGCTCCACCCCCCCCCCCCCCCCCAACCTTTGGAGTGCAACTGCGACTTTTATTTTTCTTTTAAATTCTCAACGATAAATCTGGAGTAAAACCAATAACTTAGCTAACCACACCCACTTTTCCACCTGCATTACCAGACCAGAGTGAGTGGTGTAAAAATCTAAAAATTACCAAATTTTGCTCACGTGAGAGAAAAACGGTAGCAAAATTTTGCGCAATCGCTTACATTTTCTGAGAGTGCAAAAAGTTGAAAAAGCCCCATTTTGCGTCTTTTTGACGGCAGAATTCTGGAGTGACGGTATAAAAAAATCAGGGCCTTTGTATCAGGGCATTTCACATATTTAATTTGATTATTCTTTTTCGTTTTAGTTTGTGATTCACTCGTTTCTAAGGCCTCGTTCACACCAGCGTTCAGCCTTTCCGTTCTCCTGCTCCGTTATAGGAGCAGGAGAACGGAAAGGACGGATTGGGCACATAACTGAGGCGAGCGGAGCCTACGGACCCCATAGACTATAATGCAGGACTTTTCTGAGCGTAAACCTAACGGACCCCATTATAGTCTATAGGGTCCGTAGGCTCCGCTCGCCTCAGTTATGTGCCCAATCCGTCCTTTCCGTTCTCCTGCTCCTATAACGGAGCAGGAGAACGGAAAGGCTGAACGCTGGTGTGAACTCAGCCTAATCTGAAACCTCCAGCATCGCTACAGAGGTGACCAACAATCACATAAATACACTAAGAGGAAACCAATAGAGGAAAATAGATACAATGTAACGAGCATCGTCTACACACTCCAATATAATGCTACTACTGTTAACATAGGAAAACTATGACATTTTCCTAATTCTCAATGAGATCTAATATTTTATCCATAGAAGACAATATTATAGCAGTAACATAGTAGTTATATTCTTGTACATAGGAGCAGTATTATAGTAGTTATATTCTTGTACATAGGAGCAGTATTATAGTAGTTATATTCTTGTACATAGGAGCAGTATTATAGTAGTTATATTCTCCTACATAGGAGGCAGTATTATAGTAGTTATATTCTTGTACATAGGAGGCAGTATTATAGTAGTTATATTCCTGTACATAGGAGGCAGTATTATAGTAGTTATATTCTTGTACATAGAAGCAGTATTATAGTAGTTATATTCCTGTACATAGGAGCAGTATTATAGTAGTTATATTCTTGTACATAGGAGTCAGTATTATAGTAGTTATATTCTTGTACATAGAAGCAGTATTATAGTCGTTATATTCTTGTACATAGGAGCAGTATTATAGTAGTTATATTCTTGTACATAGAAGCAGTATTATAGTAGTTATATTCTTGTACATAGGAGCAGTATTATAGTAGTTATATTCTTATACATAGGAGGCAGTATTATAGTAGTTATATTCTTGTACATAGGAGCAGTATTATAGTAGTTATATTCCTGTACATAGGAGCAGTATTATAGTAGTTATATTCTTGTACATAGGAGCAGTATTATAGTAGTTATATTCTTGTACATAGGAGGCAGTAACATAGTAGTTATATTCTTGTACATAGGAGCAGTATTATAGTAGTTATATTCTTGTACATAGGAGCAGTATTATAGTAGTTATATTCTCCTACATAGGAGGCAGTATTATAGTAGTTATATTCTTGTACATAGGAGGCAGTATTATAGTAGTTATATTCCTGTACATAGGAGGCAGTATTATAGTAGTTATATTCTTGTACATAGAAGCAGTATTATAGTAGTTATATTCTTGTACATAGGAGCAGTATTATAGTAGTTATATTCTTGTACATAGGAGCAGTATTATAGTAGTTATATTCTTGTACATAAGATCAGTATTATAGTAGTTATATTCTTGTACATAGGAGCAGTATTATAGTAGTTATATTCTTGTACATAGGAGTCAGTATTATAGTAGTTATATTCCTGTACATAGGAGGCAGTATTATAGTAGATATATTCTTGTACATAGAAGCAGTATTATAGTAGTTATATTCATGTACATAGGAGCAGTATTATAGTAGTTATATTCTTATACATAGGAGGCAGTATTATAGTAGTTATATTCTTGTACATAGGAGCAGTATTATAGTAGTTATATTCCTGTACATAGGAGCAGTATTATAGTAGTTATATTCTTGTACATAGGAGCAGTATTATAGTAGTTATATTCTTGTACATAGGAGGCAGTATTATAGTAGTTATATTCTTGTACATAGGAGCAGTATTATAGTAGTTATATTCTCCTACATAGGAGGCAGTATTATAGTAGTTATATTCTTGTACATAGGAGCAGTATTATAGCAGTTATATTCTCCTACATAGGAGGCAGTATTATAGTAGTTATATTCCTGTACATAGGAGGCAGTATTATAGTAGTTATATTCTTGTACATAGGAGCAGTATTATAGTAGTTATATTCTTGTACATAGGAGCAGTGTTATAGTAGTTATATTCTTGTACATAGGAGCAGTATTATAGTAGTTATATTCTTGTACATAGGAGCAGTATTATAGTAGTTATATTCTTGTACATAGGAGGCAGTATTATAGTAGTTATATTCTTGTATATAGGAGCAGTATTATAGTAGTTATATTCCTGTACATAGGAGCAGTATTATAGTAGTTATATTCTTGTACATAGGAGCAGTATTATAGTAGTTATATTCTTGTACATAGGAGGCAGTATTATAGTAGTTATATTCTTGTACATAGGAGGCAGTATTATAGTAGTTATATTCTTGTACATAGGAGCAGTATTATAGTAGTTATATTCTTGTACATAAGAGCAGTATTATAGTAGTTATATTCTTGTACATTGAAGCAGTATTATACTATGTACTTAGGAAGCAGTGCTAGAGTACCTACAGTATGTATTTGTTCACAGTGGTTAGAATTACAGCAGTTTGGGCTGATGCTCTATAACTGAATTAGATGACAAAGTGAGAACTATTTCAGTGAGAGCCAAATGCACAGAGCTGTTATCACTTCTCTTTCTTATCGTCTCCTGAACATCGGCTGTAATGAGCACAGGAGACATCTCTTCCCAGTGTAAAGAGCACACTAAATCCTGTTGCATTATGGGAGGGATATCTACTGCAGAATATTTTCACGAAACTCTAAACTATGTACAGTACTTCATGATTGTGACCGGCTGTTTGCCATTACCGTGAAGCTGAGCTTACCAGTAGAATCTGTTTGGGGTTATCCTCTCGTGCATTAGATGCCATCTTCTTCCAAAGTCCATTGAGCTGTAAAGCTGCAGATACAGAAGAGAAGATTTCAGTCTGAGGAATTAATCAATGGATGAACATTTTATAAAGCCACCTGTTATTTGTATGACTTTATTCTTGACATTACTACAAAGATACAAACATATAATTCTATAGTGCCATAATATGTTTATAGCTGTTGCCACCAAACAGTGCACTTTGACAGCATTGCCATACCATAAACATAAATAATACTACCATACAATACACATAAAAATCCACTGCCATACCATAAATATAATTAATACTACCATACAATATACATAAAAAACACTGTCATACCATAAACATAAATACTACCATACAATACACATAAAAAAACACTGCCATACCATAAATATAATTAATACTATCATGCAATACACATAAAAAACACTGCCATACCATAAACATAATTAATACTATCATACAACATAAAAACACTGCCATACCATAATCATAATTAATACTACCATGCAATACACATAAAAACACTGCCATACCATAAACATAATTAATACTACCATACAATACACATAAAAACCACTGCCATACCATAAACATAATTAATACTATCATACAATACGCATATAAAACACTGCCACACCATAAACATAATTAATTCTATCATACAATACACATATAAAACACTGCCATACCATAAACATAATTAAAACTACCATACAAATCACATAAAAACCACTGCCATACCATAAACATAATTAATACCATCATACAATACACATAAAAACACTGCCATACCATAAACATAATTAATCCTACCATACAATACACATATAAAACACTGTCACACCATAAACATAATTAATACCATTATACAATACACATAAAAAATACTGCCATACCATAAACATAATTAATACTATCATACAATACACATATAAAACACTGCCATACCATAAACATAATTAAAACTACCATACAAATCACATAAAAACCACTGCCATACCATAAACATAATTAATACCATCATACAATACACATAAAAACACTGCCATACCATAAACATAATTAATCCTACCATACAATACACATATAAAACACTGTCACACCATAAACATAATTAATACCATTATACAATACACATAAAAAATACTGCCATACCATAAACATAATTAATACTATCATACAATACACATATATAACACTGCCATACCATAAACATAATTAACCACTTCAGCCCCGCTAGGTGAAACCCCCTTCATGACCAGGCCACTTTTTACACTTCGGCACTACACTCCTTTCACCGTTTATCGCTCGGTCATGCAACTTACCACCCAAATGAATTTTACCTCCTTTTCTTCTCACTAATGGAGCTTTCATTTGGTGGTATTTTATTGCTGCTGACATTTTTACTTTTTTTGTTATTAATCAAAATATAACGATTTTTTTGCAAAAAAATGACATTTTTCACTTTCAGCTGTGAAATTTTGCAAAAAAAACGACATCCATATATAAATTTTTCGCTAAATTTATAGTTCTACATGTCTTTGATAAAAAAAAAATGTTTGGGCAAAAAAAAAATGGTTTGGGTAAAAGTTATAGCATTTACAAACTATGGTACAAAAATGTGAATTTCCGCTTTTTGAAACGGCTCTGATTTTCTGAGCACCTGTCATGTTTCCTGAGGTTCTACAATGCCCAAACAGTAGAAAAACCCCACAAATGACCCCATTTCGGAAAGTAGACACCCTAAGGTATTCGCTGATGGGCATAGTGAGTTCATAGAACTTTTTATTTTTTGTCACAAGTTAGCGGAAAATGATGATGATTTTATTTTTTTATTTTTTTCTTACAAAGTCTCATATTCCACTAACTTGCGACAAAAAATAAAAAATTCTAGGAACTCGCCATGCCCCTCACAGAATACCTTGGGGTGTCTTCTTTCCAAAATGGGGTCACTTGTGGCGTAGTTATACTGCCCTGGCAATTTAGGGGCCCAAATGTGTGAGAAGTACTTTGCAATCAAAATCTGTAAAAAATGACCGGTGAAATACGAAAGGTGCACTTTGGAATATGCGCCCCTTTGCCCACCTTGGCATCAAAAAAGTGTCACACATCTGGTATCGCCGTACTCAGGAGAAGTTGGGGAATGTGTTTTGGGGTGTCATTTTACATATACCCATGCTGGGTGAGAGAAATATCTTGGCAAACGACAACTTTTCCCATTTTTTTATACAAAGTTGGCATTTGACCAAGATATTTTTCTCACCCAGCATGGGTATATGTAAAATGACACCCCAAAACACATTCCCCAACTTCTCCTGAGTACGGCGATACCAGATGTGTCACACTTTTTTGCTGCCAAGGTGGGCAAAGGGGCACATATTCCAAAGTGCACCTTTCGTATTTTGCAGGGCATTTTTTACACATTTTGATTGCAAGGTACTTCTCACACATTTGGGCCCCTAAATTGCCAGGGCAGTATAACTACGCCACAAGTGACCCCATTTTGGAAAGAAGACACCCCAAGGTATTCCGTGAAGGGCACGGCGAGTTCCTAGAATTTTTTATTTTTTGTCACAAGTTAGCGGAAAATGATGATTTTTTTTTTTTCTCTTTTTTCCTTACAAAGTCTCATATTCCACTAACTTGCGACAAAAAATAAAAAATTCTAGGAACTCGCCATGCCCCTCACGGAATACCTTGGGGTGTCTTCTTTCCAAAATGGGGTCACTTGTGGGGTAGTTATACTGCCCTGGCAATTTAGGGGCCCAAATGTGTGAGAAGTACTTTGCAATCAAAATCTGTAAAAAATGACCGGTGAAATACGAAAGGTGCACTTTGGAATATGCGCCCCTTTGCCCACCTTGGCATCAAAAAAGTGTCACACATCTGGTATCGCCGTACTCAGGAGAAGTTGGGGAATGTGTTTTGGGGTGTCATTTTACATATACCCATGCTGGGTGAGAGAAATATCTTGGCAAACGACAACTTTTCCCATTTTTTTATACAAAGTTGGCATTTGACCAAGATATTTTTCTCACCCAGCATGGGTATATGTAAAATGACACCCCAAAACACATTCCCCAACTTCTCCTGAGTACGGCGATACCAGATGTGTCACACTTTTTTGCTGCCAAGGTGGGCAAAGGGGCACATATTCCAAAGTGCACCTTTCGTATTTTGCAGGGCATTTTTTACACATTTTGATTGCAAGGTACTTCTCACACATTTGGGCCCCTAAATTGCCAGGGCAGTATAACTACGCCACAAGTGACCCCATTTTGGAAAGAAGACACCCCAAGGTATTCCGTGAAGGGCACGGCGAGTTCCTAGAATTTTTTATTTTTTGTCACAAGTTAGCGGAAAATGATGATTTTTTTTTTTTCTCTTTTTTCCTTACAAAGTCTCATATTCCACTAACTTGCGACAAAAAATAAAAAATTCTAGGAACTCGCCATGCCCCTCACGGAATACCTTGGGGTGTCTTCTTTCCAAAATGGGGTCACTTGTGGCGTAGTTATACTGCCCTGGCAATTTAGGGGCCCATATGTGTGAGAAGTACTTTGCAATCAAAATCTGTAAAAAATGACCGGTGAAATACGAAAGGTGCACTTTGGAATATGCGCCCCTTTGCCCACCTTGGCATCAAAAAAGTGTCACACATCTGGTATCGCCGTACTCAGGAGAAGTTGGGGAATGTGTTTTGGGGTGTCATTTTACATATACCCATGCTGGGTGAGAGAAATATCTTGGCAAACGACAACTTTTCCCATTTTTTTATACAAAGTTGGCATTTGACCAAGATATTTTTCTCACCCAGCATGGGTATATGTAAAATGACACCCCAAAACACATTCCCCAACTTCTTCTGAGTACGGCGATACCAGATGTGTCACACTTTTTTGCAGCCTAGATGCGCAAAGGGGCCCAAATTCCTTTTAGGAGGGCATTTTTAGACATTTGGATCCCAGACTTCTTCTCACGCTTTAGGGCCCCTAAAAAGCCAGGGCAGTATAAATACCCCACATGTGACCCCACTTTGGAAAGAAGACACCCCAAGGTATCCAATGAGGGGCCTGGCAAGTTCATAGAATTTTTTTTTTTTTTGCATAAGTTAGCGGAAATTGATTTTTTTTTGTTTTTTCTCACAGTCTCACTTTCCGCTAACTTAGGACAAAAATTTCAATCTTTCATGGACTCAATATGCCCCTCAGCAAATACCTTGGGGTGTCTTCTTTCCAAAATGGGGTCAGTTGTGGGGTGTTTGTACTGCCCTGGCATTTGAGGGTCTCCGCAATCATTACATGTATGGCCAGCATTAGGAGTTTCTGCTATTCTCCTTATATTGAGCATACAGGTAATGAGATTTTTTTTTCCGTTCAGCCTCTGGGCTGAAAGAAAAAAATGAACGGCACAGATTTCTTCATTCGCATCGATCAATGTGGATGAAAAAATCTCTGCCAAAAAAAAAAAATGGAGGGGAAAGGCGTCTGCCAGGACATAGGAGCTCCGCCCTACATCCATACCCACTTAGCTCGTATGCCCTGGCAAACCAGATTTCTCCATTCGCATCAATCGATGTGGATGAATAAATCATTGCCGGGATTTTTTTTTTTTATATATATATATACACAAAGTGTTTGCCAAAGCATAGGAACGCCGCCTCCTCCTCAGCTCGTATGCCTTGGCAAACGTATCTGTCACTGCAGAGGAGAAAATCCCGTCTTGCAGCGCCGCATACACCGACTTGCGTGTAATCTGACAGCAGCGCAATGCTTCTGTCAGAATGCACATCGGTGCTGCAGCTGGTCGATCGGTTGGTCCACCTGGAAGGTAAAAAGACAAAAAAAAAAAAAAAAGAAAAAACCAGGCCACAACGCAATAATTTTATTAACTTTGGAACAGAACGTGTAACTTTAACTTTTGGAACTAAACATTAACCTGTTTGCTTACCTGTTTTTTTTTTTTTTTGTTTTTTGTTTTTTTACCTTTATAGAACAAACCTCTCCTTCCCCATGGGTCAATGTGCAAAGCGCAAATCGCCCAAAGATGTGGCGAAGTGCGTTATGCACTTTGTCCCATGTGAAAGGAGACGTTTGCAGCAGCAGTGAGTGAATGGGCCCTAATAGCCCTGTGTGCCTGTCCTGGTGAGATGATCCCTATGCTAATAGTGTACCTGTGAGTGGTACTTCCGGAAACACTCTCCAAAGCATAGGGCAGGGTGGTCCGGACAGTCAGGACAGAAATAGCGGGTGTCACGCCTTATTCCACTCCTGCTACAGACACGACATCTTTTTCGGGGTGACGGTTGGGTTGAGGTACCAGGAACGACATTGGGGAAATGTCGCTCGTGTAGACGGCTAACTACACTGGTGGTTGGGGCCACGGAACCTCCTGGATACAGGAGGTTCTCGATGATCTCTTCCTGAAATTTGAGGAAGGATCCAGTTCTCCCAGCCTTACTGTAGAGAACAAAACTATTGTACAGAGCCAATTGAATTAAATATACAGACACCTTCTTATACCAGCGTCTGGTGCGTCGGGAAACTAAATACGGAGACAACATCTGGTCATTGAAGTCGACCCCTCCCATGTGGAGGTTATAGTCGTGGACTGAGAGGGGCTTTTCAATGACACGGGTTGCTCGCTCAATTAGTATTGTCGTGTCTGCGTGAATGGAGGAGAGCATGTAAACGTCACGCTTGTCTCTCCATTTCACCGCGAGCAGTTCTTCGTTACACAGTGCGGCCCTCTGCCCCCTTGCAAGACGGGTGCTAACGAGCCGTTGGGGGAAGCCCGCGCGACTAGTTCGCGCGGTACCACAGGCGCCAATCCGTTCTAGAAACAAATGCCTAAAGAGGGCCACACTTGTGTAAAAATTGTCCACATAAAGATGGTACCCCTTGCCGAATAAGGGTGACACCAAGTCCCAAACTGTCTTCCCACTGCTCCCCAGGTAGTCAGGG
Source organism: Bufo gargarizans (assembly GCF_014858855.1). NCBI lineage: Eukaryota > Metazoa > Chordata > Amphibia > Anura > Bufonidae > Bufo > Bufo gargarizans. The sequence continues at coordinate 368,178,172 of NC_058085.1, read as the reverse complement.
CAACCGACCGGCTCCAGGGTCTGATCTTTTCCCTCATAGACCCGAAATTTGTGGGTATAGCCTGTGGCCCTTTCACAGAGCTTATACAATTTGACCCCATACCGGGCGCGCTTGCTTGGGATGTATTGTTTGAAGCCAAGGCGCCCGGTAAAATGTATCAGGGACTCGTCTATGCAGATGTTTTGCTCTGGGGTATAAATATCTGCAAATTTCTGGTTGAAATGGTCTATGAGGGGCCGAATTTTGTGGAGCCGGTCAAAAGCAGGGTGGCCCCTGGGACGGGAGGCGGTGTTGTCACTAAAGTGCAGGAACCGCAGGATGGCCTCAAAACGTGCCCTGGACATGGCAGCAGAGAACATGGGCATGTGATGAATCGGGTTCGTGGACCAATATGACCGCAATTCATGTTTTTTTGTCAGGCCCATGTTGAGGAGGAGGCCCAGAAAAGTTTTAAGTTCGGAAACTTGGACTGGTTTCCACCGGAAAGGCTGGGCATAAAAGCTTCCCGGGTTAGCGGTGATAAATTGTGTGGCATACCTGTTTGTTTCGGCCACAACTATGTCTAAAAGCTCCGCAGTCAAGAACAGCTCAAAAAATCCCAGGGCCGAACCGATCTGAGCCGTCTCAACCCGAACTCCAGACTGGGCAGTGAAAGGGAAAACTACAGGTGCGGCTGAAGTTGGGGACTGCCAATCAGGGTTTGCCAGCACCTCTGGGATTCTAGGGGCTCTACGGGCACGTCTTTGCGGTGGCTGCGACGGGGTCACTACTGCACGTGCCACCGTACCAGCTTCAACTGCCCTTCTGGTGCTCGCTACTTCACCAGGTTGTACGGCAGTGCTGGTACTAGGTCCAGGAGGGCTGGGCTGCTGGTGTATGCCTCACCACGTAATCCGACAGCACCAGCCCCACTCTGCTGCTCTTGAAGCGGATCCTGCGCAACCTGCGGTCTAGCGACACGGGGCCGGGTACGCCTGGTGGTATCAGGGACCTCAGCCTCCTCGTCCGAACTTTGGGTCAGAGAGCCACTGCTTTCTACAGGTTCGTATTCTGACCCGCTGGATTCATCAGATGAGGGCTCCCACTCCTCATCCGACTGGGTCAGAAGCCTGTAGGCCTCTTCAGAGGAATACCCCCTGTTAGACATGTGGGCAACTAAATTTAGGGGTATTCCCTGAGACTACCCAAGAAAAAAAAAGCAAGCCTGTCTTACAAAGGGGAGGCCTAGCGAAGTACCGGAGGCCGCTGCGGTTGATAAAAAATATCAAAACTGATTTTTTTATCGCCGCAGTGCGTGTAAAGTGAATGTGCAGTGATCAAAAAAAAATTTTTTTTTTGTCACTGCGGTGGGGCGGGTGTGGGCGAACGCACGTGTGGGCGACCGATCAGGCCTGATCGGGCAAACACTGCGTTTTGGGTGGAGGGCGAACTAAAGTGACACTAATACAATTATAGATCTGACCGTGATCAGTTTTGATCACTTCCAGATACTATAAAAGTACAAATGCTGATTAGCGATACGCTAATCAGCGAATAACGGACTGCGGTGCGGTGGGCTGGGCGCTAACTGATCGCTAACTACCTAACCAAGGGACCTAAACTATACCTAAAACCTAACGGTCAATAACAGTGAAAAAAAAAAGTGACAGTTTACACTGATCACTTTTTTCTTTTCACTTGTGATTGACAGGGGTGATCAAAGGGGTGATCAAAGGGTTAATTGGGGTTCAGGGGGGTGATCAGGGGCTATAGTGTAGTGTTTGGTGTACTCACTGTGAAGCCTGCTCCTCTGCTGGATCCAACCGACGAAAAGAACCAGCAGAGGAGCAGGCAGCCATATAACAGATCATATTTACAAATATGATCTGCTATCTGGCACTTTGATTGGATTTTTTAAAAATCAGCAACCTGCCAGCGACGATCATTGGCTGGCAGGTTGCTGACGAAATACCTCTCGATGAAATGCCGGCGCGAACTGCGCACGCGCGGGCGCATACTCGCGTCATCTCGCGTCTCGCGAGATGACGCGTATATGCGTGACTGTGCGCAGCGCTGCCACCTCCGGAACGCACATGTGCGTTAGGCGGTCCGGAGGTGGTTAATACTATCATGCAGTGCAGTTAAAAAACACTGCCATACCATGAAAAAACATGAATGCTACCATACAGTGCACTTCAACAACAGTGTCATACTATTCACAAAAAGAATGCTGCAATACAGGTCACTTAAAACACTGCCATACCACGCACAAAATGAATGCCTGCATCCAGTACGCACAAACACTACCATACCGTGAACATAATTAATACTACCATACAATGCCAGCATTCAGTACACTGTGTGGGGGTTATACAGGTACTATGTCAGGTTACATGGGCAGCATATGGGACTATATGGGCACTGTGTGGTGCTATTTATTTGTGTTGAGTGCGCAAATTTTAATCGTGAATATCGCCACTCAGAGAATTGGAGAATATTTAGAATATAGTGCTATATATTCATGTTCGCGAATAGTGTTGATCGCGAATATTCTAATCGCTAATTTTTATCGCGAATATATTACATTGCCGATTTTCGCAATTAAGTAATTAAAGACTGGAGATCACGAATTCTCGAATTCATGGCGAATATTCGGCCAAAAATTTGCGAAATATCGTGAATTCGAATATTGCCTATGCCGCTCATCACTACTATTTATCACACTTTTCTTAGCGGAATACAGTATGCTTTGATAGGGTTGTCCCAACTTCAGCACGTTTCATACAAGGCATTTACTAATGCATTGCCTCCTTTGCTGGCTTTATTTATTTTTTCACATTATACGCTGCTCATTTCCATGGTAACCTATGACCACCCTGCAATCCATCAGCGGTGGCCGCGCTGACACACTGTAGGAAATAGCGCAGCCTATGAGCGCTCCCATGTTCACAGCCACCAGAGAGGCTAGGAGTTTTTCCTATAATGTGCAAGCACGGCCAGCGCTGCTGTATTGCTGGGTGGTCAGTAACCATGGAAACGAGACGTGTAAATAGTGTGATGGAAAAATGGATCCAGCCCAGTAAGGAAGCAATATGGAGAATCACAATACATTAGTAAGGGGCTTGTATTAACTTGCTTGACACGATAAATGCCACTTGCTGAAGCGAGACGACCCCATTAAGTAGATTTTCTTATTTAGTGGAAACAGGAGTATCCATTGGTTCTACCACGATAAAATATATATTAAAATGTATCGAAACGTGTATAAATTCTAAAAAACTCAGCTCTTCTAGAAGCCTCCTCCCTAAAGTCAAGCAAGCAACGCAGGCACTGCAAGTCTCAGCATGCCTCACCCGCAGCAGGCTAGCCACAGGTAAAATGTGCCGTCGATCCCTCCCCCATGGAGAGGCCCACGAAGAGTTAAGCCGGTTTCCCCTCTTGGGGTCTCAGAATTTGCAATTTCAATCAATTTCCAGCTGACTAATTTTCTGTGCGAGTGATTCTTGGCTCCAGAGTGATGCTGAAGATAAAGTGCTCTGGAGTCTGCCCACTGTTCGTCTGATCATCCATCTATTTATCACAGAGATGTCCGACATGTGAGCGGCACCATGCAGCTGGAGGGATAATGAAACAGCACAGCAAGCGAAAATACGCATCCCGTAATGCCGCATGGACAGTAATAGGCCCTGTTTACCGGACACTCATTTTTCTTAAATACAACAATCTGATGGGTCGAAGCAGCCACTTCTTCTCTTACTTTTCCCAAAGGCCACGACTGGAAGGATGGAAACGTAGAGCGATATGGCGCTAAAACTCCATCTAAGGGCTCACGCACACGTCCCGTGCCCATATTGCGGCCCACAAACACCCATTCGCTTGAACGGAGCGGAACATGTTCTATTTTTTTGTGTGGTGCAGACGGATTGTAACGGATCTCCTGGCACCCCGACCGGGTACCTCTGTCGATAGATGCTCCTAGCGCTTCCCGAGGGCTCCAAGCACTCCACTTGACACCGTCAGCGCTGCAGACCCCATGAACCGCCGAAGCTTGGTTGAGGTCTCACCGTCTCCTACCCACCCTGGACCTACGACAAGGCTCCAGGCTCCAGTGGGTGAACCTCTCTTAAATCTAGAGAGCAGGAACAGCTCTTACAAGAGCTAGTAGTATAGCCCGGGGAGTATAGCAAATCTTCAGCGTATAGCAATCTCCAGTGTCGATCAGTTACCCAAACACCAGCCTCAACATGGTGAAGGGTAAAACAGGAACTCTTTATTGAACACACAACAAGGTTACCACCCACAGGGTTTTGTAAAAACAACCAATAAACACGTACAATACACTCAGACACTCCCACACAAAATCCTCCCCTCTGCCTGTGATACAATTACCCCACACAATGGGTTGATGCACATGTATCATAGGCAGGAGAATACACAGTGTCTTCAGTCCTGGAGACAACCGAGGAGTAAGTCATCTATCTCTCAGGACAAAGGGAAATCGCCAATACACACATGGGGACAATGGGACAGACATCACTACTCAAATATACAATGTCCCACCCTTTACAGTACACATAGACAAATGGCATGAATTAGACCAGGGGTTCCAAAGTTAGTAAAAGTCCTTTGTGAACAAAGGAAGTCTGGCTGATGAGAGGGTCCATAATCCTGGGGCAAGAGGCTGGTAGCCAGGCCTCTCCACCACCCAGTGGCAAGCTTGGTTTCGTCACACGGATCACTGACCTATTCAAGTTGAATGGGTCTGGATCCATTGCGGCAGCCGCACGGATAGTGCCCATGCAATGGGGGCCACAAATTGCAGCCCCCCCAATGGATGGAACAGCCGTGTGAATGAGCCCTGAGGCCTCCTGCACACAAACAATTTGCACGAACACCCACCGTAGGGCAGCCGCAGAGGATGGCGGACCCTTTCACTTTAATGGGTCCGCGATCCGCCCGTTCCGCACTCCGTAGTGCTTTCGTAGGGTTCCGTTCTGTGCTTCCGTTCCGCATCTCTGGATTTGCGGACCCATTGAAGTGAATGGGTCCGCATCCGTGATGCGGAATGCACACTGAACAGTGCCCGTGTATTGCAGATCCGCAAATGTGGTCTGCAACACGGCCACGGAGCGCACACGTTCGTGTGCAATAAGCCTAATACAACTGTCCAATACAGTGCATAAATAACACCGCCATATACTGCAAATGAACTGCATTGTATCTTCACAGCAGTAGAAGACTCTGACCCCAGGGATCAGAACATAACAGAGAAGTCCAGGAATACGGACCCCTGGGGTGAAGGGACAGGATCCCTGTGTTTGTGATTGGGGGGGGGCGTCCCACTGATCAGATATTTGTCGCCTTTCCTGTGGACGGCTCCTTTAACTTTCCCAAAGACAAACAGGACATTAAAAGAGCTTGTGACAGATTGAGACAGCAAGCGGAGATAGTCCCGGCTCCACTTATCTACTCATGGATTCTCTCCGGCTTCTCAGGCTCAATGGTGACTTTAGTAGATTAGTATAAATCGTGCAGGGTCTGACTGAGAACCGCGGCTACATTACACCGACGACGTGGAGATACAAGTCAATGGAGGTGATAATACAGAACGGATTCCAGCCGAGCCGCCGCGTGCAGAATAACGATGACTGATCTTATCGTCCGCCTTCTCCATATCTCCATTCTAGAGCACAGCACTAAGGTGGCTGCTCGGAATTAGGAATAAGCATAAAACATCAAAGGAATCGGTTTAGAAAAACACGGCCTGCTTTCTTCCAGAAACAGGGCCACGCCTGGCACTTGCCGATCTGCAACATTGAAGTCAATAGGGTTGATCCTGCGGTGCCTAATACAACCTGTGGACGGGTCTGGTGCTGTACTTGAGAAGAAAAAAAAATCCAATTGGCCTTGTTTTCCACTTATCATTTCTGTTAAGCGCAACGGGGTCTGCCTGTTGCTTCAAGTTCCCCGAGTTACTTATCCATCTGAATTTGGTTTTTCAGCTTGCCCTCTATGGTTGATTAGGGTGGAGTTGCTGATATTGAGTCTATTTATATTCAGGTCTCACTTTTGACAGTGTGCTTCTCTTCCCAGATTCTGTTACGCTAATTTTTTTCTAGTTTAATGCGTATGCTGCGTTTTCTAGTATTTGTAGTCCCATGAGGTCTAGTGGGTTTTCTCTATATTCTGGAGTCTGCTTGGTTCTTGCTATCGCCTGATCCCCATCCTTGATTCCCGTCATCCATCAGTTACAGTTTAACAGTATACCTCAAAATGGGGCTTATAAGTGAGTGATTAAAGAGAAGGGTTAAAGATGAAAAAGAAGCATTACTCACCTCCACCAATCCCCTGCTGCTGCCATGTTGACTTGTCACACTGGAACTACCAGTAAAGGCTCAGCTGTTTGGCCGTTCAGGCCTCTCCTGGCATTTCTGGTGCATGGAGCCAGGACACAAGCAGTGTGGACCGGACCAGCATCAGATCAGTGGAGGCGATTCGCCCCCCTGGGGACCATTTATACAGACCACACAGTGTGGCCAGATTTGTAGTGGTATTCATACTTAACTGATCCCCGCTGGCTCCACCAGTGCCCCGTTGGCTCTTCAGCATCCAGTTTGACACCGCGCCGTGTGACCACTGCAGCCAATGACTGGCGAGATCACGTGTCACCTATTCATCACGTGGCTGCAGTGGTCAAGTGCTCCGGCATCAAACCAGATGGTGACATGGGGAGACCCAGGACCTGCAGAGTCGGCAGAGCATTGATGGAGCCAGAACCCGGCGGCGGGGATCAGGTAAGTATGATTTTCATGGTGGGACCAGCCACACTGTGGAGTCTGTAGCAATGTGGCAACCCCTTTAATGGTTCTTTTTAATTTTTAATCCATTCTGACCTTTTTTTTTTTTTTATTTACTCATTGGAAACCTATTTTAGCAAATGTTTAACTCAACAGATACATTGTTTCATTTAAAAAAAAATTGCTATATTCTTGATTATTTGCATATAATTGATATACATAGATTAACAAAAAGAAAAATTTCCACATTGAAAAAGTCTAAGCTCCACCCCATTGCCAGTCATGTGACCTAACAGCTCAGCTCTATGTTAGCCGTCTTTGGTCCATGCCTGTTTTTTGTGTGTCATCCCCCTATTCCACGAACACGGCTACGCTAGAGCAACTTCTAGCAACAACCTGCTGAAACCACGGTCCAAGCACTGATGGCATCTGCGTTGTGTTCCTGGTTTTCATTGACCATTAGACTATAAAGTGCGTGAGGGGTCTGTAATCACGGACAAAAAAAGGCCGTGATTCGGTGATGTCACTATGACCTATAGACAGTGGAAATACACACAAAGTCAATGGGTACGTAAGCTGTCCGTAGAGACTTGTGGAGAAGGGCTGGTATAGAGTCACCTACAATGCATTGCTTTCGGATGTCTAGACACAAGACGAATTCTGGATTTAGCTTTAGATGTAACTGGAGGAGAATAAATCAGGTGACTGATCAGTAGTTCAAGACTGAAAGCCATCTTGGGGCACATTTATTAAGACCAGCATTTTAGACGCCGGTCTTAATAAGCCCCTGGGCTGACGGTGGATCGCTGATGTTAGGTAGAGGCGCCATCCACCGCAGATTATAAATACAACACAGTTTCTGAGCTGTCTTACATTTAGACCATTTTCTCTGCCTAAACCAGGTGTAGAAAATGACGAATGGGACAGGAGGAAGTTGCAGATCCTGGCACAACACGGCGTGCGACAGAATCTGCGACAGATATAGGCCACAAAAGCAGCGTATATCTGTTTGTAAATGATCCCCTTTACGTTTTAGGCTAGTTGCTACGTCAGTACACCTGCAGGCTGTTACCTGCCGGACCATTGCGCGCTCTGGCAGGGAACAACCTGCCGGACCATTGCGCGCTCTGGCAGCGGACAGCCTGCCGGACCATAGCGCGCTCTGGCATTGCTGGAGGTTTGTAAGGCTCCATCCGGCCACATTCACTATAATGGGGACCGCTGGAGATCTAGTGTCACGGCTGTAAGTGAGCAACAAGAGCCTACACAGTGAATAGCAACTGACCGGACCCAAACTAGGGAGGATAAAGGGTGACCCCTGTCAGACCCTTAAAGCTCTCCCTAAGCTGCTAAGCACATGTCCAGATCCAGATGGTGGATCGAAACATGCCCGCGTACCTAAGGCTGATGACCACTGAAACCCCTACAATAGTGGAAGGGGCACGGCCACCGGTGCCCTGCTCAGTATATGGACGGAACCGGGGTCGCCTCGGATCCAGTCAGCAAACAAACAGAAACACACAATGCTGAACACTTAACTGAAGGAGCTGCAGCTGCAGTGAAAACAGATCCAAAGTCAGCAGACAATATCCGAAGTACTTGCTTCAGCAGAACACAGATCCAGTGAAAAGAAATCACACAGGCGAAGATACTCAAGCGAGAGATACAGCTCAAATGAAAAGTATAATCCGCACCTCTACAAAGGAGGAGGGGTGATTTAAAGGCAGCGAAATCAAACAGAGGAGGGACAGCTGGGAGGAAGGAATCAGAAAGTAAAGACCTCATCACAGGGGCGGAGAAACAGGGCAAAGGGAACTCCTCCAAGCTCTAGTAGTGACATCATCACAGGGGTGGAGAAACAGAGCTGTGAGAACGTCTCAAAGCTCTGGTAGTGACATCTGGCCACATTCCGGCAAATATGCAGAGTATTGGCAGGAAGAAAACCATTGAACGCAGCAGTTTTCTTCCATTCTTGGCATATTTGGCGGAGTGTGGCCAGATCCCCATTATAGTGAATGTACCGGATGGAGCCTTACAAACCTCCAGCAATGTCAGAGCACGCAATGGTCCGGCAGGCTGTTCTCTGCCGGTTTACTGACGCTAGTCTGCAACTAGTCTTAGAAATACTATAACATGAACTTTTGTAAAATGTTTGTTGCAGCTCCACTCAAAACGTACAAAAATTCAGGTTTTGGGGGTCCTGGAAGCTGTCCTATAGAAACTGGGGATCTTCTATCTCTACTTTCCCCTATATGGGAACTGTTAGTCAGTATACAGAGATCCCCAGATATGGATCTTCATATAATGGTCACACGACAATTTATAGGACCATTGAGGTCTATGGGGCTATTCCAGTGAATTGCTGCCCTCAAAAAATAGGGTCTCATTCACTTGAATGTACAGGGTCACTCACTCCTCACTGGAGGCATCAGTACCTGATGCTCCCAGCGTGGTGACATCACATGATCACGCTGAGAGCGCAGGACCTGCAGCATCCAGTGAAGGGAGTGTGTCCCCCCCGCAAGTGCCTGTGGTGAGGTATTTTTTTTGTCAGCATCATACTGGGGGTGGAACAAAGGGGAGCATTATTTATACAGGGGGCACAAAGGGAAGCATACTTTATACTGGGGGCACAAAGGGCAGGGGTGGATTGTCCATAGAACTTACAGGGAAATTTTCCAGTGGGCCGATGCCCAGGGGGTCACCCAAGACCTCTTGATGGCCGCAGGCCAGGAACATAATGATCTGATGCTCAACGACCGCAGGTGCCCTCCTTCTTCCCACTAGGTTTATAGAGGTTTCCCATGATGACAGCAGCAGTAACATTGTCCCATGAGAGGATATTTCATGTCACATTGTAACCACTCCACATGTTTAAGGCCCCTTTCACACGGCGTTGCGGGAAAAGGTGCGGGTGCGTTGCGGGAACATGAACGATTTTTCCGCGTGAGTGCAAAACTTTGTGATGCCTTTTGCACAGAAGTTCGGGCTTGGGACCGGTGTTCTGTAGATTGTATTATTTTCCCTTATAACATGGTTATAAGGGAAAACAATAGCATTCTGAATACAGAATGCATAGTACAATAGCGCTGGAGGGGTTAAAAAAAAAATATAAAAAAATTTAACTCACCTTAATCCACTTGATCGCGCAGCCGGCTTTTCCTCTTTCTTCTTTGCTGTGTGCAGGAAAAAGACCTGTGGTGACGTCACTCAGGTCATCACATGGTCCGTCACATGATCTTTTACCATGGTGATGGATCATGTGATGATCGGAGTGACGTCACCACAGGTCCTTTTCCTGCACACAGCAAAGTAGAAGACAGAAGAGAAGTCGGGCTGTGCGATCAAGTGGATTAAGGTGAGTCAAATTAGTATTATTTTTTTAACCCCTCCAGCCCTATTTTACTATGCATTCTGTATTCAGAATGCTATTATTTTCCCTTATAACCATGTTATAAGGGAAAATAATAATGATCGGGTCTCCATCCCGATCGTCTCCTAGCAACCGTGTGTGAAAATTACACCGCATCCGCACTTGCTTGCGGATGCTTGCGATTTTCACGCAACCCCATTCATTTCTATGGGGCCTGCGTTACGTGAAAAACGCACAAAGAGGAGCATGCTGCGATTTTCACGCAACGCACAAGTGATGCGTGAAAATCACCGCTCGTGTGCACAGCCCCATAGAAATGAATGGGTCCGGATTCAGTGCGGGTGCAATGCGTTCAACTCACGCATCGCATCCGCGCGGAATACTCGCCCGTGTAATAGGGGCCTAAGAGTTTAGAAAAAAAAACTTTTTTCATACACCATTAAATCCAGTCTAAAAAGGTAAAATCCCCTGATCCAAGGTGACTGCTGGGATTACTTTTCATGTGTGAAATATTTAATTAAGACTACTAATTTGGAAAAAAAGAAACTTCATTCATCTGCCTAATTATATAATAACATTATGGTTTTCAAGTGCGCAGATTCCGACGCCTTTTACCGCGTCTTCTCATCATTCGCAATTAAGAAATGAACTTGTACAAGACCATAAAAAAAAATCCAACTTTCAACAACTCTACTAATTCCTTGGTTGAGATATGCAGAGTAAACGGAGCATCTCGTTATAATGCAGGCAGGCAAGCAGTCTGCTCTGCATACATAATTACTATGCAAAGAAGTGCAGAGCTGCGGTGCGTGGATCCGAACCACAGCGGAACGGATTGCCATGCAGCCTAATGAGGTCTGATGAAGCTCGAACCTATGGCCCAATGGAACGTTATGGAAATGCAGCATCTTCACGGCATCGTAAATGTGGTGTTAAGCGGGTCATATACAGTGCACTCGGAAAGTATTCACACCCTTTAACTTTTTTCACGTTTTGATTTGTGGCTCCTTGTGCTAATTTTTTATTTTTTTATTAAGTTTCCCCCCCCCCCCATTATTCTGCTCTTAATACCCCATAATGAGAAAATGAAAACTGAATGTCAGAAATATTAGAAAATGTATTAAAAAGGGGAAAAAAATTTTTTTTCGAAAGGACATAAGCAGTGTTGAGCGAAGCATCTGAAGTGGAATTTGGTCTAAAGTTTAGGAAAACTTTGATTCTAAACTAATATGAAATAGTTTAGTGGTAACGATCAGTTTTCCTAAAATGGCGACTACACATGTTGGAAAGTGAAAGTAAGTGTAGAGGAGACAAGCCCGGGAATGAGATATGACCCAAAGTACTGTGCAGCCAGCCAATCAGCAGATAGCCATCCCCCGATGATGTCACAGCTCTATAAAACCCTCATCCCGCATGGTCGCCGACATTTTCCTGTGAGCTAAGCGTAGGGAGAGATGTGAAAGATGCTCATGCACTAGGTAAAATGTTTCTGAAAATTGTTAAAGGGGTTGTCCAGGTTCAGAGCTGAACCCGGACATACCCTTATTTTCACCCCGGCAGCCCCTCTGAGCCTAGCATCGGAGCATCTCCGATGCTAGGCTCCAGTGCCCTGCGCTAGATCGCGCAGGGCACGGGCTCTTGTGTTTTCAATAACACACTGCCGGGCGGTAACTTCCGCCCAGCAGTGTGTTCGGTGACGTCACCGGCTCTGAGGGGCGGGCTTTAGCTCTGCCCTAGCCTTTTTACTGGCTAGGGCAGAGCCAAATCCCGCCCATCAGTGCCGGTGACGTCACCGGGGTTCCTGTCAGCCCCATAGAGAGCCCGGTACGTCACCGGAACTCAGAAAAATGCCTTTGCCCTGTGCAATTTAGCGCAGGGCAAAGGAGAGCATCGGAGCATGAACTGCTCCGATGCTCATGTGAGGGGGGGCTGCCTGGGTGAAAATGGAGGGTTGTCCAGGTTCAGCTCTGAACCTAGACAACCCCTTTAATAGAGGGTGTAGGAGAATATTGGAGAAGGAGAGACTGCAGGGAGAGTGCAGGGACAGCGTAGGAGACTGTCGAACTACAGACTCTGCTATCATTTTTTACCAAAGTCCAAGCTAGGGGAGGTTTTTGCTGGTCTTCAGCCTTCCAATCGCCGATCGATGGATCTGCCTGTCTGTTGTTTAAAATGTAAACAAATGATTCCGTTTTATTTAACCTACACATCAACGGAGGACGGATGTTATTGTACTGACATCCGTTTGCTCCAATTCTATCTGAAAACCGTTTTTATGCGGTCAGATTGGCCAGGGTGTACCTGATTTATAGCGATTCGTGGCAAATGAATTCGCAACGAATTAAATTTCTTGTCAAGCTTCGGTGAAGCTGCCAAATTTTTCAAAACTTCGCTCATCTCTAGACATAACTATTCAGCCCCTTTGCCATGACAGTTGACATTGAGCTCTGGGGCCTCCCATTTCTCTGGATCATCTCTGACATGTTTCTACATCTCGATTGGAGTCACCTGTGGTAAATTCTGTGGATGAGACAGGATTTGCAAAGAAATGCCTATGTCTATATAAGATGTCAAAGCTGAAAATGCAGATCAGAGCAAAAACCAAGCCATGAAGTGGAAAGAACTGCCTGTAGAGCTCAGAGACAGGATTGTGTGGAATTACATATCTAGAGAAGTTTACAAAAACAATTCTGCGCAACTGAAAGTTCCCACGAGCACAGTGGTCTCCATAATTCTTAAATGGAAGCATTGTGAACAACCAGGACTCTTCCTAGAGCTGCCTCCCCTCCAAACTAAGTAATCAGGGAGAACAGTCTTGGTAAGAGAGGTGATCAAGAACCCAATGGTCGCTCTTCAATCACTGCAGCCACCAACAATCTGGGCTTTATGGCAGAGTGGCCAGAAAGAAGCCTCTTCTCAGTAAAAGACACATGAAACTTGCCAGGAGATTGCAAAAAAAAAAAAAATGCCATGAATGTCCTTGAGTGGCCCAGCCAGAGTCCTGAACCCAATTGAACATCTCTGGGGGCCATCTACCGACGGCCCCCATCCAACCTGACAGAGCTGGAGAGGATCTGCAGAGAAGAATGACCGCAAATCCTCAAATCCAGGTGTAAATTGTCTCATCGCTAGGATATGCCCCCATTGTCTAATAGGTGTGGGTCGCACCTATATCGAGAACGGAGCCCCACAAGTGAAGGAGAGCGCACTGCGCACGCGCCGGCACCCTCCATTCGTTTTATATGGGGCCAGCAAACAAAGCCGAGCGCTGGCTAAGCTATTTCCGTCGGCCCATAGAAATGAATGGGAGCGTGGGGCCGCTCATGCATGGTGCTCTCCCATTGATTTCTATGGGGAGACGGCTTGGTGGTGGCCGGACTGGAGTCCTCCAACCACCACCTTGCGGGGCTCCGTTGTCGATATAGGTCCTAGCGATATGCCCCCATTGTCTATGATGGGACAACCACTTTAAGGAAATTGGGGCGTTGAATGGTAACTAAAGCACTTAGACATGACTAGTAACATAGTAACATAGTACATAAGGCCGTGAGGATTGGAGCAAAATTATGCTGTGAGGAAGGACAGAAACAAATGGGAGGTCGCAGTTTGAGGATTACATAATATTTCAGGAGATAAATGTACTGATCTTATGAGAGGTCATAGACTAAGAACGACACAATGATAGCAGAGTGTTTCAGCAGATGAATTTACTGAGAATTTCAGAATTTATTTGAACAAAAAACATAAAATCCTGCAGTTTTCACACTGTCCACTAGGCTTAATAATAGGTGCCACTTCTTGGTCTGTACAGATCACTTTACTGCAGTTATCTGCTTATTTACACACAGAGTTGATATAATTACAGGCAGGGTTACAATGACAGCTAATACAGGATCCACCATTCACAATTGGTGATTGTCAGAGCTTATCTATTCTTTCCGTGTACATTGACCTCTGCACAGAGCACAGAGCATGCCCAGAAAACTCTCCCATAGAAGTCAATGAAATCCCCTTCTGACCATTGTGTCTAAGGTCCACGGGGCTGCCATAAAGCAATTTTCTTAATTCTTTCTGAATGCTGTTAAGAACAGCTCAGGCAAGATGGCCCCCCTCGTAATCATGTTCAGGAAACAGAATAAAAAAATCTGTAATCAGAAAAAAAAAAACTTATAAAAAAAGGATATGTGCTGCTATCTGGTTTTAACTGGCAGAAAAAAAAATATTGACACATTTCCTCTAAGGTTCAGCACCTTGGACAGAGTGAAATATGGACCTATACTGTAGTTTACTGTAGATGAGGTTAGCTTCAGGACCCTGGACAGGGTAATATATGGACCTGTACTGTGGTTTACAGTGGATGAGGTTAGCTTCAGGACCATGGACAGAGTGATATATGGACCTATACTGTGGTTTACGGTAGATGAGGTTAGCTTCAGGACCATGGACAGGGTAATATATGGACCTGTACTGTGGTTTACACATTGCTATACATATAAGGGCTTGTACTTTCTGATGGCACCTTTTTTTAATATTGCATACGATGTAATGGAAAGTGGGAAAAATATTCCAAATATGGTGAAAGGGGAAAAAAAATGCAGTTCCGCCACAGTTTTGCAGGTTCTGTCACTACGGCATTCCCCATCTGGTAAAACTGACCTGTGCCCTTCATTCTCTGTATAAAGTTTTTCTTGTTTTATTATTAAAAAAAATGAAAACTTAAATATATATTTTTTATTTTCACTGCCATATTCTGACCCCTATAACTTTTTTTTTTTTTTTTGCTATGGCAGGTCTACTGAGCTGTCTGAGGGTTCATTTTTTGGGATGATCTGTAGTTTGTGATACCATTTTGGAGTATGTGTGTGAATTTTTGATCACATTTTATTAAATTGTTTGCGGTAAGTGAAGCGATAAAAAATGTTTTTTATTTTGATGTTTTTCCGTTACACCATTCACTGTATGGGATTAATATTTTTATAGTTCAGGCATGTTAGGATTTTTTTATTGTTTATATATGTTTATTTTTATTTACTATTAAGGGGGTCATATATATTATATTTTTTTTCTCGAAAAATTCTGCGAACAGACGAATCAACTTTTCGAAAAATTTGCTTATCTCTAGTAGCCGGCACCCGAGGGTAAAGATTTTTAACCACTTCCTGGTCTGCAGAATGATTGAAGGTCCAGTTTAGTGTTTGTTTCTCCGTCCAGCCTGGCTGTTTCCCGGTTGCTTCATTGTTGCCGACCCTTGGACTTCTCTCTGACCTTTTCTCTGTTTCGCCCCTTGGATTGCTGACACCTGTGGTTCCACTGTTTGCTTTGAATTTTGTTATCTTTGACCATGATACATCTGCTTACCTCTAATTGCTGACCTTATGTTTGCTGTTGCTACGGGCGTTTACAATTGCGCATACAGAGACAAGCGAACGCCCATTGTCGCGCGTTCCCACTGAAGTCTATGTACGGGAACGCGCGACAAGACGCCCCAAAGAAGCTCATGTACTTCTTGGGGCGTCGGGCGTTTTACAGCGCGATCGTACGCGCTGTAAAACGCTCAGGTGAGAACCATTCCCATAGGGAATCATGGGTTCTTGCCTGTTGAGCATTTTACAGCGCGAAGGAACGCGCTGTAAAACGCTCAGGTGTGAACCCAGCCTTAAACCCTATGGTCCAGTTTAGCCTGCACAAATCAGCTTTGAGGATCCACCATCTTAGGGCTCATTCAAACGACCGTGTGCTGCCCGTGGCCATATTGCGGAACACATACGGCGGGTCCGCAATACACGGGCAACGGCCTTGTGCATTCCGCATCATGGATGCGGACCCTTTCACTTGAATGGGTTCACAAATCAGGAGATGCGGTGCGGAACAGAAGCACAGAACGGAACCCCACGGAAGCACTCCGTAGTGCTTCTCTGGGGTTCCATTCCGTGCTTCCGTTGCGCATTTTTTTTTAACTTGTTCTATCTTTTTGCGTAACGGCCGGATCGCGGACCCCATTTGAGTGAATGGGGTCGCTATCCGCATGCGGCTGCCCTATGGTACGCCGCATGAGCAGCACACAGTCATGTGAATGAGCCCTTACCCTGCGGCATAACATGCATATTATACTTTATTTTCTATAGATGAAAAAAATCTAATTTTCAGCCATTTTTAAATAAAAAAATATTCTTCATTGGAATGCAATATTTCACCTGATGCCAAAAGGGTTAAGTGGTGGAGCATGAACAGTGTTGACGGAGAAGAGCTGTGGAAAGGAATCTAGTCATGGACAATTCCTAGAATACGGTGGCCGTCTGCACCACATTACACTATCGTCAAATTGAAGTCTTTTAATGTTCTTTTGCTTACTTAGATTATTAACATTTTCAGCAAAAAAGCTCCGAGAACTAAGTGAAAATATATTTTCATGTCAAAACACTGACTGAGTCACTCAACGCCCGAACAACGATGCACAGCGGTCCGCCGAATGTAAATTTACAAGTCCATGATGAAGGTGTGATGATTCTCCCCATATGGATCTTTAAGTGAAGCTCTCAAGCATTTCTTAAACCGCAGGACACAAGGATGAGGCGGAAAGAGCATTCATAATATAAATCAGCACCAGATTTATGGCTGAGGGCCTGATTCCATGAGATCTCACCTGGGGTTGTCTCCTGCTCAATGTTTCATGAGCAATCAATGGTTTCAGATGAGTGTGCAGCCAAATTTGGAAACGAGATGTTATTTTTAGCAGGTAATAATAAGAGAAGGAAATCTCTCGATATCATGAAGTGTAAATGTTACAGACATGTCGAGACTGACAGCGGAAATCCATCTTTGTCCTGTTATAATGTGACTATATGATGGAGTCTAATAATAATAGTAGTGTGAGGTTTTCTTTCCCTAGGAGATATGTTACACAGCTTGATCTACTGACCTTCCTCGGTGGATAGAGTATAGACTCCTCCATAATTGTCTGCTGTATTTGTCCTCCGGGCTCTTTTCAATCTTTTTAGAAATTGGTTGGGTAAATGGGATGTTGAGGGGGATGCTTTAGAACGGATTCAAAGCGAGATAATAAATAAATAAAAGAAGGTATACTCCGGCTGGAAAACTCCTTTAATTCAGCTCCCAACTAACTTCTAACATGGTCTCTCTTCTAGGCAGCAACATCTTAGTAGTCTACGTAGTGATATTTGTGTGCTATATTTCTGAATACAACACGCAACCCACCCTACTGAACAACACCAGATCGCAGCCGCCATTGTTTACTGATACTTTTCAAAGAGAGTTCTGTTTATCTCATTTACAGAGAGAGACAGGGAGGCAGTACTATCTGTGCCTACATCATTTACAGAGGGAGACAGGGAGGCAGTACTATCTGTACCTACATCATTTACAGAGAGAGACAGGGAGGCAGTACTATCTGTGCCTACATCATTTACAGAGGGAGACAGGGAGGCAGTACTATCTGTACCTACATCATTTACAGAGAGAGACAGGGAGGCAGTACTATCTGTGCCTACATCATTTACAGAGGGAGACAGGGAGGCAGTACTATCTGTACCTACATCATTTACAGAGAGAGACAGGGAGGCAATGCTATCTGTACTTTTATTATTTATGGAATATACAGGCAGGCAGTACTATCTGTACTTACATCATTTACAGGGAGAGACAAGGATACAGTATTATCTGTGCCTATATAATTTACAGAGAGTGACAGTGAGGCAGTAATATCTGTACCTACATTATTTACATGGAGAGAGAGGGAGGCAGTAATATCTGTACCTACATCATTTATATAGAGAGACAGGGAGGCAGTACTATCTGTACCAACATCATTTACAGGGAGAGACAGGGAGGCAGTACTATCTGTACCTACATCATTTACAAGAAGAGACATGGAGGCAGTACTATCTGTGCCTATATAATTTACAGAGAGTGACAGTGAGGCAGTAATATCTGTACCTACATTATTTACATGGAGAGGGAGGGAAGCAGTAATATCTGTACCTACATCATTTACAGGGAGAGACAGGGAGGCAGTACTATCTGTACCTACATCATTTACAGAGAGAGAGAGGGAGGCAGTACTATCTGTACCTACATCATTTACAGGGAGAGACAGGGAGGCAGTACTATCTGTACCTACATCATTTACAAGAAGAGACATGAAGGCAGTACTATCTGTGCCTATATAATTTACAGAGAGTGACAGTGAGGCAGTAATATCTGTACCTACATTATTTACATGGAGAGAGAGGGAGGCAGTAATATCTGTACCTACATTATTTACATGGAGAGAGAGGGAGGCAGTAATATCTGTACCTACATCATTTACAGAGAGAGACAGGAAGGCAGTACTATCTGTACCTACATCATTTACAAGAAGAGACATGGAGGCAGTACTATCTGTACCTACATTATTTTAAAGGGAGAGACAGGAAGCCAGTGCTATCTGTACTTTAATCATTTATGAAATATACAGGCAGGCAGTACTACCATATCTGTACTTACATCATTTACAGGGAGAGACAAAGATACAGTATTATCTGTGCCTACAGTCAGGTCCATAAATATTGGTACATCAACACAATTCTAACATTTTTGGCTCTATACACCACCACAATGGATTTCAAATGAAATGAACAAGATGTGCTTTACCTGCAGACTGTCGGCTTTACCTGCAGACTGTCAGCTTTACCTGCAGACTGTCAGCTTTATTTGAGGGGATTTACATCCAAATCAGGTGAACGGTGCAGGAATTACAACACTTTGCATATGTGCCTCCCAGTTGTTAAGGGACCAAAAGTAATGGGACAATTGGCTTCTCAGCTGTTCCATGGCCGGTGTTATTCCCTCATTATCCCAATTACAATGAGCAGATAAAAGGTCCAGAGGTCATTTCCAGTCTGTTATTTGCATTTTGCATTTGGAATCTGTCGCTGTCAACTCTCAAGATGAGATCCAAAGAGCTGTCACTATCAGTGAAGCCATCATTAGGCTGAAAAAACACAACAAACCCATCAGAGAGATAGCAAAAACATTAGGCCTGGCCAAAACAACTGTTTGGAACATTCTTAAAAAGAAGGAACGCACCGGTGAGCTCAGCAACACCAAAAGACCCGGAAGACCACGGAAAACAACTGTGGTGGATGAGCGAAGAATTCTTTCCCTGATGAAGAAAACACCCTTCACAACAGTTGGCCAGATCAAGAACACTCTCCAGGAGGTAGGTGTATGTGTGTCAAAGTCAACAATCAAGAGAAGACTTCACCAGGGTGAATACAGAGGGTTCACCACAAGATGCAAACCAATGGTGAGCCTCAAAAACAGGAAGGCCAGATTAGAGTTTGCCAAACGACATCTAAAAAAGCCTTCACAGTTCTGGAACAACATCCTATGGACAGATGAGACCAAGATCAACTTGTACCAGAGTGATGGGAAGAGAAGAGTATGGAGAAGGAAAGGAACTGCTCATGATCCTAAGCATACCACCTCATCAGTGAAGCATGGTGGTGGTAGTGTCATGGCGTGGACATGTATGGCTGCCAATGGAACTGCTTCTCTTGTATTTATTGATGATGTGACTGCTGACAAAAGCAGCAGGATGAATTCTGAAGTGTTTCGGGCAATATTATCTGCTCATATTCAGCCAAATGCTTCAGAACTCATTGGACGGCGCTTCACAGTGCAGATGGACAATGACCCAAAGCATACTGCAAAAGCAACCAAAGAGATTTTTAAGGGAAAGAAGTGGAATGTTCTGCAATGGCCGAGTCAATCACCGGACCTGAATCCGATTGAGCTGCATTTCACTTGCTGAAGACAAAACTGAAGGGAAAATGCCCCAAGAACAAGCAGGAACTGAAGACAGTTGCAGTAGAGGCCTGGCAGAGCCTCACCGGGGATGGAACCAGCGTCTGGTGATGTCTATGCGTTCCAGACTTCAGGCTGTAACTGACTGCAAAGGATTTGCAACCAAGTATTAAAAAGTGAAAGTTTGATTTATGATTATTATTCTGTCCCATTACTTTTGGTCCCTTAACAAGTGGGAGGCACAGATGCAACTGCTGTAATTCCTGCACCGTTCACCTGATCTGGATGTAAATACCCTCAAATTAAAGCTGACAGTCTGCAGGTAAAGCTGACAGTCTGCAGGTAAAGCTGACAGTCTGCAGGTAAAGCTGACAGTCTGCAGGTAAAGCTGACAGTCTGCAGGTAAAGCACATCTTGTTTGTTTCATTTAAAATCCATTGTGATGCTGTATAGAGCCAAAAAATTTTGAATTGCGTTGATGTCCCAATATTTATGGACCTGACTGTATATAATTTACAGAGAGTGACAGGGAGCCAGTAATATCTGTACCTACATAATTTACATGGAGAAACATGGAGGCAGTACTATCTGTACCTACATCATTTACAGGGAGAGACGGGGGCAGTACTATCTGTACCTACATCCTTTATAGAGACAGGAAGGCAGTACTATCTGTACCTACATGATTTACAAGAAGAGACATGGAGGTAGTACTATCTGTACCTACAACATTTCAGATGACCCACTAACCCAGGAGATCAAATTGAATATTTCAATAGTCTAACGACTATAAATCCTGTTTCTGGTATTGTGATTAAAATATAACCTTTATTTTTCCTTTTTATTAAACAAGATACCACAAAAAACATAGACGCAGTTTTCTCCCCCTGATAGGATGGATGTGATTGGCCCCATTAGGACATCAATCAACACGAGAATGCACAGTGATAGGTGATCCACAAAGTGATATAAAGCACTTTAGACAGGAAGCACTCGTGTTGATAGTAGCTCCATTCCCCTGAAGACGCCGCATCGCGGTGAAACATGTTGGGGGAGCTGTGTCTTTAACGTTTTAATAATTATGGTAGGGCTAAGAATGGACTAGGGAAAGGCGACCTGCAGGCGCCGAGCCCATTGAGGGTCAGTTTGGATAGGAGCGTACAAGTAGTACAGCTACTGAGAGATTATCAGTTAGGGATACTATATACTAACTAAGGGAAGTTCCTCTAAGAGAATGTGTATCCAATAAAGGTGCAGCTTAGATGATCAACGCCTGGTGTCGGCTGACACTAAGGGCATTAAAGTGTATTAACACAGGTAGATACAAAGTGTATTAACACAGGTAGATACAAAGTGTATTAACACAGGTAGATACAGATAGCCTGCATTTGGCTCTCAGCGATATATAGTTCCCTTGACCTACCAAAAAAGCAGAGAAACTGCCTCTATAAGTCCAGCCCTCCATATGTATTTTTAATAATTCACTCTATGTTTTTTGTGGTATATTGTTAAATAAAAAGGAAAAATAAAGGTTATATTTTAATCACAATACCAGAAACAGGAATTATAGTCGTTAGTAGGGATGAGCAAACTCGAACTGTATAGTTCGGGTTCGTACCGAATTTTGGGGTGTCCGTGACACGGACCCGAACCCGGACATTTTCGTAAAAGTCCGGGTTCGGGTTCGGTGTTCGTCGCTTTCTTGGCGCTTTTGTGACGCTTTCTTGGCGCTTTTTGAAAGGCTGCAAAGCAGCCAATCAACAAGCGTCATACTACTTGCCCCAAGAGGCCGTCACAGCCATGCCTACTATTGTCATGGCTGTGATTGGCCAGAGCACCATGTGACCCAGCCTCTATTTAAGCTGGAGTCACATAGCGCCGCCCGTCACTCTGCTCTGATTAGCGTAGGGAGAGGTTGCGGCTGCGACAGTAGGGCGAGATTAGGCAGATTAACTCCTCCAAAGGACTTGATTATTGATCGATCTGCAGCTGTGGATCATTGAGCTGCTGATCCTCAATTGCTCACTGTTTTTAGGCTGCCCAGACCGTTTGTCAGTTACTTTTTTCTGGGGTGATCGGCGGCCATTTTGTGTCTTGTGGTGCGCCAGCACAAGCTGCGACCAAGTGCATTTAACCCTCAATGGTGTGGTTGTTTTTTGGCTAAAGCCTACATCAGGGTGAAGCTGTCACACCAAGTGCATTTAACCAGCAATAGTCTGTTTATTTTTTGGCCATATACTACATCAGGGGCAAGCTGCGCCTGTCACCAAGTGCATTTAACCCTCAGTAGTGTGGTTGGTCAAGCTGTCACACCAAGTGCATTTAACCAGCAATAGTGTGGTTATTTTTTGGCCATATCCCAGTCTAATTCTGTCACTAAATCCATACCGGTCACCCAGCGCCTAAATACTAGGCCTCAAATTTATATCCCGCTAAATCTCTCGTTACCGCTGTACTGTTCTGGCTGGGCAAGTTATTTAGTGTCCGTCAAAGCACATTTTTTGTTCTGGGTTGAAATACAATTCCCAATTTAGCAATTTCATAATTTAGTGGTTTCTGCTATTTGAAATCTATCCCTAAAAGGGTAGATCATATTGAAGGTGCACATAGGGTCATTCAGAATAACTTCACACACACCCGCTACTGTGCATTTCCAAGTCTAATTCTGTCAGTAAATCCATACCGGTCACCCAGCGCCTAAATACTAGGCCTCAAATTTATATTCAGCTGAATTTGAATACAATACATTGGGCCAAATAATATTTTTGTTGTTGTGGTGAACGATAACAATGAGGAAAACATCTAGTAAGGGACGCGGACGTGGACATGGTCGTGGTGGTGTTAGTGGACCCTCTGGTGCTGGGAGAGGACGTGGCCGTTCTGCCACATCCACACGTCCTAGTGTACCAACTACCTCAGGTCCCAGTAGCCGCCAGAATTTACAGCGATATATGGTGGGGCCCAATGCCGTTCTAAGGATGGTAAGGCCTGAGCAGGTACAGGCATTAGTCAATTGGGTGGCCGACAGTGGATCCAGCACGTTCACATTATCTCCCACCCAGTCTTCTGCAGAAAGCGCACAGATGGCGCCTGAAAACCAACCCCATCAGTCTGTCACATCACCCCCATGCATACCAGGGAAACTGTCTGAGCCTCAAGTTATGCAGCAGTCTCTTATGCTGTTTGAAGACTCCGCTGGCAGGGTTTCCCAAGGGCATCCACCTAGCCCTTCCCCAGCGGGGAAGCCTAAATATCTGACAATGGACTGTTGCAGTGGTGGCTGATAGTGATGAGCGGCAGGTGCCATATTCGATTTCGACGAAATTCGCGAATATTCGATAGAATATTCGTTTTATATTCGTCGAAATCGAATATTCGTCATTATGCTAGTTATTGCGAATAATATGCGATTTTTTAAATGTTTTTTTTTTTTTTTTTTTTTTTTTTTTTTAAACTTAAAGGCTACTCTCCTATTGAAATCGCAAATGCGATTAATATAACACGAAATAATCGCATTTGCGATTTCAACGTAATTCTCAAATCCGACAGTACATTCTAGTATATGGAGACGTTCCCATGGTGATGGGGACGCTCCATGAGCATGGCATATAGCAGGGATCAGCAACCTTCGGCACTCCAGCTGTGGTGCAACTACAACTCCCAGCATGCACACCTCCATGGCTGTTCTCAGGACTCCCAAAGAAGTGAATGGAGCATGCTGGGAGTCGTAGTTTGACAACAGCTGGAGTGCCGGAGGTTGCTGATCCCTGGAATATAGCATTACTAAGTAAAAATCGCAAATGCGATTATTTCGTGTTATATTAATCGCATTTGCGATTTTTTCTTTTTTTTTTTTTTTTTTTTTTTACTATGGTTGGCTTCAATGGTAGAATTAGCGAATATGACGAATATATTCGTTATATTCCACAAAACGAATATACGAATGTATTCGTCATATTCCACAAAACGAAGATAACGAAGTATTCTGCATCTCAGTTATATCTACCTATTCATCAACTTCGCTAATTCTAGCAATCATATAGGACAGTTTACTATAAAGACAGATAAGTATAATTCGCTATGCGATTATATTACTTTGCTTTTTTATATAAATAGATTATAATAATTATCAGGTATTATAATTATTCTATTTATATAAAAAAAAAGCAGTCATATAATCGCATAGCGAATTATACTTATCTGTCTCTATAGTAAACTGTCCTATATGATTGCTAGAATTAGCGAAGTTGATGAATAGGTAGATATAACTGAGATGCAGAATACTTCGTTATCTTCGGTTTGTGGAATATGACGAATACATTCGTATATTCGTTTTGTGGAATATAACGAATATATTCGTCATATTCGCTAATTCTACCATTGAAGCCAACCAAAGTAAAAAAAAAAAAAAAAAAAAAAAAAATCGCAAATGCGATTAATATAACACGAAATAATCGCATTTGCGATTTTTAACTTAGTAATGCTATATTCCATGCTCATGGGAACGTCTCCATATACTAGAATGTACTGTCGGATTTAAGAAGTACGTTGAAATCGCAAATGCGATTATTTCGTGTTATATTAATCGCAATTGCGATTTCAACGTAATTCTCAAATCCGACAGTACATTCTAGTATATGGAGACGTTCCCATGGAGATGGGGACGCTCCATGAGCACGGAAGGCGGCAGAAGCGGCAACGGGCACTGACTGGAGCAGCCAGGAAGCCAGGAATCCAAAGGACAGGTAAGAACAACTTTAGGGAAGTGGGAAAGGAAAAAATATAACAATAAAAAAAAAAAAAAAAAAAAACGAATATTCGAAATTGCGAATTTATAGCACTATATTCGAAATATTCGCGAATTAGCGAAGTGCCGATATTCGCGAAAAAAATTTGCGATTCGAATATTCGCGCTCAACACTAGTGGCTGACGTGAAGCCTGATTCTCTGCTATGATATGAAGACTGATTCTCTGCTG
The DNA here is from genome assembly GCF_014858855.1 of Bufo gargarizans. Taxonomy (NCBI): domain Eukaryota; kingdom Metazoa; phylum Chordata; class Amphibia; order Anura; family Bufonidae; genus Bufo; species Bufo gargarizans. The sequence continues at coordinate 368,153,241 of NC_058085.1, read as the reverse complement.
ACATGAAGCCAGATTGTCTGTTACGGGACCTCTCTCCTCTGCCTGGGTGCTGGGCCTAAATATATGCCAATGGACTGTTGCAGTGGTGGCTGACATGAAGCCTCATTCTCTGCTATGACATGCAGACTGATTCTCTGCTGACATGAAGACAGATTCTCTGTTACGGGACCTCTCTCCTCTGCCTGGGTGCTGGGCCTAAATATATGCCAATGGACTGTTGCAGTGGTGGCTGACGTGAAGCCTCATTCTCTGCTATGACATGCAGACTGATTCTCTGCTGACATGAAGCCAGATTCTCTGTTACGGGACCTCTCTCCTCTGCCTGGGTGCTGGGCCTAAATTTATGAAAATGGACTCTTACAGTGGTGGGTGACGTAAAGCCAGATTCTCTGCTATGGGACCTCTCTCCAATTGATTTTGGTTAATTTTTATTTATTTAATTTTTATTTTAATTCATTTCCCTATCTACATTTGTTTGCAGGGGATTTACCTACATGTTGCTGCCTTTTGCAGCCCTCTAGCCCTTTCCTGGGCTGTTTTACAGCCTTTTTAGTACCGAAAAGTTTGGGTCCCCATTGACTTCAATGGGGTTCGGGTTCGGGACGAAGTTCGGATCGGGTTCGGATCCCGAACCCGAACATTTCCGGGAAGTTTGGCCGAACTTCTCGAACCCGAACATCCAGGTGTTCGCTCAACTCTAGTCGTTAGACTTTTGAAATATTCAACTATCTGTATCATTTATAGAGAGAGACAGGGAGGCAGTACTATCTGTAGCTACATCATTTACAAGAAGAGACATGGAGGTAGTACTATCTGTACCTACATCATTTTACAGGGAGAGACAGGAAGTCAGTGCTATCTGTACTTTTATCATTTATGGAATAGACAGGCAGACAGTACTACCGTATCTGTACTTACATCATTTACAGGGAGAGACAAGGATACAGTATTATCTGTGCCTATATAATTTACAGAGAGTGACAGTGAGGCAGTAATATCTGTACCTACATCATTTACATGGAGAGAGGGAGACAGTAATATCTGTACCTACATCACTAGACTTTACTATCTGTAGCTATATGATTAATTGAGAGAGACAGGAAGACAGTACAATTGGTAGCAACACCATTAGTCGAGACAGGGAAGTAGTACTATCTATACTTATATAATTTATTGAGAGAGACAGGGAGGCAGTACTATCTATACCTTTGTGTTCGGAAGAATTAAATGTATCCCTTTGCAGATAAACACCTCATTGCACTGAAACCCATATAGCGAGTCAGTGGTCACCTTATTTCAGTCTTCTTCAGTTCTTCTCAGTCTCATTTCATCCTTCAAGCTTCTTATAGTGACATCTGTATAAAGCTGATTCTAAGCCCTTTGCTTCATTTTCTCATAGACTGTAACTGTCTATAGCTTGTTCGGATCTGATATTGTCACCACCGACCTTACAATTAAACTGAGTAATTGTCATCTGTCCGTCAATTTGCCTGTGTTCATCTAAACAGCCTGCACACTGGAACCGAGAGACGGCCTTTAACGGCATTAACCAATTTGCAGATAAGAGACAGCTAAGAGTCACTTGTGTTTTCAACGTGATCCTAAATGTTTATCCAGTAGAAAGACATTAGACAGTAATCAGTCACGTATCTGCCAAGCACAGATATATAAGCTGCCGTCTCCAGGGTCTGCAAATCATGAGCTTAGACTGCAGATTCAAGGTTAACCCACTGATATATTACTCTGGTACGGAGGGTCCTTGCTCATAAAATCTAATAATACTAATGGAAACAAACAGCCCACTTTACATCAGACTCTAATTTCTGACTATATCATAAAACTATAGAAAATAAACTTTACTGAATGTCAGCTGCGAGGCCCTGAACTTTTCTGTCCTTCAAGCTAAGCAGATGAACATTATTTTTTCTGTTTAATCTCAATATTAAAAAGGTGAAACAATAAACGGAATTATTTATAAATTGTCCATATACTTTTCCATAAAAAGCCTAGATATTGTATGAGTATATAAGAAAGGGTTCCATAGTACTGGTCCAGTCTAAGCGAAGTCTTCCAAATTCATCAGACAGCCAATGTTCTTCCTATTCCCTAGAAGGCACACTATTCATTTCTAGTCAACACATAACTTAAGGGATATGAACAAAACCTTAAAGGACATGGGCCACCATCCAACTGATGGACAGTTGGATGCTGTGACCCCTGTTTATTGTCATCATAGCCTGATCGCTCTGTTGTAGTCTCTGCTTGACTTTTCTTGATGCCATCATGGTTAGCCACTGACTGTAAAGGGTCGAGCAAGTGACTTCCAAAGCTCCAGAGATGAATTGGCATGGCACTTTCCTAGCTCCATTGCTACTTTGATATAACTATCTAAGTTAGGCTCACTGTATATCCTAGCAATAGGATTACTTCTTTAAAAGGATTAGAAAAACATGGCTGTTCACCTCCTGTCCATGGCATGTGTGCTAGGTTCACATCTGCATTCAGGCACTTCCGGCAGACGAACAGCCTGCTGGAGTTCACTGTACCCGGAATAGCCAGATAATGCCGTGAACTGTTGGATCTCATTGACTATAATGGGGCACAAATTTTTGTCTGGTTGAAGTGAACATTTCTACTGGAAAGCGGCCAGAGCCCTGTCAGATCCCATAGTCAATGGGGATCTGGCGACTCATTGCATTATCCAGTGAACTCCGGCAGACGGTTCCTCTGCCGGAACATCATATTTCTTAATGCAGATATGAACATCCATTTATGTTTTATATTGCTACATTGTATCACCAAGTTGCAATCCCCAAAGTAGTATCTGAGAACGTAGTAGCTCCAAAATTGGAGGTGTAGCCAAGAAAAGTAGCTGTATTCATCAACTTATGTGACCAAAGTAGAGATGAACGACCACCAGGGACTTTGTACAAGCGAAGAGTAGGGACTAGAAAACAACAACCAGGATGAAAAGACTAGCGTAAAGACATAACTACATGCCAAAACTAGGACCAGCAACCAAGAGTTGTGCAAGAGCAAATTCAAACATTGAAAGAATAGATGAAGAGAAGATGGATCTTGTTCCATGCTACACTCCAAATATACACAGCAAATAGTTCTGTAAATTCCACTTCAAATACTTTGTGTTTGACATCAATTCTTTCATTTTCTGTGCATCTTTAATGAAGTGTCTGCCACTGGAAACTATCCATGGTAGTAGACTCTATTGAAACATTTTGACATGCACTGGTGATGAGGTCATCATTCTGTGTTGGCCGTCATAGCAACTGTTAATCCTAAACTATAATTGGATTGACGCTGGCAAAACTGAGGTGATAAGTCAAAGGAACCCCACAAGTGAGTATAGTCTTTCCCTGTTAGATTCCCCGGCTGAGGCAGGCATGCAGTCAGTAGTAATAAGCAGTATAGGCAATATTCGTTTTCGAGTGTTTTGCATAATATTCGCAATAAATTCAGGAATTCTAGAATTCGTGATCTCGTCTCTATTTTCGCGATTGTGCAAATCGGCACTAATGATGGACATATTTTTTGTGCAATACATACAGCTTCACATTTTATCAGGTCTGAGTAGATATTACTGATTGGTGCACTAAGTAATGTTGCAACATCACAGCACTATGTCTGTAACATGTACGTATGGACAGCATAGAAACAGTAATTCCTATCACACTACCTAACACCTTGCACTGGAAACTATCAGCTACACTATATCACTATCTAACCTACACTGACTATCTCCCACTAATTATCTGTATTATATATCAGCTAACTAACTATCTAACTAACTCTCTAATGTAATTGGATAAGGAATAGGATCTAGATGAAAGCACAGAGCACAGCAATGTCACTGCTCTCTCTATCAGAACTCCATTACACTACAGAAAATGGCTGCTGGGGAGGTTCTTATGTAGTAAGGGGCAACTGTCCTATTGGTTGCTAGGGATGTTGCTAAGCTCTGACAAAGATATTGCAGCCTTCTCATTGGCCCACAAGCAAGAAGAAGGGAGGTTACTGATGAAAAAAAAATCTAGAATATTTGCGAGTTACGAGTATATAGCACTATATTCTACATCTTTGCGAATTCTGGAAGTGCCGATATTCGCAATAAAAATTTGCAACACTGGCAGTCAGCTGTTCAGGCACTTGGGTTTCTCTGAATCCAGCCAGAAGCATAACTGTTGAGTAATGTCAACTGGCCATAAAATGTCTGGTTTCTTCAATGAATGCCCCCATTTGTGCGTATAGATTGATTTGCCTGAACCTTACTGGTCTTTATTTTTTGCATCAATAAAGAGCGAGAATTATTTAGGCAAATTACACTTGAGTGCTGTGTAATTCCCTCTTAATGAGTTCTGGCTGTAACAAGTCCAATACATACTTATTGGGAGCCCATTACAGTATCAGAACCTGGGCTCATCGGAGGATCCTCTGGTGGGCCAGTCCAATCCTGTTGTGGGTGCAGGTGTCACTTCAACACAGTGGTCCCCAAGACTAATCGCCAACTGTCAGTGGGTCCACTGTATGATTGTTTGGGGAAGGAGCGGAGATGGAACTAAGGGCTCATTCATACAATAGTTTTTGAAGGCCACAAATTGCGGATCCACAAAACACAAATACCGGCTGTGTGCCTTCACTATTATGTAGACCAGAACATCCTTCTCTTTGATAGAAAAACCTATTCTTGTCCGCAAATACGGGCAAGAATGCCATGATGCGGGGTGCACACGGCTGGTGCAAATGTATTGCGGACCTGCTGTTTGCGGGCCGCAATATGGGCACGGCCTGGCAACGGCCGTGTGCATGAGCCCTTATACAGTATATTTCTCAGGATGATATATTTATTTTGGATCATGTATTTCTTTGGGTCATACTTTATTTTTATTTATCGTACATTTCTTTGGATCATATATTTCCATGTGTTATGTATTTCTTTTAATTAAAATGTCTTTGGGTCATACATATCTGTGTCATTCGTCATTTCTTTTGGTCATACATTACTTTGCATCATATGTTACTCTGTCATGCATTTCTTTCAGTCATACATTCCTTTGGGTCATGCATTACTGTGGTTCATACATTTGTTTGTCATACATTTCTTCAGGTCCTACAGTATATTCCTTTTGGTCATGCATTACTTTTGGTTGCCCCTCTTTGGTTCATGCATTTCTTTGTCATACATTTCTATGTGTGCTATACAGTTCTTTGGGTCATACATTTGTTGAGCTATACAGTATATTTCTTTGGATCGTATGTTATATTTCTTTGTCCTAAATTTTCTGGGATCGATTATTTCCATGTCTCACATTTTCTTTCAATCAAACATTTCTTTGGGTCATGCATTTCTGCATCATTCATTGCTTTGGGTCTTATATTTTTTTGGTCATACATTCCTTTGCATCATACATTTCTTGTGGTCATACATTCCTTTCATCATACATTTCTTGTGGTCATACATTCCTTTGCATCATACATTTCTTTTAGTCATACATTCCTTTGCATCACACATTTCTTGTGGTCATACATTTCTTTAGGTCAGACAATGCTCCATTGAACTCTAGAACACTTTCAACATGACATATTAAATCTTAATTTTGCTTCCCATTTTTCCATTATGTAAAGACGTCTTAAAGCCTTAGTGTAACCCGGGCATTAAAGCCTATGTGATGGATGCTGGCTGACCGCTGCTACATTCCATAGGTTAAGCAGAGCCTTGGAGAAATATTTTGCTCTTACAATTACTTTACTCTATGATATATTCCTTTAATTAAATTGTGAATATCTGGAGCTGTGCTACTGTAGCTTAGAAGTTGTAATCGTTCATGTTTATTGGCTAGCAGAGAATAGCTGCACATTCTATTTAACTACCCGGACTAGACCCAATAAAACATAGAAGTAGAGAGGATGCCGACTCTTCTGATTCATGGAAGTGGGAATTGCTTGCTAATAAATGTTATTTGTGATATTCTGAAAGAGAGCATCAGACTTGGAAACTTTCTTCAAGAATAACTCCAGCTGGGAAGAAGCTATGTGCTGCCAGTATAATCTCCATCCTCTCCTCCCTGATAAATCCACAATCCAGAGCTGAATGCTGGTCAGCATATTCCTGCCTCACAACAAACAGTCCCAATCCAGATTTACAGATATTTACCTACGAGTGGGTCTTCATTAATCCATTGCAAGACCTCCAGGACTTCATAGTGTCACCTTAATAGTTGCACCAAAGTCATATTCATGGGGAGCCATAAAACCAATAGAGAACAATGTGCCCTAAATCTTTGATAAATTAGGTTCTTGGCACAATTGGGAAGGAATGTAACAATAGGGCTTCGGATGTTTCAGCCGCACCCAAGCTGTTGAACATTAGGGAGCCAAAAGATCCATCGTCCTAAAATGAGTAGACCATTTAACCAAGACGTGTGAAGTTTTACGGCTTTATCGGAAAATCCCAATGAAGTTATTAATGGCAAGTGGCCATCAAAACTGGTGCCACTGGGTTCTTCCTAGTTATATTCATGAGGTATTATGGAATCAACAGAGAGAAAGGTGCCCTGAATTTTCAATGGGCATAATAGGGCACAGAAATGTAGCAATAAAGGATGCAGAGGTTGTAGTCATACCCAAGCCCTTGAGCCTAAGGGAATCAAAAGGTTCATCTTCCCCATATGGGTGGACAGTTAGACCAAAGCTTCTGGAACTTCATAGCCTCACCTAAAAATCTCAATGAAGCCCCTGATGGCCCATGGTCATCAAAGCCAATGCCAGCACTTATAATACTCATTCATGAGGCATCATGGAGCCAAAAGAGAACAAGGTATCCTAAATCTTCAATGGACGAGTCTCTTGGTACAGGAATGTAAAGATATAGGTGCAGATCACACCCAAGAACTCCTGCCTAATAAAACCAAAACGACCCTCTTCCCCATTTGAGCAAACTATTTGAATGACAATATTGCAGATTTTATAATGTGGCCATGCCATTAGCTAAACCTCTTTCATCCGGATTCAGTCCCCGATTACACAAAAATGGAACAAAACGTTCTTTTAATGGCTGGGGGAAGGTCACAGCTCATAATATTAGCTCAACATAATTGTATAACAACAGTGAGATTCACATAACTGCCCCAAGCAATACATGTCCATTACTGATTACATCGTAGAAGAGCAGGCGTCCCTGAATGGATGGGGCACAGGAAAGAGCGCACAATAGGGTAGTACGTTCTACACAGTGAAATTGGATATGTAGAGTAGAAAGTGGAGGCTCACCCTAGAGGGTTGTGCTAGAGATAGGCACAACCCTATTCAAGGCTTGTTGGCGTAAGATGTATCATTGTCGGGTGTGCTGCCGCAGGTGGCGTTTACTTTGGATAGAGATGCCCAATCCCGCAAGGTAGAGGATAAAATGCCTGCTCCGGCACACGAAGAACCCGGCACAAAGTTCTAAAATTCTTCTTTTTATTTTTTTAGAAATGCGTTTTGGGGAATCCAATAACACTATAATATCTCTAACCTGATGAAGAGGACCTTGGATTCCCCAAAACGTGTTGTTTTATTTCTAAAAAATAAAAAGAAGAATTTTAGAACTCTAAAGTCCGTCTGTGCCGGGTTCATCATGCACCAAAGCAGGCATTTTAACCTCTACATCAGTGTTTCCCAACCAGTGTGCCTCCAGCTGTTGCAAAACTACACCTCCCAGCATGCCCGCACAGCCAAAGGCTGTCCAGGCATGCTGGGAGTTGTAGTTTTGCAACAGATGGAGGCACACTGGTTGGAAAACACTGCTCTACATAACTGATTACATGGTAGAAATGTTGGCACCGAGTGGCCCACGTATAGCTTTATGTAATAACCTAGGTGGAAAATTCCAGTAAAAAGCCCTGAAAAGACATAGCCCACAAATTGGTCCCATAACTGCAGGTTAATGCTTGATTCCACCCCAGCGAATAGAAGAGCCATCCCCTGTGCCTAGCAGGTGGACTAATCCCTGCCCCTGCAGTAAGAATGTACTATATTTATATAGCATGCTGCATATCAATGAGTGCAAGAAAGCTAAGTAGATATGTAGGTTTTATCAGGGGTGGGCCAAGCTCTCTTGGTGCCATGGACTTCATTTCAGAATGTGTACACTACCGCCCATGGTCATAAAGTTTCAGCATCTTAGCTATCAAATGGTCAAACATGAACTTGATTGCTAGCCCATTACCAACCACTTCACCAATCACCAGTGTTCTTTTTTTCTAAATACACAGATTTTGTTTTAAAAAATTTTCCAGCCTCTCCTCTATGGGCTTTCCTTAAAAAGGGCACCAACTCCACGCACACACTAGCCATCACAGCACAGAGGAAGCACATGTATCTGTAAATGAAATGGTTAAATCACCCCATCCCTTTATCAAAATCATTACATTTATTTAAAGTCAAATCGGAAGTGACAGCACTTCTACACCCCACCACCACCAACAAAAAAAAATTCAAAAATGAAAAGTCAAACACTATCTCAGGTAAGGTTACAGTAACATTACCCATAAAGGTAAGTCGATGAATTGTTCACTTAAAGTCAAACACTGAATCTAATTGCTGCTTAATAGTTATCTTTAACATAAAGAGAGCAGTTATGACTTACGCGTTTCACTGCGGTTGTGATTTCCTGATCGAGGAGACAGTCTCTTCATCTCACTTTGTAACTTTTATATCGTGAATTCATTAAATGTTGAGCAGTGTTTTTTTCTTTTAAAGTGACTGTCATTTCCACTGGAATCTACCATACTTTTTTTCCCCTTCCTCCAGAAAAAAGATCATTTGAGGAAAAGTCATTACAAGAGTTATACGAGTGGGATGACTTGTCACAAGGTGACATGCACATTTAAAGTGAGACAGACCTTAGAGTCACAAAGATGTAATCACATAGTGATACAGGCGGTGTAATAACATTAGCAATGATTCTCCGTGTAGAGAACATGCACCCACGCGTTTCATGACATTACTCATGCAGTTTGATTGTCTACTGCACTCGGGGTGCGAAAATATACATCAGACTGATAATGGAGTATTCTTATGACAAGGTAAATAAACAATGAACATTTCCAAGTCATGAAACATCCCTGTAATTCTACAGCGAGGCTTGTGCCAGATGTACCTACAACACTAGAACGTGAAATTAGTTAAAACGCATGAAATACCTCAAAATGACCCATATCAAAGATGTAATAATATGATAGTCGTGTAAACTGACAGATACCGTTAAGGAACCCACCAAGACTATGTATGCCACAACTGGTTTGGAAGTGACTAAAAAAGAATGTCCAGGACCAGGAAGTCCAAGAGACCTCCTTTTTTTCATCCTTGAATTGGTTGTGTTATGAAGATATGGGTGGCTGTTTATTGGAATTGCCGCCATGTCATACTAAAAGAACTCCAAAAACAAGGATGCCTTTGGCAAAATCAGTGCACCAGGAGGAGTACCGGGATACGGGCCCAAGGCAATCAGCTGATTGTCGAGATTGCAGCATGAAGATAATGCTACCCTTTAACCCTCTGATAGAGATATGGACTCTCTGATCAGATTCCTAGGTCATCTGAAGCAGTTTCCATTTGGCAGTAGATGCCGTATCCAGGACGACAAAGACCTTGAATGAGCAGATGAGAATAGCTAAGGGTCAATATCACTACGGTGGTCAGAGACAGGCAGAAATAGGAGGGATAATGGTTCGAAAGGAAACCTGAGGATGGAGGCTAAATCATATTTCTGAGACTGCAATCCCCATCATTCTACTATTACTCATCCCCATACTGATTCATTGTTTCTTGGCAGCAGATCACTATTTGCACAGGATGATCTGCTATTCAGAAATTGATTCTGGGCACCAGGTCAACAATGCTTTCATTCAAAGAACAAGCATTTGGTCATTCATCAGATGACCGGCAGCACATTTACACTGGCCAATTATCAGGAACGAGCCTTCATACAAATATTTGCTTCTGATAATTAGACCCATATAAAAGAACCTTCATTCACTTTTACATTACTGTGGGTCAGCAGATTACTAGTGCAGGACAGTCTTCTTTGGGAGGAGTCCCTGATTGGATCACCTTCCTTTAAATGTTTTTGGTCTGTGCTGTGAGCCTGTTGATGATAGCATAAGCTCGGTGATTTTGTATCCAGCAAATCCTTGTATCTTGCATCTACTATCAAGTTCCTTGTCTAGTGCTCTTTGTCCGTGTAGTTTAGTTCTTGATGTTATTCTAGTCCAGATTTGTTTCTGAGTCTTGAATCTCAAATCCAACCAAGGACAACATCTGCATGGAGTCTGCATGCTCTCCCCAAGTTTGTGTGGGTTTCCCCTGGGAACTATACTATCATCCCAAAATGCAAAAGACATAGTGATAGGGAATCTCGATTGTGAGCTCCACTGGGGTCAGTGAGTTATGTCTGTAAAGTGGAATATGTTGGTGTTATATAAGCAAGAGAGAAATAAATTGTAGTTTGTTTGTGTCCTTGCTGAAATTGTTTGCTTTGATTCCCTTTTCAGCTGTGTTCAGTTTGTTTGTCTTCATTTCCAATTCTTGTGTTAGGATCAGTATTGAAAAGTAGGGTTTCAAAAGGAAGATATTTAGGGACATTGAGGGTTTGCGGTGTTGGTGTTAGGGCCAGGGTTCAGGGATAGAAAAAGGAAAAGAATTAGGGAGGGTTAAGGGCCCTTTACATGGGCCGATAATTGAACAGATTATCACTAACGAGCATTATTAGTAACGCTCGTTAGAGATGATCTTGTGATGTAAAGGCACCGCCGAGGTCCCGATGAATGAGCAAAACACTTGTTCATCAGGTAATTAGATCTTTTGTGCAGCACAAAAGATCATCATTTCCCAGTGGTAGATTGTGCTGTGTAAACATGATCTGCTGCCAGGAAACAACGAGACAATATGGGGAGGAGCGATGGCATTAGCCATCGCTCCTCCCCATACTCTGGAGTAGATCGCTGCATGTAAGTGCACAGGTCTCTTGCACTAGCAATCAGCATAATTTTGGGAAGGAATGCTTCCTTCCCGACAATCTGCTAGATCGTCGTCCCGTGTATTGGGACCTTTAGTTAGGGTTTGCTGTTCATCTGTTCATCTTTGGTTATCTTCATCTATCTGCTTCATTACCTGACTTTAGTCACCATCTGTCTGCTTCATTACCCATCATCCACTTCTGCCATCATACATGGTGTACGCTCACAATTGTAGTGGGCGCCTTAGCCGCCAGGTTTCTACTATTTTAAACAGCAGGGCTAAATGGGTGGCTAATGGGTCCTAAGTGCACAGAGCCTACTTCGGGGAAACAAAAGTGGAAGTCAGACAGGCCAAGTCATAATCAGACAATACCATCAAAACCGATGAAGAAACCAGGAGGTAACATCAGAATTAGCAGTCAGAAGCGAAGTCACTAAAACACAGAAGGTCAGAAGTCCAGGAAACCAAATAAAACACAAATTAAGCATGTGAGGTAAGAAGGCCAATGACAAGTAACTGTGGACAGCAGTTGCCTGTTTAAATACCCCGCCAACAGGAAGCACATGAGGTTGGCACCAACTCTCATTGACCTGGGGTCCCTGTTCCCTGATAGTCTAATCAGCCACATTGTCAACTGGGCAGCACTGCATTAGAGAGGCCAGACTCATAGCAGAAGCACGGATGGGTAAGTACCAGACATAATGTCTGCAATCAGCGATAACACCAATCACAAAGAATTAACCTCTCAGATGATTTGGTCAATTGTGACCATGACAGCTAAGGCATCTTTCCCAGAGAGCGCTGCGACTCTTGAGGCCCATGTGACTTCCCTATGCTGAGATCAGGGAAGCTGTTCATTGGTGATGGGAGCCTGGAGTCTGTTAAAAGCCCCAGTGCCTGCCACAGGTATTTTCCAATGGGGGTCTGCAGGTGGCAGTGCTCTACAGGAATATATTAAAGAATCTTAATTATATACTGTACAGACTAGGGGAAAAGTGATCTAATAATCGAAGGTCCCCCTTGGGCAGGCATGCTCAACCTGTGGCCAGTGATGGCCAGTTTGCATTGTTCGCCCGTGAACATATGCGGGCTGCCATCTTTTTTCACAAGTCCGGCGAGGCACAGCTAAGCCCTTACCTGTGCCTGTGCGCGAGCCGGTCTGAAAACAAGTGCGGTCAGCGGGAGCAAGCAGTTCCGAGAACAGCCACCGGGGGCCTTCATCGGGCTGTTCTCGGAACTGCCTGCTCCCTGTGACCGCATTTGTTTTCAGACCGGCTCGCGGAACAGGCACAGGTAAGGGCTTACCTGTGCCTCGCCGGACTTGTGAAAAAACATGGCAGCTAAAATGCCCATCACTGCATGTGGCCCTCCAGCTGTTGCAAAACTACAACTCCCAGCATGCCCCAACAGCCTTTAGCTATCAGCCAACAGCAGGGCATGGTGGGAGTTGTAGTTTTACAACAGCTGGAGGGCCGCAGATTGAGCATGCCTGCCCTAGGGGAACATAAAAAAAAAGTCAAAAACAAGTAAAGTCAAAAACAAGTAAAATAAAGTTTTAATAAATATGAAGAAAAAAATCACCCCATTTCCACCTATTAAAAATAAATAAAAAATTAAAACAAATGATAATTTGCACTGCCGCACCTCAAAACGCCTGTACTATTAAAATATAAATGTTATATTGATTCCGTACCGTAAATGCCAGTAAAACTCCTTCCTCAAAATTTTTTATTAAAGGTGAATAAAAATTCCTACACACCCCAAAATCTGAAATCTACAAATCACCAAGCAAAAATGAGACATCCAACTCCTACAAAATCCCCTGGGGAAGACCAGGAAGAACTCACACTGAAGCAAGTATCCGCCCAAGTTCTGGACACCATAATGGCATGTAAGACATCCCTAGCAGGGAAACTAGATGACGTTACAATTGATCTGGGGCCACCACGTCAAGACCTACAAAACCTGCGAGAAAGAGTCCAACAAACAGAGGAACGCATATCCCGTGTAGTGGATGCTACCGCCACTGTTCCACGATCTTTTTCCGATCTAAACACCAAAGCAGAGCTCTGGAAACAAAAAGCGGACGACCTAGAAAACAGGCTTCTCAGAAACAACATCAGAATCATTGCTTTACCGGAGAGAGCAGAAGGCTGTGCACCTGATGACTTCATAGAAAAATTGATAAAAGAGATCTTCCCTGATACTGAGTTCTCATCAGCCTATGCCGTGGAGCGAGCACACAGAGTACCAGCAAAACCGCCACCACTAGGGGCCTCACCTTGCCCCATGCTGGGTAGATTTCTCAAATGCAAAGATAGGGACAGGATCCTAGCACTGGTCATAAGAAGACAGGAAATTAAATTTGATGGCGCCAGGGTTTCCATATTTCCAGACTTTTCCATGGAATTGCAAAAACAGCATGCCGCGTTCATGGAGATTAAAAGACGACTGAAGCAAGCAAACATCCCATATTCTATGGGCTATCCTGCAAGAGTGAGCTAGAGTGGTGGACAGAGACAGGGCAGTCTTCTTTTCCTCCCTTGGAGAATTCATAAGCAATTGCGCTGGGAGGTAAAAGAACTAGCTGTTGATTCGGAAGGCAGATATGCAAGTATTATACCAGGCAACCACATTTGCTGCCACCCACAGTCTAGATTAATTTGCATGGGAGATCTCAATATAACGGTAGATCCCTCGTTGGACAGATTCACAGAGGCAGTAGTTCCAGCGGGGACACGGAACCCTTCCAGATTAAACAGAAGATGTGCTAAACACCCCAGAGAGCATACTCCTGCTATAACAATAGTTACAATTCCTTGACCTGAATAGATCATATGTTAGGTAATGGTCTGACTTCGGTCTACACGGTATTTATCTAGAGGTATATCAGATCACTCGCCAATGCTGGGAATACTAACACGAGGCACTACCTCAGTAATGTACAGAATGAGCGTACACCCGTTCTGGTTGAACTTACTGGGTTCAGCAGATGGGACATCATTCCAGATACAAGAATTCTTAGAATTCCACGCAGAAGAGACCAATTCAGCGCTGACATGGGACACTCTAAAAGCATTTCTTCGCGGGTCCCTGCACTCTAGCATATGTCACATTAAAAAAGACACCAAACGACTAGAAACAGAACTGGAGTCGCAGTGCAACACATTGGAACAACAATATATTCAGCACCCGACTGGATTTAATAGAAATGCTTGGCTTCAAGCAGGCAGGAAATATCTGACAATCCTTAAAGACAAAGTAGATTGGAAATTATTTTTCCTGAAACATGCAGCATTTGAACTAGGGAATCAATCGGCTAAACAATGCAAGCAACCAATATTTTATTACTTATACCAGATAAAGACCCCTTAGAATGCAGTTCATATAGACCCATTTCCATGCTGAATGTAGATTATAAAATCCTAACTAGGGTACTGGCCACACGACTAAACCGGTAATCCTGTCATTGGTGCACTAGAACCAGACAGGATCCATGCCGCGTAGTGGTCACACAATTAGGATATGCATTGTACGCTGAATGGGCATTGGCCTCATTGTATGCGGCCAAGGCCTTTGATTCCATAGAGGGAGTCTTTATTCATGGCACGTAAATGCATTGCCTTCACATGGTACAATCCCAATACGCCAAATCTGTCTATGTGGAAACAACAAATAAACCAAATTCTTCCATACATAATGCTAGTGTTTAAACACTGCAATAAACCACCAAATGTTGACAGGGTCTGGGGTTTGTGGTGTGACTCCCCCCACACACAATACACATCCTCAAGACTATTTCAAAGACTCGTTGTTCCACGGCACAATCGATTTAATGGGAAGATATCGAAATGGTACTACCACTTGAAGGAACAAGGAGATGGCAACAGCGCAGTGGGTAATCGAAAACACTGATTTTGTGAATGTTGAAAATGCCAGAAATTTATGAGATACGGTATACTTGTTTGTACTCGGACGTGTATCAGGAATGAATATGTCAATGTACTGTAACTGTTTTATTTCCTGTTAAAAATAAGTTTAAAAAAAAATAAAAACAGAAAATGTTTTTGAAAAACTGGTGTGAAAGTGATAGACAAAGGCTACACGAAAAGCAGTACTTAAAGAGAGGCAAAAAACAGGTTCAAACTTGAGTGAAGACTACTTGTAATATCCTGGTGTATGACCTATCATCTCGTGGAGGCGCCGGAGCCATAACAACTGTTATTACCGCCTATTGCACGTCTTACAACTACATTTTCTCATGGTCTAAACACATGCTGTCCTCTGTAATAGATGGATTAAAGAGAACGCCTGATGAGGAATCCAACAATTACTCACAGGTCAATCATAAAAAGACAAAATATGAAACAGTGTATGTCGTAAAAACCCATACTTAAAAAGATATCCTTGCCCATAGACTGTAAGCAAGACATTTTCAAAGATCCAGGCTTACCGCACGTCTTAAGCACAGACCCTAAAGATACAGTCTTCTCCTTACTAACAACTTAACCTCCCCAAAATTCTGTGTCCTAGAAAGATCCAATCCTCCTGCTTACCCCGGACAGGAAGTCTATCTGAATTAACCGCAAAGTCGTTCACCTAGATCCACATAAAGAATTACCATCATAACAAGAGAGATTTTTATTTTACAGTCACACATGGAGCTTTTACTACTGTGTTTTGACACCTTTTGGAATTTTATGATTCCTCAAGGTATTTTTCATCTTCTTATAAAACTAGCAATTGCCAGTTCTTTTTGTTTTAATATTTTTTCTCTTGCATTTCCAGAAAAACAGAATCAGCATAACATTTGCATTTGAAAGAAATAATGGCCTTCTATAAAGCATTTTGATGGGCAATGAAGAAAATGGGGAGCAATTGATATTCAAATAAAAAAAAAAATTAGATTTCAATTTCTACTAATTAGAATACATAGAATAACCTTCAAGCAATATACTACGGTTAATTACAAATGTCCCTTAAATGTTGAAAATCAATATTAGTTCCCAAATTGTTTGTAAAAGATCATTTTTACAGCCTAATATTATAAAAATATTAACTACTATAATACTGCCTTCCTATGTACAAGAATATAACTACTATAATACTGCTCCTATGTACAAGAATATAACTACTATAATACTGCTCCTATGTACAAGAATATAACTACTATAATACTGCTCCTATGTACAAGAATATAACTACTATAATACTGCTCCTATGTACAAGAACATAACTACTATAATACTGCCTCCTATGTACAAGAATATAACTACTATAATACTGCTCCTATGTACAGGAATATAACTACTATAATACTGCTCCTATGTACAAGAATATAACTACTATAATACTGCTCCTATGTACAAGAATATAACTACTATAATACTGCCTCCTATGTACAAGAATATAACTACTATAATACTGCTCCTATGTACAAGAATATAACTACTATAATACTGCTCCTATGTACAAGAATATAACTACTATAATACTGCTCCTATGTACAAGAATATAACTACTATAATACTGCTCCTATGTACAAGAATATAACTGCTATAATACTGCTCCTATGTACAGGAATATAACTACTATAATACTGCTCCTATGTACAATAATATAACTACTATAATACTGCTCCTATGTACAAGAATATAACTACTATAATACTGCCTCATATGTACAAGAATATAACTACTATAATACTGCCCCTATGTACAGGAATATAACTACTATAATACTGCCTCCTATGTACAGGAATATAACTACTATAATACTGCACCTATGTACAAGAATATAACTACTATAATACTGCCTCCTATGTACAAGAATATAACTACTATAATACTGCTCCTATGTACAAGAATATAACTACTATAATGCTGCTCCTATGTACAAGAATATAACTACTATAATACTGCTCCTATATACAAGAATATAACTACTATAATACTGCTCCTATGTACAAGAATATAACTACTATAATACTGCCTCCTATGTACAAGAATATAACTACTATAATACTGCCTCCTATGTACAAGAATATAGCTACTATAATACTGCTCCTAAGTACAAGAATATAACTACTATAATACTGCTCTCATGTACACAAATACATTTGCCATGTTATAAACAGATCTCACAATCCAGGCTTTTGCCAATGTTGATAAACTAAGAGGAACAATAACCAGGGTTTTCTGGTTGGGTGGATATTTCTCACAATGAATTCAGAAGCTTCCATTTTAGTAATGAGGGATGATGTGTATTGTAGTCACTCTGTGGCTCCTGGCAGCAGGTCCTGTTATGTTCTGCTATGAGTCTACAGGTTCTTTCATAGTCACCTTTGATACTTATCCTGGGGGCTGGTTTTAGTTTGACCCTTTTGATCCTCAGCGCACTCCCTCCCACCTTGTAGATCCACTTTGCCGCCCCTCAGGACAGCCGGGTGGGCTCGGGCTTCACCGTATTCTGTTTGTAGTTAAAATTAGACTTTAGAATTCACAAAGCAATTAGACAACATGATAAAAGTGGAGAAATTCAGCCCGGCTGCCTAATGTACACACAGTCCCAGAGCTTGCTGAAAGTTCCCCATTATTCAGGGGTGGAGGCTGTGCCCCTGGGAGCCCGCTTCTTTCTGACACATTGCCTTATTAAAAGTGTTCCAAGATGAAATTGCTAAGTCTTACAGCGCGTGTCAGCATCATCTGGCAACTGAGACTTAACGACTGTGATAAACCGCACAGCACTGATCAAGCTGGGAGATCCAGATTCTACGCTCCGCAATTCGCTCATTAACTCATGAAATACCAGGAGCCATGTACTGTGATAAAGTGGAGTAGCTGGAGAAGGTGCCCTAGGGGGTCCCTCTACACCTAAGGGTAATACTAGCACTGAAAAAGGTTTTGCATTGGGGTCCATAGACATAAATTGGTACAAATGGCTGATGGTAAGGGTTATACCTCTGGGGTCCTCGCCTACTGTTCGCTGATTCCTTGCTTGATTAGTTCTCAAAGGAGAGGGCTACTTTCAAGAACACCCACCTCCATGCAGGCTCGGACTAGCCCACCGGAGGATCCTCCGTTGGGCCCAAGCTCTGACAATAATGGATTTGTAGTAAAACAGGGCCCTTAGGATCCTATAAATATACAGAGTTTGGGGCCTCAGAATAATTTTCTTTGATGGCCCCAAGGAACTTCAGTCTGGCAATGGTCACCTCTCCATTGAAGTGCATGATAATCGGCGTCTTAAAAAGATTAAAATAGAAATCGCCAGGACCAGATGGCATACACCCCGTATTCTAAGAGAATTAAGTAATGTCATAGCCAGACCCTTATTTCTGATATTTGCAGACTCTATACTGACAGGGAGTGTTCCACAGGATTGGTGCATAGCAAACGTAGTGCCAATATTCAAAAAGGGTCCAAAAACAAGTTTAACATCTGTCGCGGAAAAACTGTTTGAAGGTTTTCTAAGAGATGCTATCTTGGAGTACCTCAATGAAAATAATCAAATAACGCCATATCAGCATGGCTTTATGAGGGATCGGTCATGTCAAACTAATTTAATCAGTTTCTATGAGGAAGTCATTTCTAGACTTGACAGCGGCCAATCAATGGATGTCGTGTATCTGGACTTCTCCAAAGCATTTGACACTGTACCACATAAAAGGCTAGTATTAGTATATAAAATGAGAATGCTTGGACTGGGAGAAAATGTCTGTATGTGGGTAAGTAACTGGCTCATTGATAGAAAACAGAGGGTGGTTATTAACGGTACACACTCAGATTGGGTCACTGTCACTAGTGGAGTACCTCAGGGGTCAGTATTGGGCCCTATTCTCTACAATATATTTATTAATGATCTTGTAGAAGGCTTGCATAGTAAAATATCAATTTTTGCAGATGACACTAAATTGTGTAAAGTAATTAACACAGAAGAGGACAGTATACTGTATATATACTATAGAGGACAGTATACTATATATATACTACAGAGGACAGAATGCTGTATATATACTACAGAGGACAGTATACTGTACATGTATACTACAGAGGACAATATACTGTATATATACTACAGAGGAAAGTATACTGCATATATACTACAGAGGACAGTATACTGTATATATACTACAGAGGACAGTATACTCTGTTTCTGAGGTTTCTACTGAGACTGTACCTTCTTTTCTCTCTGAATTTTCGGATGTCTTCTCTGAGAGCGGAGTTCAGGATTTGCCCCCGCACAGGGAGTACGATTGCCCTATTAATCTCATCCCAGGCGCCAAGCTGCCTAAATCTCGTTTATACAATCTCTCCCAACCTGAAAGGGTCGCTATGCGTGCTTATATCTCTGAGAGTCTGAGAAAAGGACACATACGACCCTCGAAGTCACCTGTTGCCGCTGTTTTTTTCTTTGTTAAGAAAAAAGATGGTTCTTTAAGACCTTGTCTGGATTTCAGGGAGCTGAACAGTATCACAATTCGTGACCCTTATCCGCTTCCTCTGATCCTGGACCTGTTTAACCAGATTGTTGGGGCTAAAGTTTTTTCCAAATTAGATCTAAGAGGGGCATACAACCTGGTCAGGGTCAGAGAAGGAGACGAATGGAAGACGGCCTTCAATACCCCTGAGGGCCATTTTGAGAATTGGTTATGCCTTTTGGTTTGATGAATGCTCCAGACGTTTTTCAGCATTTTGTGAACAGCGTTTTTTATCATTTAATGGGGAAATTTGTATTAGTGTATTTGGATGACATTCTGATTTTTTTCTCCTGATTTCAAAACTCATAAGGAACACTTACGTCAGGTCTTGCTCATCCTGCGGGAGAATAAATTGTACGCGAAACTGGAAAAATGTGTGTTTGCGGTTCCAGAAATTCAATTTCTGGGGTTTTTTCTCTCCACTTCTGGTTTTCGCATGGAGCCCGAGAAGGTCCGCGCTGTGCTTGAGTGGGAGCTTCCTGAAAATCAGAAGGCGCTGATGCGTTTTTTGGGCTTTGCCAATTATTACAGGAAGTTTATTTTGAATTATTCCTCTGTTGTTAAACCACTCACTGATATGACTAGAAAGGGGGTAGATTTTTCTTCCTGGTCGGTAGAGGCGCGTAAGGCCTTTTCTGATATCAAGGAGAGTTTTGCTTCCGCTCCCATCTTGGTACAACCTGATATTTCTCTACCCTTCATAGTTGAGGTTGATGCTTCTGAGGTGGGTGTGGGTGCGGTCTTGTCTCAAGGTTCCTCTCCTGCCAAATGGCGACCGTGTGCCTTTTTCTCGAAGAAACTCTCCTCCGCAGAGAGAAATTACGATGTGGGAGATAGGGAGTTGTTGGCCATCAAGTTGGCTTTTGAGGAATGGCGCCATTGGCTAGAGGGAGCCAGACACCCTATTACCGTGTTTACTGACCATAAAAATCTGGCCTACTTGGAGTCAGCCAAGTGTCTGAACCCGAGACAGGCCAGATGGTCTTTGTTCTTTTCAAGGTTTAATTTTGTTGTCACGTTCCGCCCTGGGGTTAAGAATGTGAAGGCAGATGCCCTGTCACGTTATTTTCCGGGAGGTGGGAATTTTGAAGACTCGGGTCCCATTTTGGCTGAAGATGTGGTGGTCTCTGCTCTTTTTCCTGAATTGGAGGCAGAGGTGCAGGCAGCCCAGTCAGAGGCTCCTGATCTTTGTCCTCCTAAAAGGTTGATTGTGCCTCTCGCTTTAAGACACAAGATTTTTAAGGAACACCATGATACGGTCCTTGCTGGGCACCCGGGGGCAAGAGCCACAGTGGATCTCATCGCTCGGAGATTCTGGTGGCCGGCGCTTCGTAAGTCGGTTGAGGGTTTTGTGGCAGCCTGCGAGACCTGCGCTCGTGCCAAAGTCCCTCATTCACGGCCATCAGGTCCTCTCCTTCCCTTACCCATTCCTTCCCGTCCTTGGACCAATCTGTCCATGGACTTAATCACGGACCTGCCTCGTTCCTCGGGGAAGACTGTGATTCTGGTGGTGGTGGACCGTTTTAGCAAAATGGTGCATTTCATCCCTTTTCCTGGCTTGCCCAAGGCTAAGACGCTGGCGCAGGCATTTATTGATCACATTGTCAAATTGCATGGTATTCCTTCAGACATAGTCTCTGATAGGGGCACGCAGTTTGTTTCCAGATTCTGGAAGGCTTTCTGTTCTCGCTTGGGGGTTCGGTTGTCATTCTCTTCTGCTTTCCACCCGCAGTCGAATGGCCAGACAGAGCGCGTCAATCAGAATCTGGAGACATATCTGCGCTGTTTTGTGGCGGAGAATCAGGAGGATTGGTGTTCTTTTTTGTCCCTTGCTGAGTTTGCTTTAAATAACCGCCGTCAGGAGTCCTCTGATAAGTCACCATTTTTTGGTGCATATAGGTTTCATCCGCAGTTTGGGACATTCTCGGGAGAGGGGTCTTCTGGTTTACCTGATGAGGACAGATTTGCCTCGTCTTTGTCATCTATTTGGCAAAAGATTCAGGATAATCTAAAGAGCATGAGTGAGAGATATAAGCGTGTGGCAGATAAGAGACGTGTGCCTGGTCCGGACCTGAATGTTGGTGATCTGGTGTGGTTGTCTACTAAGAATATCAAATTGAAGGTTCCCTCTGGAAGTTGGGTCCTAAGTTTATTGGGCCTTACAAAATCTTGTCTGTCATCAATCCTGTTGCCTACCGTCTTGATCTTCCTCTGACTTGGAAGATCCATAATGTTTTTCATAAGTCCTTATTAAAACCTTATGTCCAACCCATTGTACCTTCGTCTTTGCCTCCTCCTCCGATTATGGTTGATGGTAATCTTGAATTTCAGGTCTCTAGGATTGTGGATTCTCGTGTTGTCCGCGGTTCTCTCCAGTACCTCGTTCATTGGGAGGGTTATGGTCCTGAGGAGAGGATGTGGATCCCAGTGACGGACATTAAGGCCACTCGTCTCATCAGGGCTTTCCATATGTCCCATCCTGAGAAGGTGGGTTCTGAGTGTCCGGAGTCCACTCGTAGAAGGAGGGGTACTATCACCACCAGACATCTGAGAAGCTCTGACAGATGCCTTTCAGAACCTCCTCCTTGAGCATCCTTTGTTTTGCTTTCAGTTCCTCATCTCGTTAGACTCTCTCAGCTGTCATGTAGTTGTACTGATTGCATCCCTTTAAATTCCTCCCCATAGTGCATCAGTTTGCGGTTTATATTACTTCCTGGAGTGTGTGTGCATGCTGATCCTACTTCTCAGTCTTCTACAAAGATAAGTGTTGTGCATTCATTTGTGTTTTTCTGTTTGCTGGATCCCAGGTGACCCTGACTCCTTCCGTATCTAGTGTAGGGAGCCGGTGGTCGTGTCCCCTCACTATTTTAGGGTGTTCAGGTGTTATACAGTCGAAGTACAAGGATATGCGATCATCTACCATTGGGATTTTCGCATAGGCTGAGCAGTCAGGGAGAGTGCCAGGTCTGATGCAGGGGTCTCCTTTTGTTCCTTAGTTTTGGATCCAGTGAGTCGTATATTCATTTTGTGTTGTCTTGTTTCCTGTACACCTTCCATGACAATAGTCATATAACTTTACAAATCATTAGTCAGACCACACATGGAGGACTGTGTACAGTTCTGGGCTCCTGTGAACAAGGCAGACATAGCAGGGCTGGAGAGGGTTCAGAAGAGGGCAACTACATTTTTTTGCCTTCCTCTGGATTAACTTGCAGGATAACAGGCCGAACTGAATGGACGGAGGTCGTTTTCATAAACAATGTTACTATATTATAATTAGGTTTGTGCTGCCACCAAAGTGGGAAATTGATGATAATGAAGACATGGTCAACACTGATATATCATGTTGTAATTGCTTCAGGATCTGCAGGGAAGGATCATTCAAAGGACTTACCCTCTCAATCCCTCCTCCAACCACCACCACTTCTGTATATATATTTTTTTTGTGGAATTTTTATTTAAAACAAGTTATTGAGTGCATTCTAATGCTTTCAATAAGAGAACATGACAACCATAGATGTTTATAAATGTCTGATGGTTACTGTAGGGGGTCAGACCTTTGGGACCTGTAATCTCCTTCTGCTGTTGGCCATTTTGATTGATACAACTAAGGTTCACAGGTATACTATTCTCCTGAAGGGTGGGATCATCCCATACTTACCAAATATTTATGATGTAAACTAAAAGACACTATTCTACATCACATTGCCCCACCAAAGGGACAAGGGACAATTCTGGTCTCATGTGGCTTAAAAAGAGTATGCTACCCCCCTCCATCAACTTACAGTCTTCATAGATTACACTGCGACATCCCAGTTATAAAATCATCCCTGCCCTAGAACCTTCCATGCCCTAGATCACCAAGGATTTTACCATTATCATATTACATGTTCTAGATCACCAGGGATGTTACCATTGACTTCATTACTGCCCTAGACCACCAGAGATGTTACCATTAATCACTTCATTGTCCTAGACTACCAGAAATGTTACTATTAACCGCTTCATTGCCCTAGATCACCAGTGGAGTTCCCATTAGCGACTTTCCTGCCATGGACCACAATGGATGTTACCATTAGCACCATTAGTTACCATTAATTGCTTCACTGCCCTAGACCACCAGGGATTTTACCATTAACAATTTCTAGAGCTCTAGGCCACTAGAGTGTTAGCATCAGCATCTTCTCTACCCTGGAAACTTACCATAAACCACCTCCGCACTGCCATAGACTACAAGGAATGTAACAAAACAACTTATTCACAGCTGTAGACAACTGGGAATGGTACCATAAACTCTTCTCTTCCCTAGACCACCAGGGATGTAACCATAAACCCCTCCACTGCCACAGACCACCAGAGATGTTATAATTATCTATCTGTTTTATTGAGAACATTTTACTGATGTAATTTGCCAGTATGTTGGGGGCCTCACAGAATATTTAGGCTCTCAGTAAAATACATAAAATACAGTAAAAATCGCCAATATGTGACCACAGCACAACATGCCAAAAGACAATACGGTTTTGCCTATAAACAAAATGTATATTCATCTAAGACGATCAGTTCTGCTACATATGCAGATCGACAGTGATCCTCATTAGTGATAATGCCAGAAATCTCTCCTCCCAGCACGTTTCCAGAAAATAATCATTCTGAGGACGAGCTGAATCACTAGGAGCATGGCTTCGCTTAAAATTCTTCAGCAGAAATTGGCAGAAGTGATTGCACCACAAACTATTGTAATTTTCAGATAAAAGCTTGTTCTGTTGGCTGGATAATAAGGAGTCTCTCAGAGGGAGGTCCGGCACTCAGCGCCAGTGGAGCGGAGCCCGGAGGTAAGTGTTATGGTTTGAAATTACTACAAGTTACAAATAAAAGGACATTCCTCTCATAACAATGATACGGATGGCGGCGATTGCTGCTCCGAGCTGTTTATCCAAGAAGAACAAGTCTTCAGGTGTTGCAGTTCTCTAAAGTTATTATGCAAGGAAAGATGTTCCTGTTACTTTCTATCCACTGTTATGTATACCGTCTTATTAGTATTTATTTTAGCTGACCTTAAAGGGGTTTTCCAGTGGGAACCACCAACCCACCTTAATAACTCATACCTTGCCTGTGAAAGAAAGTCTCTAAGATACTCACTGTGTCAACGTTGCTTGGAGCAGCTACTTTGGTTTGATGCTCCTCCTTGGAAAATCCTACATCCATGGTGGTCATGTCCTTTCCCAGGTTCCCAGTCTAATCTATGGCCGGGAACTCACTTCTGCAGCTCTAGATGGTGGAGGTGCAGTGGACGGGGCCAGAACTATTGGCATCCCGAGTGCATGAGCAAGTGAGGTGCAGTGAGGAGTTTGCGCATGTGCCAGGAAGAGGAATGGTTCTGGCCCCATCCACAGAACCTCCCCCGTCCTGGGCTGCAGAACTGACATCCTGTCCATAGATACATAAACTGGTTAAAGGACATGAGGTTGGTAGATATAGGATGTTCTTTACATGACAGGCTTTACATGACAGGGTTCCAGACTGGACAATGCGCGTAACTTTGGGACAGTAAATATATTGGAAACTTTCCATCTGATTGACTCCCAGAAAACTCCTTTAAGCCCGATCTCATTAGCATGCGCAAGGTAGTTTACTGACTACTTTCCCTGTTGGTTTCTTAGTTTGGAGTTTACAATTATTCTATACCTGCTCTATTTGACTTCCTGCTGAGTGTGTGATTATACAAAGTAGCTAGTGAAAAGAAGCAAGACTGCAGTGTAGAGCATAGAGAAGGGACAAAGTAGAAGCTTGAGCATTTGGTGAGACAGTAGGTCCATTTCCTGATTTCCTACTGTCTTAGCTTTGCTGCAGTCATCATACTGATCGTGGCAAGAGCAGAGCTGCAGGGTAAAGCACTGTGGAGAACAGCAGTTGTCTGAGATGGTCACCTCAGATTGGCTGTAGAAGGCATCACAGCTAAACTGGAGGCATTTCTTTCTGTTGGCTTGTGTCACATTGTAGTGGCTACAGTCTGTAGAGTGTTGGTTTAGACTGAGTATCAGTTCTAAGATCCAACTCTAATATTCTGGGAAGGTAGCTTGCCTTTGCAAAATAGCCCCTAAAAGGTTTGTCCAATTTGTTTTCCAAGAGTATGAGCTGATCACAGGGTGTCCTGTTGCTGAGATCACCAGTGATCAGCTCAAATCTTTGGAGGAGCATAGAAGTATTTAATTTTCCTGTGGCGCCACCACTGGGGAAATAGAGCATTACACTGGGTCCATTAAAAACAGAGGTCCAAATATACTACTGTGTTATGACTATTTATAATAGTAAGTTTGGGCCAGTGTCTTCTTGTGTAATGCACTGGACCTCCATAAAGAGAGATGTCTTTATGGTATCAAACAGCTCCAACAATTAGATGAAGATCCAAAAAACAGTAGCCATGAATTATTGAAGATTCAATGGAAATCAAAAGCTACAATGTTCTTACATGTCAACAACTGGCATCATTGAGGGTCCATGAACTTAGACCCACCCAGAAACCAGAACTGAAAAGCCCATGAGTCTTCAAGAACCTCTGAGGAGATTGGAAGAGTTAGGTTTGGGATCTCCAAAGATGAAGATTTCTAGGGAACACTTAACATGGTAAGACAAGAATGGTCAAAGGTTTTTCCCCTACTAAGACCACCAGGGAGTTGAGAAGCTGGTTCCAAGGTATTTAGATACACACTGAGCACATTAAAACCCCTTCAGATTAAGAATAGACAGAAGTCTTTAGAACCCCCCATAAAGCAAACACGTCCAGTTGGTGATTTAAGTCACCGATTATCCCAGACTTGGTTCTCAAAATTTCATGGAGACCATAATACCCCAGAAAAGAGGACACTACTATACATCACACAGGAGGAAGACTTGGGATTTACATT
Organism: Bufo gargarizans; assembly: GCF_014858855.1. Taxonomy (NCBI): domain Eukaryota; kingdom Metazoa; phylum Chordata; class Amphibia; order Anura; family Bufonidae; genus Bufo; species Bufo gargarizans. The sequence goes on along the minus strand of NC_058085.1, from coordinate 368,126,841 downwards.
TATCGGTCAAGTTGTTGATGAGAAATTCTCTTTAAATGCCTTTTGGCCATCAGAATCGAATAGTTCCATCAGTAATGAATAAAGAGTAGCTAATATTCGGGATATTGGCTTTACTTTGAATACTCTTGGACCTATAAGACTACCTTTGTAGGTTTGTAAAGGTCCTCTGGAGTATATTTCTAGTGTACTGCAGTGTAGTATTACAGGAGATATAATGAATGGCACAAAAGAGGAGAGGTTACACAACCTGTACGGCTTTTATCGAATCGTGGAACCTTCTGCTCATAGATCTCGTTCAAAATCAGAAATATTTGGTGGATGAAAAACATCAACTTAACCAGAAGACAAGAGTCTCATGTGTTGTTTATGGCACCTGAAGGAACCTACTGTAGAGTAAAAGGGGTCAATGTGCACCTATATACTAGGAGAAGAGCATTCAGCTCTGTAAAGTAGCGAATTGATTCTTAAAAGGCAAAATTCAACCCAAATTTTTCAAAGAATTGGGATTTGTTAGAATCAGAATTTCTTGAGATTCGATTTGGGTGAATTGAGAGAGAGACTTTTCCAGGCAGTTAAAGTAATTTTGATTTGTGGTGAAATTGATTCAAACCCAAATCAAATAAGAAGGTCGGATGAATGGGACCCACAACAAATTTTAAGAAATTTGCTAATCTTTATTCAGCTCACGTGGAATTTTTTTGGGAAAACCCCTGACTTTGAATGACCTTGCTCTTGGTACCTTTAATTGTCTGCAAGTGCTCAATTCCCCTGGAGCACTACCACATGTGATATGAAGCCTTGCTCTATTCCCACGGAAAGCTAAGGATTGTCCATGTGATGTACGGACCTCTTGGTCTTCCTAACAAGGTGTTTAAGAAGGGTTTTCTTTATCACACAAACTGTTTAACTTGTTAAATACAGAGCACCCGAACACAATGGAAGTCAATGGGAGAAACCGAGCATTAAACCAGGCACCTTCTGCTCTGAAGAGGGAAGGGTGCTGGGTCCCACTGAGGTCTATGCAGAAGATCGCTGTACAGTGAGGGAATCCCCAGTGTGAGTTTGCGGCTTAGGAGTCCCTGCTCTGACTCCATATATAGCTATGTCCATATATGGAGTCAGTGTTTGGGGACACCTAGTGTATTTAAATCTAATTTAGCCTCTATTTCTGAAAAGTTTCTGCCGGGATTTGAACTCACAACCTTCTACATTAGAGGCAAGGAGAAGCCGAATGATAAACTATGTCAGAAAAAAATCATAGTAGTTTGTCATGTAGTAAGTATCCCTGTACAGCAGAAGTATAATTTTATATTTCAGTGCAGGTTAACATGTAGCTGTATAGCATAGTGGTTAAAGTCTTTGCCTCTAATGTAGAAGGTTGCGAGTTCAAATCCCGTCAGAAATTTTTCAGAAATAGAGGCCAAATTGGATTTAAATACACTGACTTGAGCATCGCGTTCGAGCACGTGAGGTATTCGGCCAAACACTGCGATGTGCCGAGCATCGCTAAGCTTGAGCCGAACTGGTGTCCGGCCGAGCATGCTCGTTTAACACTAGTGTTAAAACTCAGACCACATGAGCATAGACAAATCCAATCTGAGAACCAAGTTTTCCAAGGAAGTTATGTAATTTCCATCAAATTCCAAGGGCAGAGAGAATGGTGCCTGAGGATGCACAAAGACCTCTCAGAAGAAGATACAGTATAAATAGCCAATGGTAGCTAGGGGCCCTTTAAGATGTCTCAGAATACTGCAGCTATGATGTAAGATGACAACCCATTTACTCTATGAATGTATATATGGAGAATCCCCTTTTGTCCCCCACTCCAATGTTGGATATAACTATAGGGGTGCAGAAGACACAGTCATATCTGGGAGCTGTAATTTTATTTTTTTGTAATGATAATCACTGTTCATGTAGTTGAGTAACATAACACTTTTGCGAAGAATGAGCAGCAGCTTATTGGCATTGATTCCACCTTCTACTCCAATTCTTGTTTCCCCTATTTATGTAAATTGACGGCACGGAGAAGGGACTCCACACTTGATTTAGTCTAAGAATTTGAAATGAAAGGGTTATTGAGAAGGGCGCTTCTTCTGTAATGAGTTTTGTAATCAAGGCATCTATTTTAATTTCAAGTTGGCTTGATGGGGGCTAATTACCCAACTAAATACCTGCTACTAATTAGGATATAAAAAGTTACATTTACATTCTGATTATTGAGGAGGAAAATGTTCAGATATATTGTTTTACAGTAGAAAAATTATGCAAGTTGTGTCCAATGGGAGTTATAGTCACCCAAGGCCTCATGCACACGACCGTTGTTTCATTCCGTGTCCGTTGTTCCGTTTTTCGTGATTTTCTGCAGACCCATTGACTTTCAATGGGTCCGTTGAAAACTCGGCTAATGCCCCGTTTGTCGTCCGTGATCCGTGGTTCCAGTCCGTCAAAAAAAAATAACCTGTCCCATTTTTTTCACGGAAAACGGTTTGCGGACCCATTCAAGTCAATGGGACCGTGAAAAAACGGGGAGGCACACAAGATTGTCATCCGCATCCGCACGTCCGCGTCTGTTTTTTTTCTATCATTTGCACGGCAAACTTGACTTAGACTTTTTTTTTACTTTCCTTCATGTCTGGTGATCCTCCAAAAATAAAGGAAGACACACGGAAACAAAAACAGAAACGGATCACGGAACAACGGAACCCCGTTTTGCGGAACGGAACACAACAACGGTCGTGTGCATGAGGCCTAGGGGCCAGTTGTCCTCTACCCAAATACAGTATACCAAATGTCAGGTCTAAAATTGAATTAAATACTACTAGCAATAATAATAATAATAATAATGACTAGTGACTCCACCAGCAGAATAGTGAGTCCAGCTCTGGAGTATTATACAGGATGTAACTCAGGATCAGTACAGGACAAGTAATGTATGTACACAGTGACTCCACCAGCAGAATAGTGAGTCCAGCTCTGGAGTATTATACAGGATGTAACTCAGGATCAGTACAGGACAAGTAATGTAATGTATGTACACAGTGACTGCACCAGCAGAATAGTGAGTACAGCTCTGGAGTATAAAACAGGATGCAACTCAGGATCAGTACAGGATAAGTAATGTAATGTATGTACACAGTGACTGCACTAGCAGAATAGTGAGTGCAGCTCTGGAGTATAATACAGGATGTAACTCAGAATCAGTACAGGATAAGTAATGTATCTACACAGTGACTCCACCAGCAGAATAATGAGTGCAGCTCTGAAGTTTAATACAGGATGTAACTCGGGATCAGTGCAGGATAAGTAATGTAATGTATGTACACATTTACTGCACCAGCAGAAGTGAGCGCAGCTCTGGAGTTTAATACAGGATGTAACTCAGGATCAGTACAGGATAAGTATTGTAATGTAAGTACACAGTGAATACAACATCAGAATAGTGAGTGCAGCTCTGGAGTATAATACAGGATGTAACTCAGAGTCAGTACAGGATAAGTAATGTATGTACACAGTGACTGCGCCAGCAGAATAGTGAGCGCAGCTCTGGAGTATAATACAGGATGTAACTCAGGATCAGTACAGGATAAGTAATGTAATGTAGACAGTGACTCCACCAGCAGAATAGTGAGTGCAGCTCTGGAGTATAATACAGGATGTAACTCAGAGTCAGTACAGGATAAGTAATGTATGTACACAGTGACTGCACCAGCAGAATAGTGAGTGCAGCTCTGGAGTATAATACAGGATGCAACTCAGGATCAGTACAGGATAAGTAATGTATGTACACAGTGACCGCACCAGCAGAATAGTGAGTGCAGCTCTGGAGTATAATACAGGATGTAACTCAGGATCAGTACAGGATAAGTAATGTATTTATAAAGTGACTTTTTGTACAATAATTCTATGGTTGTTAAACTTTTGTTCGGTGTAAAATGTTTATAGTCCTTTGAATGTCATATTATTTATCATAACTTATTTTATTTGCGAATGAAAATCAGAACTTTTCTTAGTAAGCACATTTATCACTAATATAAAACATGAAGATCTGTAGTGGCGTGGAAGGGATATATAGAAATATATATATATATATATTAAAGTAGCTATTTGCAGTGAGAGCGCCTGCATTTCATTTATCGCCGGGAGCCCATTTCCTTTACCGTTTCCCTAACCTTCCGGCACTTTATATTAGAGATGTTTAAAACTTCATAGGTAAAATAAAAATGCTCTATGCCATCTTTGTGATTGTAGAGGCAACGCTTTCTTGTGCAGACATTGATTGAAAGTAATGGAGTGGCGCAGCGCTCGCCTCCGCTCTGATTATGGCTGGTCTGAAGTCACCGCTCTCATGCCATCTTTGTGCACGGGTGTCAAAAGGAAAGACCGATCATGGCTGGGGAGTCTGGGAGAACGTGGAGCTGATGAGAGCATTGATCAGTGCAGAGTGTCACATCCATGGCCCTGGAGATGGGCTCCAATATGGATGAACAGCTGTCAGCGGTGGACACCACAGCCTGTTCTTCTCTGACTTACTGCATGGAACTTCTATGCTCTGGGCAAATCAGCCACGAGATGTGACAGCAAGGTGTCTGATGATTGTATTTCCAGCAAATTCTTCATTTTAAACTTTGACTTACTTTATTACCCTGTCCATATTTAGCTGGGAAACCTGATGGCTGCATGTTAATGTACATAACCAGCGACAGTATTGAGCGCTGCACTGAAGCACCTACAGCTGCACACTAAAACATTCTATTACTGCACGTGGAAAGCTGATGAGAAAAGTCCTGTTCATAGGAAGACTAAGAATATGTGTTAAGGACCCCAGACTTTTTTGCATATATCAGTAGTACATGTGAATATATAAAACTTTGTAATATAGCTTATGGGAAATTATTGCCCTCTTTCTCACTTTTCAATGACCTCTAGTTCCCAATGTTATGCCTGTAGGATCTCTTTAAATGATTATATACTTCCTTCATCCTAAAAGTTATCATTCTAGTGTAAAACAGGAAGAAAATGACAAGAAGGAGGAGATCAGGCGAGAAGGGGAGGAGGGGGATGCAGCTGCAGTAGTTTTTTTTAAAGAGTCACTGTACGTTCATACAATTTTAGAGAATGGTGTAACTAGCAAATGTCTAAATCACTTCATAAAACAAATCTGCCTAGCCACTAGGGGTCTCACTTCCACCTAAGTTGCAGTCCACTTCCTTTTGTCAAGCAAGATCCATCCCTGGTAACAGAGACTCAGGAGATGGCTATGAGGAGGTGGGGGCATATCAGAACTAGCGGAGATCCTCGGCCTAATTAAACAACTACTTCTACCGAGCACCCGAGCACAATGGAAGTCAATGGGAGAACCCGAGCATTAAACCAGGTGCCCCCTGCTCTGAAGAGGGGAGGATGTCTGGTTCACAGGAAAAGGTCAGAAATTGATGGAAACACCATTGAAATGGTTTGGGAACAGCATGGGGAGGATGTCTGGAGGCATCTTGGACTCCCAGGTCGCTGCTGGGAACGATGTTGTCCGAGTAGTACGCCACTTTTACAGACTGACAATAATACGCACAAAACCGAAGATAAAATTGATTTTAGAGGAAAAATTGTTAGGAAACATCAAGAAGGGTGAACAACCAGTAATCGGTCTTGGCCAAAATGCATACAACGCGAGGGTCACGGGAAAGGCAGCATAACATTAAGTCAGCCATGTGTGCCAGAGTCCCAACAGACAAGACTTTGCTGTCCTCATCAGGAGGATGACTCTCAATCTTCTCATCCTCTTTCTCCTCTTTTGCCCATCCACGCTGAACAGATGATATAAAATTTCCATGGGTACTACCCTCTGTAGCGGAGGCAACCGTCTCCTGCTCCTCCTCCTCATCATCATCCAATTCGCGCTGAGAAGTCTAACGGAGGGTGGTCTGGCTATCACCCTGTGTACTGTCTTCACCCATTTCCACCTCTTCCGCATGCAAAGCGTCCGCCTTCATTGTGAGCATCGAGCTTTTCAGTAGACACAGAAGTGGGATGGTTACGCTGATAATAGCGGCATCGCCGCTCACCACCTGTGTTAATTCCTCAAAGTTGCGTAAAACCTCACAGAGGTCAGACATCAATGCCCACTCCTCGCTTGTGAAGAGTAGAAGCTGACTGGAAATGTTGCAGCTGATATTCCACTGCTGCCCTCTGCTGCTCACAAAGCCTGGCCAACATGTGTATTTAAATATAATTTAGCCAGGGGCGTAGCTATAGGGGATGCAGAGGTAGCAGTCGCTACCAGGCCCAGAAGCCTGAGTGGGCCCAAAGACCCTTGTGGTGCCTAAGGAGACACCAGTATTATAGAAAGTACATGTTGGTCAAGTTACAACTTTTGATGGAGGGAAGGGGTTAGGTCAAAAAATGTTTTTATTTTTTTTATTAATTCTTTATTTTTAATTTTTCAGATTTTTAAACAGTCCAACAATGGCCAGAGTCTGACAATATAAAGGTAGTTTTACAGGTCATCAGAAATAACATAAAGTCTCCCAAGCCACTCCTATAGTCTCTATTGTGTTCTGCAAAGTGTATATTGCTGGAGTGTTCAAATTGATAAAGGCTATGAAATATATCAGAAAGAGAAATGGAAAGAAAAAGAAAAGAGAGGGGCAGGGGAAAAAAGGGGGGAGGGCAGAGGGGGTTTAGAATTCTGTGCTTAAGAGGCTAGTCAGGTGAGACCAGGCAAATGAGGTAAGCCATCTAACCGCCAGCACAAAATTTCCCAACACCCACTATCTTCCAATGACTTCCAAGGTTGCCAAATTTTCAGGAATTTTTCGTGACTCCTGTTAATCCAGCTCGTCATTTTTTCAAATTGGCAAATCTGACTAACTTTCACCTTCCATTCTTGTACTGAGGAAGTGCTAGTGCTAAGCCAATGGAGGGGTATAATGGCTTTAGCAGCCGATATAAGATGGGTTGCTAAATTGCGCTTAGACGGACGATAGAGGTCAGTTGGTATACAGAAGAGCACTATTTCTATTGTGATCTTGAGGCCTTATTTTTTACTGTGTTGACACCCTCCCAGTATGGTAGGTCAAGAATTTGACATGGGGGGGTGGGCGGGTTGCTGTTTCAATTTTTGCCTCAGGCACCAGGAAGGGTGTGTGCTTTTCTGCCCCGGCCACAAAGCAATGAGTGAAGGAGAGCTACAGGTGAACTCTTGCACCAGGGCCCGTAAGACTTTAGCTACACCCCTGAATTTAGCCTCTATTTCTGAAATGTTTCTGGCGGGATTTGAACTCACAACCTTCTACATTACAGCCAAGAACCTTAACCACTACACTATAGAGTTGCATGGCCAGTTACTAAAAAATAAAATATATATAAGACTTCTGCTGCACTACTAGTAAGTATTCCTATACAGCAGAAGTTTCATATTTTAAATTTTAATTTTTTTTAATTTTTTTTAAAGTAACTGGCCATGCAGCTTTATAGTGTAGTGGTTAACATTCTTGGCTGTAATGTGGAAGGTTGTGAGTTCGAATCCCACCATAAACTTTTCAGAAATAGAGGCTAAATAAAATTTAAATACACTGACTCGAGCATCGCGCTCGAGCACACCCGATGTTCAGCCGAGCATGCTCGCCCAACACTACTCCTTATCTGTTTTTTGAGCCCCCTAGAAGAAAACAAACATAGTGGGAAATAAGGGAAATGAGGCCATTGTGTGCAGTACTGGCAGAAGGGAGATGCCCACTGCTTCTGAGAGAAATGCATCTTGCTGTGCAGCTGAAGCAGAGAATAATATGACTGAAAGAGAGTTTAGGAAGCCCAAACATATATCTTCCTTCACAGTTATAATTGTACAAATAAGCACAGCCAATATGCTAATTTTATTGAAAACTCCTATGGTATGCTTTGTGCACATAGTGTTTGAATCAGAGTTGTATGTCAAGAAGATCACTCAATGTATAGCTACAAAAAAGGGTCTTATATGTGTCACTGTATAGATGTGGATTCCCACTGACTCCACTGTATCAACTGCATTCACATAGCCGTATGAGGAATTGTTTTTTGCGGAACAAATTGTACTTTTAATGCCACTATTTAATATTGCATAGAATGTAGTCGGGAAGCTAGGAATTTTTATTAGTTTTGTTTTTACTGCGTTTAATATATAAAACTGACTTGTGCTTTTCATTCTCTAGGTCAGTACAATTACTAAATCACTGCAAAGTTGCACTACAATATTTGTAAATGAAAATACAAGACTAAACCCTAACGCTAAATGTTAAAATGAGACTTTAGTGTTTCTTGCGTTTTAATGCTACTGCAAAAAAGAAATGTACCGTAACTTTTAGAAAAAATTATTTTTTCTTTTCATCGCATATTCAAGTTATGTCTATGGAGATGTGTGATTTATTTTTGTGAGACAATCTGTAGTTTTTGATAATACCATTTTGGGGTGTGTATGACTTTTTAATCACTGTTTATTTAATTTTTTGGGGAGGTAAAGTGATGAAAAAATGGTGAATCGGACATTTTTACTTTTTTTGTTATGCCATTCACCATATGGGATACTTTTTTAAATATTTTAATAGTACGGGTGTTTTCCCATGCGACGATGTTTACATTTTTTTTTATTATTGTTTAAGTATTTTGACTTTAGGGAAAGGGGGGTGACTTTATTTTTAGGTCGCCAAGTGGACTGAGTAATGGAAATTTCTCTATTATCCTATACAACAATCACTATATTTAAATTAGGTGCTGCCACTTGCTGGCCTTAATTGCTATATACAGGTAAGGAGCCTGGAAGCCAAGTATAGACTCAGGCTCATTACCTTTTTGGAAGGCCTTCCGAATCTTCAGTTGTGGGAAGCGTTTCCTGCCCATGCTTCCAAGTTTCTGGAGTTAAATGTCCACGATCGGCATTACCGCTAATCGTGGACATTAGCTACAGGTGTCTGCTGTATGAAACAGCAGGCCCCCGCTTTCTACAGTGCTTGCTCCGCTCTGGAGTGGGCACAATCTTTAAAGAGCCGACATCTGCTGTATATGTACAGCGGATGTTGGGAAGAGGTTAATGCTTAAAAGAGCAGGACAGGATTTGAAATATCTGGATGCTCTATTTCAGGAATGGTGCCACTTCCATCCACAGACTGCAGGTGGTATTTCAGCTCAGCCTCATTCACTTCAATATGCCTGAGTTGCAATTCCAGATGTGGCACTGTTTTCAATAAGAAAAGTCTGTACAACCCCTTTAAATTAGAGTTGGCTCTACTTCTAGGAATTGTTGTAAAGCATTCCCAGCTGGAGACATCCTCTCTCAGTACAATGCTGACCCATGTTGACCCATCCCTAGGACGTGGCATAAACACCCTATGGAAAACCACATAGATGCATAGTTTCAACTGGTGACATCCTAACAGGTAGAAGAGGGTGGCAACTGATTCACCCTTTTTTTAAGCATGCCCACTTTGTCACAGGTCCATGCCCTTTTCATGACAAGACCACAATCGGACAGCTGTAATGTTTTTCCAAGTACAGTGGTGCTCCCTTACATGAGTCTATGCCCAGCCCTAAACTGGCTCCATATAGTCTATATCTAGGTTAAATTAAAGAGTCTCAGACTTTACAGAGAGTCCAGCCCTTGAGACGTCTCTAGTATTGGCATAAGAGACAATGCGGAATAAATACCAGTCTTGTTCTCATATCTTACCTTCTGGTCCAGGCTATACGCCAACACCCAGTCTTCCTGCTTGGGGTGGAAGAGCAGACTCTGAATGTAGAAGTTGAGTCTGTATTTCTGGTACATGGCTCCAGCATCGGAGCTGAATCAGTATACTGCTCTCCACATCAGGATCACTCAGGAGCAATGATCTGCAAAAAAAAATGCAAAAATCTCCATGAGGACACATTTCCATAGTCAACAAATTCCTTGCGGTCTATTGTTCTCTGCCCCATAAGAAGATATACCATATATACAGTGCATTCGGAAAGTTTTCAAACCCTTTCAATTTTCTCACATTTTGTTATGTTGCTCCTTGTGCTAAAATAAAATTTAAAAAAATCTAGTTTCTCCCTTCCATCTGCCCTCAATCTACCTCAACGAGAAAGTGAAAAGAGAATTTTAGAAATTTTTGCATGGACATGAATATTCAGACTCTGTAATGTCCATAAGGCAGAGCCACCAGCGTCCAGTAGCCAGGGTGACCAGGCCAGGTCATCCTGTGCAGGAGTGCCAGCCAATCAAAGGCTGCGCCCACACGTCCAGTGCGCTGACATCATCGGTCATGTGACCAAGAAGAGCTGCCTATTTAAAGGAAATGTGTCATCAGAAAATGACCTATTTTTTAAATTACATTTTTATGTGTTACATTTTTAAAGAATTTTTAGGTGATGTTATATTTCATTTTCCATGTCCAATATCTATATATAAACCAAAACCATAAAATCCTGCAGTTTTCGCACTGGCCACTAAGCCTAATAATAGGCCTGTACAGGTCACTTTACTACAGTTATATATTATTCTAAACCTGCCTATAATGATATCACCTCTGTGTACAGATAAGGCAGGATCCACCATTCACAATAGGTGATTTTCAGAGCTTATCGATTCTTTACTTGTACAGATCACAGAGCAGGCCTAGAAAACTCTCCCATAGAAGGCAAAGGGGTAAGCTCCAGACAAAAACATTTTTGCTGCAATGAAAGTTCCCAAGTGGGAACAGTGGCCTCCATCATTCTTAAATGGAAGATTTTTAGAACAACCAGGACTCTTCCTAGAAGTGGTCTCCCCACCAAACTAAGTAATCCGAGGCAGAAGGACCCTGGTAAGAGAGGTCACCAAGAACCCACACTCAACCATCACTGCAGCATCCACCAATCTAGTCTTTATGGCACAAGTGGCCAGAAACAAAGCTCTTCTCAGTAAAAGACACACGAAGGCCGCCTGGAGTTTGCAAAATGCACCTAAAGGACTCTCAGACTGTGAGAAACAAGATTCTCTGCTCTGATGAAACTAAGATTGAACTTTTTGTCCTCAATTCTAAACCTGGAGGAAATCAGGCCCTGCTCATCACCTGCCCAATACCAACCCTATAGTGAAGCATAGGTGGTGGCAGCATCATGTCTGAAGAACAGGAAGACTGGTCAGGGTAAAGGGAAAGCTGAATAGAGCAAAGTACAGAGATATTCTTAATGAGAACATGATCCAGAGCGCTCTGGACCTCAGACTGGACCGAAAGGTTCACCTTCCAAGACAATGACCCTAAGCACAGAGCCAAGAAAACACAGGAGCAGCTTAGGGACAACTCTATTATTGTCCTTGAGTGGTCCAGCCAGAGCCCTGAACTCAACAGAACATCTCTGGAGAGATTTGAAAATAGCTGTCCATCGATGGCCCCATCCAATCTGACAGAGCTTGATAGGATCTGCAGAGAAGAAGTGATTTTAGCATGTACAGATGTGTCATTTTTCTCTTGGCCTGATATTTTCTGAAAAACATGATTTTGTGATACTCTGTCAGGAGCTGTTTATGTTATATGTGTGGCCACCCAGTGGTTGTGATGTGCTTTGCAGCCTGACAAAGGTTTTGGGTTAAGGGTGTATATCAATTTGCCAGGATTTATTGACTATCATAAATAAAATAATTTTCTGCTAATTGTATAAATATGATGTAATATGAGGCAGACCAAACTGCACAACTTGACAGATCAATAGTCAAGTAGATTTCCAGTCATTTAGTCAGGGGCGTTGCTAGGGTCTGAAAACATCCGGGGCACAAGCCTACTGTACTACGCCCCCGTGAAGCCATACCCCCAACCCATGAAACCACGTCCCCATCGCCTACGGGGGGAGGGGGGAAAGGCCCTTCACAGTAGTTATTAACCCCTTTCAGCAGTCCCCCCTTCACAGTAGTTATTAACCCCTTTCAGCAGTCCACCTTTCAGTGAATGGGGGACTGATGAAAGGGGTTAATAACTACTGTTAAGGGCCTAGCCGTCTGGGCAACCCCACAGATCATCCCCTTACCCCTCTTGTACTTGTTCCGCTGATCTGCTACCTGCGGGCTGCGTGGGCATGAGTTAAGTCACTTCGGTGTGCAATCCCATCCTGCGGCGCGTGATCCCGCGGTTCTCGTGACCTACAGTGGCGGGTCTCGCGGGATCACGCGCCTCAGGACAGGATTGCGCACCGAAGTGAATGAACTCATGCCCGAGCAGCCCGCAAGTAGCGAAACAAGTACAAGGGGGGTGGGGAATAGCCACCTACAGTGGCGGGTCTCGCGGGATCACGCGCCTCAGGACAGGATTGCGCACCGAAGTGAATGAACTCATGCCCGAGCAGCCCGCAAGTAGCGAAACAAGTACAAGGGGGGTGGGGAATAGCCAAATTGTAAAAAAAAATGCTACCAGGCCAGCATAACATTCTGGGCACTGGACAAAACATCCAGGACTCAAGCCCCGAATGTTTTGACCTAACGAGTAACGACACCCCTGCATTTAGTTATCCCCAGTCTAATGAGGGGTCTCATAACAAAGATTAATTTGGGTCCCATTATATTGTCTGCTTTTGCTGCCCCATCTATGCCCTTGGCATGTTACTCCACTTATACCCTTTCAATGTTTCCCCTTGTCCCCTCATCCATGTCCCTTTCATATTACCCCATTCATGCCCTTTCCATGTTACCCCATCTATGCCCATGTCATGATACCATATATATGCCCTTTCCATATTACCCCACCCATGCCCTTTCCATGTTACCCCATTCATGTTCTTTCAATTTTACCACTTCTTGCTCCCATGTCACCTCATACATATCCTATTCACATTACCCCATTCATACCCTTTCCATGTTACCCCATCCATGCCATTTCCATGTTACCCCATGTATGCCCTTTCCATGTTACCCAATCCATGCCTTTGCCATGTTATCCCATATATATACTCTTTCCATGTTACCCCATCCATGTCCTTTCCATGTTACCCCATCCATGTCCATTTCATGTTACCCCATCCATGCCCTTTCCATGTTACCCAATGTATGCCCTTTCCATGTTACCCCATCCATGCCCTGTCCATGTTACCCAATTTATGCCCTTTCCATGTTACCCCATGCATGCCTTTGCCATGTTACCCCATATATATACCCTTTCCATGCTACCCCATCCATGCCCGTTCCATGTTACCCCATCCATGCCCTTTCCATGTTCCCCCACCCATGCCCTTTCCATGTTACCCAACCATGCCATTTCCATGTTACCCATCCATGCCCTTTCCATGTTACCCCATATATACCCCTTCCATATTTTCCCATCCCTTCCATGTTACCCTTTCCATGCCCTTTCCATGTTACCAATACATGCCCTTTCTGAGTTACCCCATCCATGTCATTTTTATGACCCTTGGGCCAATTCTTTATCTCCCTTTATGCGAGTCCCGCTCTGGTTCTTGCCACCGAATAGTAAAGGCAATAGAGGAAGCCAATGCCCACTCCCTCCATAGTCACTTAGGCTGCCTCTATAGTATGCATGTCCCTGCCTGGGTCAGTACATGACCTAAGCCTGTGTATCCCCGGCTCAGCCTTATGCCAGTCCTATATAGTGCATTACTGTAGGAGAATCTTCCTGATGACTGGTGAGCCGCCATGTCTTACCAGCTTCCTTTCATTCTCTTTATTGCTACACAATACCCTCACTCATCTTTCATGATAGCATTCTGTTTAAATCAGCATGAAAAGAAGACGCGGCGGAGGTTCCCACTGATCACAAAGAAAGGAAACATAAGACAAGTGAGAGTTAGATGACGGCGGGTGCCTCACCAGAGCAAATATGACAGCGCCAGAGAACCGCTCACAGCCATGATGTGTTAGATTGCAGTCACTTCAATAGCTGCTGGAGATTCGCTCGTACATAAAACACATCTGGAGACAGCTCCCTCAGAATCTGTTATCTATAAAATTGGTTTATGCTCATGAAGTTGATGTTCAAAGTTGTGTTTTACGGGAAACGCTATTAACCTTTTCAAGACAGGACTAGACTGAAACATTAAATGAGACAGGCATTAGAAGGAGATGAAAGGTTTATCATTGTGCTCGCTGCGGCCAAGCTGTGGACAACTAGAGGTAATATTTTCCTCAAAAACTAGCAGTAAGCCTGGGTGGGCACGAGGCCACTGTTTATGGACCCCTTACTCCTAAATAACTCATCACCCCCATTTATATACCAATCAAGCAGATTTGACGGGTGCATTGGGTGCTAGCTTGGCCCATATGCAGCTAATTAGGTTGCACATAAGGTATGTTTCACCCATGCCAGTGAGCCTCTGCTCATACCAGTGAGTGAACAAGTAAAAATCATTCCTGAAGTATCCAGCTGATTTACAAATTTTGCTTAGGAGTTATGGTGCATTGAATTACAGAAAAATTATCCCACCGAAACTGGAGACAGGTACAATAACGAGTGTCTACAGGAAGCCGTGGAGGAGGTTCCTTGCCTGGGGCGGCATATCAGCAAAAGGAGTTGGGGATTTGGTCAGGAGTAATGATGTCTTCAATGCTAGGGATGAGTGATCCTGGACCGCCACATTCGGGACCGTACCGGACATTTGGGTGTCCATGTACTGAACCCGAAACTGGATTTTGGCCCCAAAGTCCGTGTTTATACTTTAAATAAAGCTTGTTGAAAACAAGCAATTAAGCTGTGGGCACTTGGAAGCCATCACAGTCATGCCTAGTATTGGCATGGCTGTGATTGGCTGGTGCACCATGTGACCATGCATAAATAAATGCTGGATCACATGGTGCTCCGCCATTCTGCTCTGACGAGTGTAGGGACAGGATGCTGCTGCAGGCAGGGAGAGTGTTAGACCTTTATTAGTTTTAAAAAGTGTGCTGCTGACCTGTAGGCATTATTATAGCTGGTGTTGGTGGTGGTGGAGCTCCTTCTGCAGGGAGAGGACGTTGTCAACCTGTGCCAGCTACGCGCCCAAATGAAACACGTTCCTCTGGTGCACGAAGGCGACAGGACGTTATGTAGGCCCGAATACTGCTCTAAGAATGTTGAGGACAGAACAAGTAGAGGCGGTAGTAGATTGGATGGTTGACATTGCCTCCAGTTCCTTCACATTGTCTTCCACCCGGCCCTCTGCTAATAGCGCAGAGTTTCCACCGGTGGCATCCGTCTTCCACCTCAACCTCTTGCACATCAGCCAAGCAGTCTGGGCCCCAAGTCATGCAGCGGTCACTTATGATTTTGATGACTCTGCTGGTAGGGTTTCCGTGGGCCATCCACATAGCCCTGCCCCAGAAGTGACAGAGATTGAGTGCACTGATGCCCAACCACTTAGGATTGAGGATGAGGAAATGGGAGGACCACCACAGCACATCTCTGATGACGAAACACAGGTGTCAACTGCTGGGGCTTTCTGGCGTGTCTCTCCACACAGTCCCATGGAAGTGTCCATATCCCAAACACTGGAGAGAAAGAGGAAGTACCCCACTACCCACCCACAATCCCTGGTCCTGAATGCCAGGATTTCAAAACTGCTGACCTTTAAAATGCTGCCATTCCGTCTGGTGGAGATGGACAGTTTTAAAAATGTAATGACGGCAGCTGTCCCACAGTACGTGGTTTCCAGCTGCCACTACTTTTCCAGACAAGCCATCCCTTCCCTGCACAAACAAGTGGCGGAAAAAATCAGGTATGCGATTCGCAACGCCATCAGTGGCAAGGTCCACATAACCACCGACACGGGGACCAGTGCGTACGGGCAGGGACTTTATATCTCCCTAACTGCACACTGGGTAAATGTAGTGGTGGCTGGGCCTGAGGCGGACAGTGGTTTGGCACATGTCTTACCACCACCGAGGATTGCTGGTCGTTTCTCGGTGCCTCCTGTTGCCTTCTACTCCGCTTCCTCCTCCAGTTCCCCCTCTTCCGCCTCCTCATCACGTCAGTGCAATGCCTGCAACACCAACTTCAGCACAGCCAGGGGGAAACGACAGCAGGCTGTTCTGAAACTCATCTGTTTGGGGAAAAGACCCAACACTTTGCAAGAGCTGTGGACGGGCATGGAAGAACAGACCAATGAGTGGTTGGTGCAGGTGAGCCTGAAGCCCGGCCTGGTGGTGTGTAACAACAGGCAAAATCTCGTAGCAGCTCTGGGGCTAGCCGGTTTGACGCACATCCCTTGCCTGGCGCATGTGCTGAACTTGGTGGTGCAGAGGTTCCTGAAGAATTACTCTGATATGTCAGAGCTGCTGCAGAAAGTGAGGGCCATTTGTGTGCACTCTCTGTGTTCTCACCCTGCTGCTGCTTGCCTGTCTGGGCTGCAGCGTATTTTTGGCCTTCCCACTCACCGCCTCATATACGACGTACCCACAAGGTGGAACTCCATCTTGCACATGATGGAGAGACTGCAGCACACACGGGTGAGTCGCTCTGCGGAACAGCAACATTTCACCACTAATGAGTGGGCCTCGATACAGGACTTGTGTGCCGTGTTACACTGCATCGAGTACTCCACCAACATGGCCAGTGCTGATTACATCGTCATCAGCCTTATTATCCCTCTTCTATGTCTTCTTGAAAAAACGCTTCAGGCACTGATGAGTGAGGAATGTGGCACAGGAGGAAGAGGAGGAGGAACAGGGATCATTCCCACTGGTTATGAGGCCAGTCGTCCACAGCTGGCTCCGAGGGTGGGTTCCTGCACCAACAGCAGCCAGGTACTCAACTGTCCAGCCAGGGCACAGTTTTGGAAGATGATGAAGATGATGATGAGGAGGATCCCTGTTCACAGCAGGGTGGCACCCAAATCAGCTCACGAGCTTTAATGGAGCGTGGCTGGGGGGATACAGAGGACACAGGTGGAAGAGGAGGAAGTTGCCAACGTAGAAGGGGCACTGTCAGCACCTCAGAAGGGAGGGTTAGCATGGCTGAAATGTGGAAAAGCTTTGTCAGCACGCCAGAACAACCAGCACCACCAGCTGATATGGAAAGTCTTAGCAGGAGGCAGCATTTCAGCAACATGGTGGAGCAGTATGTGTGCACATGCCTACACGTACTGAATGACGGGTCTGTCCCCTTCAACTTCTGGGTCTCCAAATTGGGCACATGGCCTGAGCTTGCCCTTTACACCTTGGAGGTGCTGGCCTTCCCTGCAGCCGGTGTATTGTCCGAACGTGTGTTTAGCACAGCAGGAGGCGTCATCACAGAAAAGCGCAGCCGCCTGTCCACAGCCAACGTGGCCAAGCTCACGTTCATTAAACTGAACCAGGCATGGATCCCACAGGACTTGTCGGTACCTCAGCCAGAGTAGAGAGGTGTATCATGCACGCCTCCGGGGCAGTTTGTGCATTCTCTCCATTTCCAGATGTTTTGGGGAACTCCACAAACCAAAAAACAAAATAAACGTCCGACTCTTCCGCCTGCACCGCCACATCCGCCTCCTCCTCCACTGTGACCTCCAGGCTCAATATTGATATGTCTTATAGTAGAGAAGTGTACCGTGCGCACCTAGCCATTGTTGTACTCCAGCGCAGTTTGTGTGCTCTCTTTGCCATCTCCCAGTGTTTGGTGGCCGACAGTTACCAACCGTCCCCTCGCCCCCCCCCCACAAAAAAAATAATTAAGAATTGTAATAAGACAACCCATTTTGAATCCATCCAATTAATGTGGGAGAGGAAATTCTTCTGTGGAGTGCGTCTGTGACGTGTGAAATCTACAGATGTAGTAGAGATAACACTCATGCTTTATGAGACGTGTTATCTAAACTAAATGCGTTAAGCAAACACCTTCAATTGCTTTTGAATGGCTATTGTTTCAAGATAATACAATGAGTTAAGAAATTTGAGTTAAGAGTTTGAGTGTTAACCCTGCTACATCTGTGTAACTGAGACAAAAAATTTTACCCAGTTTTAACCCAGGACATACAAGCACCAAACTGTCACACCGTGGCCCTTAGCAACCTGACACAGAATTGACAGACACATAGAAAAAAACAAACAGAAAGAGTGTTGGCTTCCTCCCCCGCCTCTTCCACCTACACCGCCATGTACACAGCCACCTCAACCTCCTACTTCACTTGGACTTGTAGTTCGGGGTCAAGTTCAGGTCATGTTTGGACCCGAATCGAACTTTGAAACGAGTTCGGCCGAACCCCTCAAACCATCCAACTCATCCCTAGTCAGGAGTAATGATGTCCACAATGATGGGAAATACAGACAGATACTTATCTACCTGGTAGGCCCATCAGGAAGGTGTCTAACTGGCTCTAAATTTATACAAATAACTACATTCAATGTAAAGAAGAACAGGGCGTCCTGGAAGTGGTGATGTGGTCCCACCGAGCCCTGATCTCAACATCATCCAGTCTGTCTGGGATTACATGAAGAGGCAGAAGGATTGGAGCAAGCCAGAAGATCTGTACTTAGAACTGATGCTAAAGGGATAACATAAACATAATATCAAACCTTTTGCTACTCCCCAAGAATGGATAATTTTTGGACATATGTCACTTTCACTCTGACATTACTAATGCTGTCTTGGAGCTGAAGACTTTGAAAGAGGTTGGATACAGTCCTAGGAGACCCCAGATTGTCACACACAATGTTTCATGGCAATCTCAGCACTTTCAGTTCAGGTAAAATTTCTTGGCCCTGAATTTAATCTGGCGGATGATTAATGTAAAACAGACCCAAAAAAAATTTCAAAAACTTCACTCTTCTCCACTCCTTGAGAGGAGGGTTGGCACCTCTGGAAGACTTCAACAAACAGGCAGGATTGATGCAAGTGAGGTGCTAGAAGCCATTAGTTAAATTACTGGGAAAGGGACATTTAAAGGTTTTTTTTATATGATTTCCATATTGATGACCTATCCTCAGGACCTCTGCTGATCTCCAGTGAGTGTCATGGCTACCTTGCAAGCATAGTGCTGTCTACTGGATAGTGGCCGTGCTTGGTATTGCAGCTCATACCATTCACTTGAATGGGACTGAGCTGTGACTAGGTCATGTGACTGATGGACGTGAGATCACTGGCCTAGGAAAAGGACTATGTTCTCAGGGAGCGCCATTGCCTCTTCATATAGCTCATTCGGACCCCCACTAATGTCAAATTGATGACTTATCATGGAGGGTAGCCCATCAAAACAAAAATCCAAGAAAACCCCTTTAAGTATATTCTATAGGACCTTATGTTTTCTAGGTTAGAAATAATAGTTATAACCCCAAATATCTCTCGAGACACTGATACATTGTACATTAACATTGATACATTGTATTAGTTTTGTGATGATGGCCACAACCTTGCTGTGTACAATATTCAGATCAATACAGCAAGCTCTATAGCAAAAATCTTCAGTAGAACTTCTATTACAGATGGCACATTGTTTTCCTGGGCCCCAGGAAGCTTAGAAAAGTGGTTCAAATCACATCCCTAGAACAAAACTCCAGCAGTGGATCAGGAAGGTGCAGGTTGCATTCTCATGAATATTGGTTGTCCTTAAAAGTGGTGGCCACCATTATACCAGGACAAAAGACCTGCTTTAAGAATGACTTTGTAAAGCATCGGGAAATATCACGCATAGTCTTCAATGGAGCATTGCTCATAATGGCCAAGCAATGAAATACCATGGAGTGGGGCTTGAAAGCAGCCTTGAAGCATTGCTAGAATAATCATTTTATTATCCCTTTAAAAACACAGATCCCACCGAGACTCGCCGCCAATTTCCTCTATTTAAACGTTGCTGATCGGAGATAAATGCTAAGGATGAGACGGAAAAGGCCCCGCAGAGAATTTTCCTCATTAAACAGTTTTTTTGCAAACATCCAGTGACTTTTGTGGGTGAAAGATCAACTCATTTGTTAAAGGGTAGCTGCCACCGGCAATTATCGGTCTTCAGCAAAGGCGTCCTCCCCACTAGTGATTTAGATTAATTGCATTTCATTAAGTGCCGATAAACAAACTCCGGTCCTGAATGTGCGTCCTGCCAAAACTCGATGCTGCCATTTGTAATTGCCGAAAGGACAGAAACGGTGCACCGGGGACGTGTCAGATATAATATAGAGCTTCTTAAAGTCTAATCATTTTCCATAATATTAGATTAAATGACAGCCTTTATTAAGAAGGAAATTACATCTCAACTGGCTTCTCGCAATCCTGTGGCCACGTACAGTATGAGCAAGGGATTTTACAATATTACTTGGAAAGGAAACCATGATCTGCACTTAGGGGACGCTAATGTCCCTTAAGAGAGTCTAACACAGCCGTGCTAATGACAACTGGAGGCGAACACTCAAGTTTACCAACTAACAGGCTGCAGCGGTCTGATTACTGCCATACCCGGGGGAGTGATCAGTTTCGCCTATAACAATTTCACCTATAACACCCCTATTACCTCCACTTTGATTAGGGTTGTAGTACTTAGCGGAGGCCAGGATTTGCCACTTGCTGGGCACTTGCTACCTGGGGTGGAATTAAACAAAAAGTGAGTAGTAGGAGGGAGGATTTGGTGTTACCGAGGCCTCAAGCCAAGCTATATCTGAGGGCTCCCATCATACCACTAATCCATCGCACACATAAGGTCCACCCCGTCTACTTGTTAAGCCCCGCTCTCCACTTAGCAGCCTACCTCCCATCCCCATTGCTTTAGAGCTGGGAAGGGCCCCTCCAATGCTGGGCCCCTGTGTAGATGAACCAGCGGTATGTCCTCCCTTTTAGTCTTTTTTTAAGTCAACCATTTGTGGCCAGCAGGGGGGGCCCTGATGCCCTAATCTCTGGGGCCCCACTCATTTGCTTGGTTTGCATGATGGTAAAGTCCACCATATTTTCCAAGGGTGACAACAAACATAAGCTGCTGTGACATCACTGTGGGCTTCAGTCAGGTAAGCTGCTGTGACATCACTGTGGGCTTCAGTCAGGTAAGCTGCTGTGACATCACTGTGGGATTCAGTCAGGTAAGCTGCTGTGACATCACTGTGGGCTTCAGTCAGGTAAGCTGCTGTGACATCACTGTGGGCTTCAGTCAGGTAAGCTGCTGTGACATCACTGTGGGCTTCAGTCAGGTAAGCCGCTGTGACATCACTGTGGGCTTCAGTCAGGTAAGCTGCTGTGACATCACTGTGGGCTTCAGTCGGGTAAGCTGCTGTGACATCACTGTGGGCTTCAGTCTGGTAAGCTGCTGTGACATCACTGTGGGCAGTCAGGTAAGCCGCTGTGACTATCACTGTTGGGATTCAGTCAGGTAAGCCGCTGTGACATCACTGTGGGATTCAGTCAGGTAAGCCGCTGTGACATCACTGTGGGATTCAGTCAGGTAAGCCGCTGTGACATCACTGTGGGATTCAGTCAGGTAAGCTGCTGTGACATCACTGTGGGCTTCAGTCAGGTAAGCGCTGTGACAACACTGTGGGCTTCAGTCAAGGTAAGCTGCTGTGACATCACTAGTGGGCTTCAGTCAGGTAAGCTGCTGTGATAATCACTGTGGGCTTCAGTCAAGGTAAGGTGGCATAACATCACAATTGTGTTTCTGTCCTCCGCCCCCCTACTACTACTACTACTACTACTACACGGACCGGCCGTGAACGAGGTCTGGGATGGACCGAAAAGTTGTCCGCCTTGTACATACATATTTCTGTATGGAATAAAACATCTATAATTTATATGATTTATCTGAGTGCTATGATCCTTTATGATACTACTTTATTGGGTTGTTACCCCATCACTGAGCACCGGACCTTTCCCAAGTGTGGAGTGCCAACCATTTATTAATCTTTACAAGTAAGCTGCTGTGACATCACTGTGGGCTTCAGTCAGGTATGCTGCTGTGATATCACTGGGGACTTCAGTTAGGTATTGTCACGGTCCCTCCCATGACAGAGGTGAGAAGATCTGAGAGACTGGCAGCACGTGAGGATATCTGACAGTCTCTCTGTTTTCTCCTTGCAGTGTTGTTGTTTGGTAATGACCACACCTCTTGTCAGGTGCAGCTTGTGGTCATTACTGAGGCTCTATTTAGTTCTGACTCACACTGCTTACCATGCGGTTGATATTTCCTGCTGGAGTTGGTTGAGCTGGTGTGTTGTTCCTTTGGTTCTCCTGCTCCTCCATTTGCATTTTGTTTTGCATTTTGTTGTTCGCTTGTGTTTGTTGTTTGCTAGGGCTCAGAGAGACGCTGGTTCCTTCATCTGGGAAGGAACCAGTAGTCTCATTCCCTGCCACCAATTCTAGGGCTTTCCAGGGTCTCCAGGGCTAAGGTTACGGTGTATGAGTATTTTTACCTTCAGAGTCTACTCATATTGGCAGGAGTCAGGGAGAGGTCTAGGGATTCCTAGGAGGTCACCATCCCTCTCCTTTAGCTTTGAGGCCTAGACTCCGGTCTATTTTCTTCTGTGTGTTATCTGGTGTTTTCCATTCCCCATTACCTGTGACATTATCAACTGCCAAAAAAATGTCATTTTGTTTGTGTCAATGCAGCGATGGATACTGTTTCTGCACTGCTTGATCATATGCAGGAACTGTCTTTGGAGGTGGCTGACCTCTGCAGATCGGTCTTGCAGTTTCCCAGCAGCGGGAATCAGGTCTGACCTAAACCTAAGGTCGCTCTCCTGGATAGGTTTTTCGGGGGAAAGTGACAACTTTGTTCGGTTCAGGGAGTCGTGCAAACTATATTTTAGACTACGTCCTAACTCTTCTGGGGACGAGAGTCAAAGTGTGGGGATCATTATTTTGCTACTGAAAGGTGATGCTCAGTCTTGGGCTTTTTCCTTGCTGACCGGATCACAATCCCACCGGTCGGTAGATGGATTTTTCAGAGCTCTGGGACTTATCTACGATGACCCAGATTGGGTTTCCCTTGCCGAGACTAAGTTGCATGGTTTACGGCAGGGAGAGCGTTCTGCTAAATCCTATTGCTCTGAATTTAGGAGATGGGCAACTGATACTGAGTGGAATGACCCAGCCATCCATAGTCAATTCTGTCAAGGGTTATCCGAGAACCTCAAGGACGCATTGGCATTTCACGAATATCCAGAGTCATTGGAGGCAGCCATGTCTCTGGCTGTACGTATTGTTAGACGCCTGAGGGAGAATGCTAAGGTTCCTCTTGCTCGGGACGCACTATCATATGGGGAGGTGGCCTCTTTTGACATTTTGGGTAGGGAGGCACTTGAGCTCATGTCTGATTATGAGCCAATGCAGTTGGGGGAAGTCACTCCCAGCTCTGGTAATAAAAACGTTAAGGTTAAGAAAAGACTCTGCTTTTTCTGTGGTAAGGGGCGACATTTTGTTAAGGTATGTCCTTATGTTAAAAGTCGAGGTGAAAGGGGGGGGGGGGGCGGAGCTAGCGCCTGAACTGAATGGAAGCATCCGGTTAGAGCTCCGGCTTACAACCTGCTGAGGGAACGGCTACCTTTAACACAGAGAGCTCAAAATGGTCAAATACGGTGGCCAGAAGCAGTGTGACCAAGCTGCACAAGCTAAATCTTCGCCAGCGGTCTCGGACATGACAAAATATCTGAAGAAGCAGCAGGCAGCCGGCCCGGCCAGAGAATCCAAGATGGCCGCGGCTCCCGGCGGCGCTCCACGAGGCCGCACTACAAGCTTCTCTGAAGGTGAGGAAGATGCGGAGGAAGAGGGTGAGTCCCGCAACCTCCCGGTTTCACGTCGCTTCATTAAGCAAGCTTTAGAGGAGGCAATGCACCCGGTAATCTCGAAACTACAGGAGGTGGCTCAGGACATTCAACAGATAGGCCACAGAGTGGATGCGCTAGAAACTGCGCACGCAGCGACGCTTGACCACAGCGCTGCAGTCACTAAATCATTATCTGCCTGTCAGTTTCACTTTAATCAGTTATATTCCTCCCTGGAAGACCAGGAGAATAGAGGAAGGCGTAATAACCTCCGGTTTAGAGGGATCCCTGAGACGATCTCCACCTCAGACATTCCAAACGCCATTACAAAAATAGTCACTTCCTTGCTGGGAGAATTTGATCCAGCCATGCTGATAATAGAACGGGCACACAGAGCTTTACGCCCTCGTCCTAAGGACACTGATCCCCCCAGAGACGTGATATGTCGTTTCCTGAACTACCAGGATAAGGAAGCAATATTGAAAGCTGCCAGAATTGCACCATCGATTCTCCTGGAGGAGTCGCAGATACAGATATATCAAGACTTATCACCATCTACTCTGCAAAAAAGGCGATTTTTGAGGCCCCTTACGCAGTGGCGCATTACAATAGGGACGTTCGGGTGGGCAGCCCCGGGCCCAGACCCGAACGCCCACATACTGTGGCGGGGCACGGGAGCGCATAGCTCCCTGTCCCGTCGCCTATCACCGCCATAGGCTTCAGGCCTAGTAGGCCTGAGGCCTATGCGGTAGTAAAATCCCAGCGCAGGCGTGCGTGATGACGTTATCACACGCCTGGGCCGGGACACAGCACATTGACGTGTGCACGCCTGCCTCATCCCGCCTTGAACCTTCGTCTGCGAGCAAGTGCCTGGCCCTGGATGGTGAGTATTTAGCTTTTCATTTTTTTTCTTCATTTTTTTTTATTTTTATTTCATGTGCCTACTTTGGGGGACATGTGGGGGACGACACACAGAGGAGGACATATTAGGGAAGAGTTGAGACCTTGAGTACATGGAAGGGGGAATGTGGGGGCTGTGTTGTGTTAAATTATTATGGCATTGGGAGGGACTACTATGTGGGGGCAAATTATTATTAGAGGGACTACTATGTGGGGGCAAACTACTATATGGGACAGTGTGGGGGCAAATTACTATATAGGGGCAGTGTGGGGGCAAATTATTATGGGAGGGACCCGGACTACTATGTTGGGGCAAATTACTATATGGGGCAGTGTGGGGGCAAATTACTATTTGGAGGCAGTGTGGGGGCAAATTATTATGGGAGGAACTACTATTTGGCTGCAAATTACTATATGGGGCTGTGTGGGGCCAAATTATTATGGGAGAGACTACTATGTGGGGGCAAATTACTATATGGGAGCAGTGTGGTGGAAACTATTGTGTGGGGGCAGTGTAGGGTAATTGCTATGTGGGGTTATTTCTATGTGGGGACAGTGTGGGGAAATTGCTATGTGGGGACAAATTACTAAGTGGGGGAAACTATTGTGTGGGGGCAGTGTGGGATAATTTCTATGTGGGGAAATTGCTATGTGGGGGCAAATTACTATGTAGGGGCAGTGTGGTGGAAATTGCTATGTGGGGACAGTGTGGGGAAATTGCTATGTGGGGACAGTGTGGGGAAATTGCTATGTGGTGACAAATTACTATGTGGGGGAAACTATTGTGTGGGGGCAGTGTGGGGTAATTGCTGTGTGGGGGCAGTGTGGGGTAATTGCTATATGGGGCAGTGTGGAGCAATTTCTATGTGGGGACAGTGTGGTGAAATTGCTATGTGGGGACAGTGTGGGGGCAGTGTGGAGGCAAATTACTAGATGGGGGAAATTTCTATGTGGGGGCAGTGTGGGGTAATTTCTATGTAGGGACAGTGTGGGGTAATTGCTATGTAGGGACAGTGTGGGGAAATTGCTATGTGGGGGAAATTACTATGTGGGGCAGTGTGGGGGAAATTACGATGTGGGGGCAGTGTGGGGGAAATTACTGTGTGGGGGCAAATTACTATGGAGGATTACTATGTGGGGGCAGTGTAGTGGCAATTCTATTATTTTTGGGGACACTATACAGGGATTATTGCCTGGAGCACAATAGAGGGTGGTATTATTACTCGGGGCACTCTAGGGGACATTATAACTGCTGTGGACACTATAGGAACATTTGGGGCAATTTATCAAACTGGTGTAAAGTAGAACTGGCTTAGTTGCCCATAGCAGATAATCAGATTCCACCTTTTATATTTTACAGCTCTTTTGGAAATCGAGTTCTACTTTACACCAGTTTGATAAATGACTCCAATTATGTCTATTAGGGTCACTATTTTTTAAGCAGTATAGTACCTGGGGCATTGGGGAGCAAAACGGGCACAGTATTAAGAGTGGTAGCAGGATGACACTGTGGGAACACCAGGATGAGGAGGTTGATGGAAAAATTGAGAAATCTAACGTGTCTGTGTTACAAACTGTATAGACGAGATGCGACTGAAAGAATTTGCCATGGTGGTCCGGGTCAAACGGAGGAGAAGAGGAAAGAGAAGAAGATCTACATGACAGGAGATGTGTACTGGATGTAAGAGGTATGTGGTGCTGTATTCTCCTCCATGTCTTTTTTATTGTAATTATATGTATTTTAAATTTGGCGACCACATTTTTCAGTTTAGGATTGGGGTATTTTTTTTTGTCTGAAGATGTCATATGGCCTAAGAAGAGACTGTGGCACTCATGAAGAAAAACTAAACTAAAATGGGGGGGGGGGGGGGCCCAAGTTGGTTAGATAGCCCCGGGCCTATCGTGCACTTAATCCGTCCCTGCCCTTACGTCATTGCTTAAGGAAAAGAAGATCCTCTACAGATGGTCCTTTCCATTTGGGCTGTCCTTCCTAGTTGGTGGAAAAAGGATCATGATATCATCCTTCTCGGACTTATCGGAAGCCTATATAGCTTTGGACTCTCCTCCTTTGAACATTCCAGATTGGGACAAAGTTCAAGATATTTCAGCTCTACCAGCCTTACCTGTCCCCCAGCCTTGGGAGAGTACTGTAACACCGAAGAAAATGAGGTCCAAGAAGTCCAGAGATGTCTCAACACCAAAAAAGACCCACTTCCCACAGGATAGCTCCTGAACTTTTGGTGTCATTTGTCTTTGACTTTTCTTTTTCTATTCTTTTATTGTCCTGTCAGTCCCTCTCTATTTGTAGTCCGCTATACTGTTATTTTAATCCAGCTTTAATGTCACCTTCCTTTTACAGATTTGATCTATGCTTTTGTCTCTTATGATTTTATGTTTTATATTTTAGGCCGGTTCCCTCCCTGATGCAGGTTACTTGTGAACTTGTTTCACTTTCCCCCTATCCCATTTGATAGTTGCTGTACGTGCGACTTTACATGTTGTTGTTCTACCACTTAGTGTGGTCTCAAGTTTCTGTTTATATGTTATTATGGTATAACTCAGGGCCTATAGATTCTATTATGCTCATTATGCATCGCTACGCTCCGTATGTTATTATGGTCAAGAAATGTCTGAACTAGTAATTGTCTCTTATAATGTGAAAGGATTACGATCCCCCTCTAAACGCAGTCAAATCTTTTCTCTCCTCTGGAAAGAAAAAAGTGCAGTGATTTTCCTACAAGAAACTCATTTTAAGCAGGACAACTTTCCAAACCTATCATTCACTAAATACCCTACTTGGTATCATTGTGGCGCAGATGGGGCGGCATCTAGAGGGGTCAGCATTGGTTTCAGGCGTAACACCCCATTCACCTATCTGAGTCATGTTCAAGACTCAGAGGGCCGTTACATTATATTAAAAGGAAAAATCGGTCAAACCTTGTACACTTTTGTTAATGCCTACGCCCCTAATGCTGACCAAACTAGATGGATTGCCAGCCTTCTATCTTTAGTTGAGAAACATAGGGAAGGTATATTAATATTAGCAGGAGATTTGAATATGCCTCTTAATCCCCTTTTGGATACGTCTTCAAAAAAATCAGCTCTCCCCTCTAAGGCAATCAAAGCTACTCTGGCTAGAATGTTTAAACTTGGTTTGGTTGATGTGTGGAGATGCCTTAATCCTACTAATATTGACTACTCTTTTTTTTCTGCAGCCAACAACTCATATAGCAGAATTGATTATGTATTAATCTCCAAAGAACACTTGCAACTTTGCTCTTCGGCGAAAATAGGGTCCATGACGCTATCAGACCATTCACCAGTCTTCTGCTCCATCCGCCCTTCGCAAGGTTTGGGTAAGAAATCTGGTTGGAGGTTCAACGAGTCCATCTTGGAAAATGCCAAACATAAGAATAAAATACTTTCCCTCCTAAAGGAATACTTCCAAATTAATCATACTTCTGACATTTCCCCAAATACCCTATGGGATGCCCATAAAGCTTATATAAGGGGACATTTGATAAGCCTATGCTCTTATCTGAAGAAAGAGGCCGACAAAAAAATAGACTCCCTTCTTTCCAGGATTAATAACTTAGAGAAGACTCATAAAATTTCTTTATTGCAACTTCACTTATCTGAACTTATTTTACTCAAAACAGAGCTTAAAAATTTACTAAATGAGCGCTCTGCGAAGTATTTTTTAAGCTCTCAGCAAAAATTTTTTGCTCATGGCGATAAAGCAACAAAGTTTCAGATGCAACGGATTAAACGTAGAAAACTGAATGGCTTTATACATAAAATTACCTCTCCAACAGGTTCAATGTTGCTCAAAACGGAAGAAATAGCAGAACAGTTTAAGTTGTATTATGAGTCCCTGTATAATCTTCCCTCCCCCCATCTTCCTGACCCTGGAATGGATAAGGAACAAAATATCTCTTCCTTTCTTAGCTCGCTTCATCTCCCTATTCTTACAGATGATCAGCATGACCAGCTGGCTGCTCCGTTTACTATAGCGGACATTCAAGAAGCACTTAATTCATCCCCGGCCGGGAAATGCCCCGGACCGGATGGTTTACCTCTGTCCTATTATAAAGCTTATTCCGAGGTCCTGTTTCCCCACCTACTTCCAATATGCAATAATGCTCTGCATAACTCCCCTGTGTCATCCGATATGTCTAGAGCTACGATAACAATTATTCCCAAACCAGGTAAGGATCATTCCATCTGCTCAAATTACCGTCCTATATCTTTGCTTAACACTGACCTTAAACTATTGGCCAAAATGTTGGCTACTAGACTGCAAAAACTACTCCCCTCCCTGATCCATCCAGACCAGGTCGGATTTGTTAAGGGAAGAGAGGGTAAGGACAATGTTATGAAAGTTCTAAATGCATTGTACTTCTCCTCTTTTAAAAAAATACCCATAGTTCTCTTAGGTACCGATGCCGAGAAGGCGTTTGACAGAATAGACTGGCTATATATTAGTCTTACACTAGCCAAATTTAATATCCCTGTTCAATTCTCAAATGCAATCAGGGCTATGTATCACTCCTCCTCGGCATCGGTACTAGTTAATGATACCCTGTCTCCCTGCTTCAGTATAAGGAATGGCACAAGACAGGGCTGTCCCCTGTCCCCGCTCATTTTCGTATTGGTTATGGAGACGCTTTTACAATCCCTGAGACAGCAAACAGATATTATAGGACTTAAAGTGGGAAGTCAGGAAATCAAATTGGCTGCATTTGCTGATGACCTCTTGATCTGCACAACCAATCCGAAAAAATCTCTTCCTGCTATCTTATCGTTGCTGGATTTATTTGGGTCACTCTCTAATTTCAAGGTAAACCCTGCTAAATCTCAACTCATTCATAGTGGGTTCCCCCCCTCAACAATTAGAATTCTTAAGCTCCAATCTTCCTTTAACTGGTCCACACAAATGTTGACGTACCTGGGAGTGAACATATCCCCTAATACTAAAGACTTATACAAACTAAACTTTATCCCTCTTTTAAAGTCGGTTATTGACCAGATGGACTCGTTGGACCTCCCTTTTCTGTCTTGGTTTGGCAGAAAGAATATGGTATCGGCATTGATTCTACCCAAATTGACATATGTCATGCAGGTTCTGCCTATCAAGATTCCGAAATCCTTCTTTAATAGATTTAACAAAGCAGTACGTCATTTTATTTGGAAGGGGCGCAGACCGAGAATTGCATTGGACACTCTCACCAAACCAAAGGAGCTAGGTGGGATCAATCTCCCGGATCCTGAAATATACATGAAAGCCATACATCTAGCCAGAGTTGTAGATTGGATTAGAGCTCCCCCCCATAAATTTTGGGTCCAGATGGAAAATAGCTTCCTCCCCTCCACTCCCAGAGCTGTTCTGCTTGCTGGGAAATCCTTTCCCCTATCTTCTCAAATCCAGAACCCCATGATAAGATGCTCATTGGCAGTTTGGGAATGGTTCTCTTCTAGGGGTACAATACTTACCACTCCTTCCTCACTTCTGACTTTGGGAGATGTCATTGATTTAGCACCCTTGGTTTTAAAAGAGTCTTGTAGCCCCGTGATTAGGCAGTCTAACTTACTCATATCAGATATCCTAAAAGAGCACGGTACTTTCCCCCCCCCCTTCCTCTCCTTCTTACCAACCTGAAAGAATCTATGTCTCTTTCATTTATACACAA
Organism: Bufo gargarizans; assembly: GCF_014858855.1. Taxonomy (NCBI): domain Eukaryota; kingdom Metazoa; phylum Chordata; class Amphibia; order Anura; family Bufonidae; genus Bufo; species Bufo gargarizans. The sequence continues at coordinate 368,096,640 of NC_058085.1, read as the reverse complement.
ATATATACTATCTGAAATGGCTTCGGCGGAGAGCCTTCCTAAGGTGACACCTCTGTTCCCATGGTTTGAAGGGCTAATTGGATCTAAACAAGCGCCTAATAGATTAATTTCCTTCATATACAAAAGGATCAAGTCGCCGGTGACTGACATTACACCAGCTATAGTGAGAGTTTGGGAAAAAGATCTCAACCGATCCCTGACCCCCACTGAAATCAAGACTATGTTTTCTGTTCCACATAAAATTTCAAGGTGCGTGCGTGTTCAGGAAAATGGATACAAGATTATGATGCGGTGGTACAAAACTCCAGAAAATATTGCGCAATACTTTTCCAACGTTTCCGACTCCTGTTGGAGATGCAAAACCTCCAAGGGCACTTTCTATCACATATGGTGGGAATGCCCAACTATTCAATCATGGTGGCATTCCATAATAATTAAATGTAATAAGATTTGTGGCACTTCTTTGGTATGTTCTCCTGAACTGACTCTCCTTGGCCTGGGGCTGGATGGGATCCACAAGAAGGTCAGGTCCTTATTACTTATACTATTAGCTGCATCTAGAATTTTAGTTGCTGCCGCCTGGCTTTCTACAGAAGCCCCAGATGAGGCTAAATGGACACAAAAGGTGGACCAATTGTATAGATTAGAGGAACTCTCTCATTGGGAAACCCGCACTAGAAGCACCTTCCTGGACATATGGGCTCCTTGGAAGTCGTTTAGGGGCCTTCCTTGATATTTACTTACTTATTTTTTCTAGCTTTCTTTTCTCATTACTACCATTTCACCCTTTCTCTATTGTATAGGGCGAATAACTGACTTAGTACCGTACCCTGATGCTACATCAAGTGAGCTATAACGTACATTTATATCTTCCTGATTTATACCATTTGTTTATGTTGATGTTTTCTCCACTTCCCTTTCCCCATTTATGTTAATCTATGGCACTGCTTTCTGATTTGCTGTGTTATGATGTGCTGGTATGACTTAATACCGTATATTTACATTTTTGTACTTTCATATTGGCGCTACCTTCCCACCATTGTCATTTATCTTTTATTATTATTTGAAAAACAATAAAAATTGTTAATAAAAAAAAAAAAAAAAAAAAGTCGAGGTGAAAAAGGAAAAAAGAAAAATAATGTGTTTAGTCCTCTTCTCACTCTTGGTGGTGTGGGTGGGGAATCTGAGAATGTACTTTTGTCATTTACCAGTAGTACCCGATTTCTCCTGCCTGCCAAGGTGGTGCTAGACTCCAAATCTGTGGGAATTGAAGTATTTATTGACAGTGGGGCAGTGGTTAACCTAGTGGATGGCCAATTCGTCTGTCTGCATGGTTTGACAACAAGCGCATTAGACAAAAAATATTTTGGTGTTTCTGATTGATTCCGCTCCACTCTCACAAAATTATTTGTCACAAATAGTGCAGGACATTCACCTAAAGGTGGGAGATTCTCATCAAGAATCCATTTCATGTTTTGTGCTGGAGGGTCTGCCTGCTCCTCTGGTGCTAGGTTTACCGTGGTTTTTCAACCATAACTCTACCATCGATTGGCAAGCAAGACAGATTCTTGATTGGAGTGATTTTTGCATAGACAACCGTCTTAGCATGTTGCTTTCTGTTGTAACCACTAAAATAGTACCTTCTTTTATTTTGGATTTTCCTGATGTATTCTCTGAAAGTGGAGACCAGGAGTATGATTGCCCTGTCAACCTTATTCCTGGAGCTAGATTACCAAAGTCTCGGTTGTATAATCTTTCTGAACCCGCAAGAGTAGCCATGCGAGAATATATCACTGAGAGCTTGGCTAAAGGTCATATTAGACCATCCAAATCACCAGTTGCTGCAGGGTTTTTCTTTGTAAAAAAAAAAAAAGGACGGAACCCTTAGGCCATGTTTGGACTTCCGCAAGCTTAATTGCATTACCGTCCGTGATCCCTATCCCCTTCCTTTGATTCCAGATTTGTTCAATCAGATTGTCGGTGCCAAGGTGTTCTCCAAGTGGGATTTGAGGGGGGCATATAATCTGGTAAGAATCAAGGAGAGGGACGAATGGAAGACGGCCTTTAATCCCCTGAAGGTCATTTTGAGAATTTGGTCATGCCTTTTGGATTGACCAATGCTCTTGCTGTTTTTCAACATTTTATCAATGACATCTTTCATCATCTGGGCAGGTTTGTGGTGGTGTATCTGGATGATATTTTAATTTATTCCCCTGACATGGAGAAGCATCAGGATTATGTGAGACAAGTGGTACAGATCCTAAGGGGGAATAAATTGTATGCTAAGATGGAGAAGTGTGTATTTGCAGTTCCGGAAGTGCGATTCCTGGATTACCTACTCTCATCTTCGGGTTTTCATATGGATCTGGAAAAAGTCCGTACTGTGTTGGACTGGGATCGACCCGAAAATCTGAAAGCGCTCATGCAATTTTGGGGGTAACCAACTACTACCATAAATGTATCTTGAATTTTTCAACTGTTGTTAAACCATTAACAGATATGACTAAGAAAGGTGCGTATTTCTCAGTTTGGTCTGCTGAGGCATTAAATATTTTCAATAAAGGAATGTTTTGCCTTGGCTCCTATACATGTGCAACCTGATGTGTCACAGCCATTCATTGTGGAAGTTGGCGCATCCGAGGTAGGGGTAGGAGCAGTCTTGTCGCAGGGTCCTTCTCCTAGCAAATGGCGCCCATCATCTTTTTTCTCTAAACTTTCTACTGCTGAAAGAAATGATGATGTAGGTAATAGAGAATTGCTGGCCATTAAGTTGGCTTTTGAGGAATGGCGTCATTGGTTGGAAGAAGCAATTCATCCTATCACGGGGATTTCTAAAAATCTGGCTTATCTGGAGTCGGCTAAACGTCTGGACCCAAGGCAGGCCAGACGATCTTTGTTTTTTACCAGATTTACTTTAGTTGTTGTCACCTATTCCCTTGGGGTTAAGAACGTCAAAGCGGATCCTTTGTCACATAGCTCTCCCGGGGGGTGCGGGTGATTCGGAGGATCCTGGTCCGATATTAGCTGATGGGGTGGTTGTATCCGCTCTTTATCCTAAACTTGAGGCAAAGGTGTTGGAGGCCCAGGGAGATGCACCTGATTCCTGTCCTCCAGGGAAGTTGTTTGTTCCTTCGGAACTACGGCACAAGGTGTTTGAGGAACATCACAGTACTGTTCTTATGGGACACCCTGGGAGCAGATCCACGATTGATCTCATTTCACAGAGATTCTGGTGGCCAGGATTGCATAAATGTATTGAGGGCTATGTGTCAGCTTGTGAAACTTGTGCGCGCTCCAAGGTGACACATACTCGGCCTTCAGGATCTCTACTTCCCTTGTCTATCCTGTCCCGACCGTGGACTCGTTTGTCCATGGACTTTATCACAGATTTGCCTAATTTCTCTGGAAGAACTGTGATTCTGGTGGTTCTTGATCACCTCAGCAAGATGTCGCACTTTATAGTATTATCAGGTCTACCTAATGCTAAAACTCTCACACAAGTGTTTGTCGATAACATTGTGAAACTACACGGTATCCCCTCTGATGTGGTGTTTGATAGGGGGACTCAGTTTGTTTCCAGATTCTGGAAGACGTTCTGTATTCGATTGGGGGTCCAATTGTCCTTCTTTTCGGCCTTTCATCCTCAGTCGAACAGGCAGACTGAGCGCACTAACCAGAATCTGGAGACTTATTTGAGATGTTTTGTCTCGGAGAATCAGGAGGAGTGGTCTTCATTTTTGTGTTGGCTGAGTTTGCCATAAATAACCGTACGCAGGAGTCCACTGATAAGTCGCCATTTTTTGGAGCATATGGGTTCCACCCGCAGTTTGGCACATTTTCTGGTACTGAGACTTCTGGTATACCGAAAGAGGAAAGATTTTCCTCTTCATTGTCATCTATTTGGCGGAAAATTCAAAACAATAAGAAAAAAATGGGCAAAATGTATAAACGTATGGCTTACAAGAGACGTGTGAGTTGTCCGAACCTGAGAGTGGGTGATTATGTGTGGCTGTCCACAAGAAACATTAAGTTGAAAGTACCTTCTTGGAAGTTGGGGCCAAGGTTTATTGGGCCAAATAAGATCTCTGCCATTATTAATCCGGTTGCTTTTCGTCTTGAACTTCCGCAGGCTTTAAAATTTAATAATGTTTTTCACAAATCCTTACTGAAAAGATATGTCGAACCTGCTGAACCGTCCTCCTTACCTCCTGCTTCTGTCTTGGTGGACAGTAATCTTGAATTTCAGATTGCCAGGATAGTGAACTCACAAATTCTCAGTTGATTTCTTCAGTATCTCGTGCACTAGAAAGGTTACAGTCCAGAGGAACAAATGTGGGTTCCTGCGACCGACGTTAATGCCAGTTGCCTTGTGAAGGCCTTTCACAGGGCACATCCTGATAAAGTCGGCCCTGGGTGTCCAGAGGTCACCCGTAGAGGGGGGGGGGGTACTGTCACGGTCCCTCCCATGACAGAGGTGAGAAGATCTGAGAGACTGGTGGCACGTGAGGGTATCTGACAGTCTCTTTGTTTTCTCCTTGCAGTGTTGTTACTCTTGTCAGGTGCAGCTTGTGGTCATTACTGAGGCTCTATTTAGTTCTGACTCACACTGCTTACAATGCGGTTGATATTTCCTGCTGGAGTTGGTTGAGCTGGTGTGTTGTTCCTTTGGTTCTCCTGTTCCTCCATTCCTCTTTAAGCTAAGTGCATTTTGTTTTGCATTTTGTTGTTCGCTTGTGTTTATTGTTTTCTAGGCCTCAGAGAGACGCTAGTTCCTTCATCTGCCACCACTTCTAGAAATTTCCAGTGTCTCCAGGGCTAAGGTTCTGGTGTATGAGTATTTTCATCTTCAGGGTCTACTCATATTGGCACGAGTCAGGGAGAGGTCTAGGGATTCCTAGGAGGTCACCATTCCTCTCCCTTCGCTTTGAGGCCTAGACTCTGGTCCTTCTGTGTGTTATCTGGTGTTTTCACCTCCCCATTACCTGTGAAAGGTATGCTACTGTGACATCACTGTGGGCTACAGTCAGGTATGCTGCTGTGACATCACTGTGTGTTTCAGTCAGGTATGCTGCTGTGACATCACTGTGAGTTTAAATTATATAAACTACTATGACATCAGAAGTATGTTCTGTTCAGTTTGGCTTTTGTGACATCACAAGAGTGAGGTCGAACCGATGTGACATCACAAGTGGGGTTCAGACAGTTAATATGTTGTGACATCACATCTGTACTTCTACAAGGTGAATTGTTTGACAATGAAATAAGCTTCTGTGACATTACAAGTGGTTTAAGTCAGGTAACTTCCTGTGACATCCCAACGGTATATCACTCTGGTAAGCTGTTGTGAGATCACCATAGATTTTAGCTAATTTAGTTGCTGTGATGTCAACAGATAAGCCCAGAGATCCGTAACACAGGAGCTCAAAATCAAGGGGTCTATTTTTTCTCAGTTATTTTTGCCCAGCCCTGGTTATCACAATGTGATTTTGCCATGGTCATCTACTGGGTCGCCCCTATAAAGGGGTACAGTATCTAGGATTATCTATAATTTACCTGCTCTGATTAGGTCAGATTTTCTATCACGTTCCTAAATTTTATATTGATAGCACAAAATGTACTGATCTTTTATATGTCCCTAGAAGATGCCAGCGCGTGGAGATTTTTTTTTCCAGTGGATCCATTAGAAGGAGGCTTGACTATATTAAGGTCATTCTGTAAATTAAAGTCCTCAATGAGAACTGTCAAATAAAGGGTTTTATTGTTCCCTGTTTTGCCTGGCTAAAGGCAAAGAAAAAAAAAATCATTATCGATCAATGATGTAAGCGTGCCACACAAGGTAAGTTACTGCTCAAGGTCCCCCGACCTGCATGCTCGATTCTAAAGCTGCACTCCGATTGACCTCCAGCCAGTGATATGTTGCTGCGCATTAGCTGCTCATCGGTAATGAGATGGTAATTGCATTCTCTCCGACCATATAACATATCGGCATTCATTTTTATTAAAGAGATTTAGTAAAGTTGAGTTTGTCATGTGTCAGGTTAATACTGTAATTGGGTTACATTCAATAAATTAAGATGTACAGTTGAGGTTAAGGGTCAAAGATTTTTCAAATATCCTTTTTGGGAAATCTGAGACACTACAGGGGGTTCCCCCATAAATGACCCTCATCTATTAGGCAGAATGGAAAGCAGCTACACAGAGCATCACAGCCCCTGTACATTGCTCTGTAACTGTGTAATGCTTCATTTCTCCTTTAGGGGGAGCTCCTCCACCACCAGCATGATCCGCCACATGGCATCAAAGCACCCTAATAGGTGGGCCGAACGCCTGGGTCCACAATCAGTGTCTGCAGGTCACACCTCTGCCTCCTCTTCCCCTGTGTTACGTGCTGGCCAATCCTCTGTCCAAGACGCAGGCCCGGATGCCTCCCGCCCTGCACCTGGACCTTTGCAAGCACCATCAGCTAGCACAGCCACTTTTGTGTCCCAGCGCAGCGTTCAGATGTCCATACCCCAGGCCTTAGAACAAATTAGCAAATACCCAGCCACCCACCCACAGGCCATAGCACTAAATTCGAACCTTTCCAAATTGCTGGCCCTGGAAATGTTGCCATTTAGGCTTGTGGACACTGAGGCTATCCGCAGCGTGATGGTGGCGGCTCTCCTTCGTTACTTAGTCCCCAGCCGGCACTATTTTTCCCGGTGTGCAGTCCCCCATCTTACACCAGCATGTGTCCTGTAACATCACCGTGTCTTGACCAATGCATTTATTGGGAAGTTCCACTTAACGACTGACACATGGACAAGTTCTTTCGGCCAGGGACGCTACATTTCCCTGACGGCACACTGGGTGAACGTTGTGGAGGCCGGGAGCGAGTCGTACCCTGGGATTGCACAGGTTCTACTGACGCCAAGGATTGCGGGCCCTACTTCCATCAGGATTTCCGCCACCACCTACAATGGTGGCTGCAACCCCCCCCCCCTTTTCCTCCTCTGCCTCCTCCTCCACTTCCACCTCTGAATTCTCATCTTACAGCATCAGTCAGCCATCAGTCAGTAGTTGGAAGCAGTGTAGCACTGCAGTGGGGAAGCGGCAACAGGCCTGGCTGAAACTAATATGTTTAGGGGACAAACCGCACACCGCCGCAATGCTGTGGCAGGGTATAAGGGACCAGACTAAGCTGTGGCTCTCGCCACTCAACCTACAACCAGGCATGATCGTGTCTGACAAGGGCCATAACTTGATGGCGGCTTTGGAGCTCGGCAAGCTCACAGACATCCCAAGCCTAGCCCACGTGTTCAACTTAGTGGTTCAGCGGTTTCTCAAAACCTACCCCAATTTGCCTGAGCTACTGGTGAAGGTGCGCCGCGTGTGTGCCCATTTCCGAAAGTCATCTACAGCTGCCGCCGGTCTGTCAATGCTGCAGCAGCGCTTGCAATTGCCAGCTCACCGACTGTTGTGCGACGTGAGCACGAGCTGGAACTCCACGTTCCACATGTTGGCCAGGCTTTGTGAGCAGCAGAGGGCTGTAGTGGAATACCAGCTTCAACATGGTCATCGCCTTTCCAGTCAGCTTCCGCTCTCCACAAGCAAGGAGTGGGCATGGATGTCTGACCTCTGTGAGGTTTTACGCAACTTTGAGGAATCAACACAGATGGTGAGCGTCGATAACGCTATTATCAGCGTAACCATCCCACTTCTGTGTCTACTGTCACTGCTAAAAATGGAGGAGGACGCTTTGCATGTTGAAGAGGTGGAAATGGGACAAGACAGTACACAGGGTGATAGCCAGACCACCCTCTGTTAGACTTCTCAGCGTGAATTAGATGATGAGGAAGAGGAGGAGAAGGAGCAGGAGAAGGTTGCCTCTGCTACAGAGGGTAGTACCCACAGCAGGTTTATTCCATCTGTTCAGCGTGGATGGGCCGAAGAGGAGGATGAGGAGATTGAGAGTCATCCTCCTGATGAGGACAGCGAAGTCTTGTCTGTTGGGACTCTGGTACACATGACTAACTTCATGTTATGCTGCCTTTCCCGTGACCCTCACGTTATACGCATTTTGGCCAACAATGATTACTGGTTGTTCACCCTTCTCAACTGCCGCTACAAGGAGAACTTCTCATCTCTCATTCCTGTGGTAGAGAGGACTAGCAAAATGGTGCAATACCAGAAAGTCAACCGGTCAGCTCCAAAAAAATGGCTCCAAAAAATTCCACCTGACTTTATGGTGTATTGAATACACTGTATTCCCATGCACCCCTTCCACCACTAAAAAGAGTATATGGTTCAATCTTCCTTTTCTCGTCCTCCTCCATCATATCAACATGCTTATTAGGCTGCCCTCACTACTAATATTTTAGAGGGTCAGCTCCGCAGCAGGCCCTCAACCATAATTTTTTCAATGGTCAGCTCAGCAGCAGGCCCTCAACCATAATTTTTTCCATGGTCAGATCAGCAGCAGGCCCTCGCTTCGTATGTTTTAGAGAGTCAGCTCTGCAGCAGGCCCTCAACCATAATTTTTTTGATGGTCAGATCAGCAGCAGGCACTCGCCCCTGATGTTTTAGAGAGTCAGCTCTCCAGCAGACCCTCAACCATAATTTTTTTGATGGTCAGCTCAGCAGCAGGCCCTCACCCCTAATGTTTTAGATGATCAGCTCAGCAGCAGACCCTCACCCCTAATGTTTTAGATGGTCAGATCAGCAGCAGGCCCTCGCCCCTATTGTTTTATAGGGTCACCAGCAGGCCCTTGCTCCTAATGTTTTTGAGGATCACCAGCAGGCCAGCAATCATAATTTTTCAAGGCTGTGTATGATGCCCTTCTTTATGTAAAATATAGAGTGTTTTGGAGTGCCGATTCCTTGTAATTTTTGGCAGCCCTTTCACTTAGTGCATAGGCTTCATGAGTGTAGAAGTCCCACTACCTGAACAATTGTACCATAATGTGAATGAGGCCCTCCTTTATGTGATATACAGGTTGTATCGGAGTGCCTCTTCCTTGTAATTTTTGGCAGCACTTGCACTTTATATACAAGTAAATATACAGGAAAGAATGTTTCCTAACAATTTTATCTCTAATTTATCTCTATTATTGTCAGTGTTTAAAATGGAGTACTACTCGGACAGCATCGTTCCCAGCAGCTGGGAGTCCAAGATGCATCCAGACATCCTCCCCGTGCTGTTCCAGAACCATTTTGGAGGTGTTTCCATCAATCTATGACCTTTTCATGTGAACTAGATACTCTGGTTTAATGCTCGGGTTCTCCCATTGACTTCCACTGTGCTTGTCTGCTCGGTAGAGCACCCGAGCATACTGAGGTGTTCTACTCGAGCACCCGAGTACTTTGGTGCTCAAACAACACTACTCCTCATCTATTAGCCAAAGTAGAGAGCTGCTTCAAAAAGCATCTTGCTCCCTGGTGGACCCACACTACATACTACATACAATGGACAGATCATTAATTTTAATGAGAACTGTGCAATGCTTTAATACTCCTTTGGAGGAGCTGCAGGGAAACTGAATATGTGCTACGAGGTTTCTCCACAGATTGCATCTGATCTATGGGATACCCAGTAATTGGCTGATCATTACTGTAATTTTCTAACAATAACAACTGTCTGTAAAGGGGAAAAAAGTTGTCAGTTGTTTGACGTATTATTTTTTCAAGGTAGATTACAGTTATTTAAAGAAAATTTTGCACAAGATGTCATCAAATCTAAGGCCAGTCGTAGCTCTGTGGGATCACATTTGCATGGAGTTTGGATGGTCTTGCTGGGTTTCCGGCCAAATTTTACAAAATCTTGAAGAATCACTTTAAGGCAAGATATCTGGCCAAACAAAGCATTCTGTGTGTTGCATACTGCCACTCTCCCCATGTTTTCAATCTTAGAACTATGCCTGGTTTATGGAACCAATAGTTATCCTGTGCTGCACCATAAACTAATAGAAAGTTTTACACACCTTTTTAGCAGGACTGCAGACAACCTAACGGGTATGGTGAGCTCCCTAGATGATTGTCACCGCCAGTTCTGTAAGAAGGTCTGTTAGATGTTCTTCTCTACCTGCATGACGTTCTTTGTTTTGGTTTCACTTTGTCATCTCCTTTCCTACTCCCAGCTGTCACCTATTTACACTAAGTGTCTCCCTTTATATTCCCTCCCATACTGCCTCACTTTGTGGTTTATACTTCTTCACGGATTGTGTTCACTGCTGGAGGCTGCTTCTGCTGATTCCTCAGATAAGTCTGTTTCCATTATTTGTGTTTCCTTGCTGGCTTGATTCTAGGTGACCCTGACTCTGTCCATATTAAGTGCAGGGAGCCAGTGGTCGTGTCCCCTCACTATTATAGGGTTTTCAGGGGTCACATAGTATTAGGTACGTGGGCATGCAATCATCTACCATAAAGACCTTTGCATGGGCATAGCAGTCAGGGAGAGCTATAGGGGTTTTATAGGGCTCACCCATATGCTCCTTAGTTTGGGATCAAGCCAGTCGGATGTTTATTTATAAGTTCCAGCTTTCTGCAACACCATCCGTGGCAATGATGTTGAGGGAGGAAAGAATTAGGTGCGTTTCATTCCACAGTGAGATAAGCCACCACCAGAGGTGTTTGTAGGAAGCAGAGTAAGCCTGGAGAGGGACAAATGAGCCTGGAGAGGAAGAGAGGAGCATGGAGAGGGACATAGGAGCATGGAGCGGGACAAAGGAGCCTGGAGAGGGACAGAGGAGCATGGAGAGGGACATAGGAGCATGGAGCGGGACAAAGGAGCCTGGAGAGGGACAGAGGAGCTTGGAGAGGGACAGAGGAGCATGGAAAGGGACATAGGAGCATGGAGCGGGACATAGGAGCCCGGAGAGGGATATAGGATCCCAAGAGGGCCAGAGGATCCTGGAGAGGGACATAGGAGCCCCAGAGGGCCAGAGGAGCCTGGAGAGGGACATAGGAGCCCGAGAGGGCCAGGGGATCCTGGAGAGGGACATAGGATCCTGGAGAGGGCCAGAGGACCTTGGAGAGGGACATAGGAGGGACATTTTTATTTTTTAACAGAAAGATTAAATTATTACTAGGTTATATCAAACAAAATGTAGGACTCATGAACATATTTTTTTTATTAATCAGAGTTGTTTGGATTCATAATAGATATGGTGAGACAGATATTTTGGGGTATTTTAAAGCTATTCATATATTGGTATCGGATAAATAAATAAAAATATTTATAAAGTCATGCAGTTCTATTCAGCTGGCATACTATGAGCTGTCTCTATTCTAAACATAGATAATAAAGTGTGTAGCATCAGCAGAAGATACAGTCGTACATAATATCCACCATTTCCTGCTCTCAGTTTTATCTGTTTTATTAGAAGACCTTAACCCTCAATCCTCCCCGGCTCCATCCACTGATTACTTGTTATCCTGTAATACGTGTGAAATGTCAGAAGCTCAAGTTTAAAATGAAACTTTTTCTTTACCAAAGTTCTAAAAAAAAGGTTCTTTCTTCTTGAATGCTTCAATACTCTGTTACTTTAATGACTGGTTTGGTGCAACAGCCATACCTACTGTATACAGTAAGTTCCCTCTTTCTGGCATTTGGGATCCACACCAACAGCTGCCAATAAATGTCTTGCCTGAAGCATCAGGGTCATGTCATGTGACTGAAACAGTGGGACAACCCCACCCCACTGGTTTGGCACTACAACAATGATTGCTTATCCCAGTGGGGACCGTAATTGGCAAGTCATATCAATGAAACTGAGGATAAGCCATCTCTTCACCATTTTACCAATTGCTGGATCAAATCATGTCCTGTCTGCCTAATTAGCACCGGAAAATGAGTACAATTAAAGCTAAAGCCAAATCTTATCCATGAAGGACTTATTACATGGGTTTTCTGCTTTGGAGCATCTCTTTTTTGTTAAAATCTGACCCAATTAATAAGTTCATGGCACGGTCTCCCAGACGTCAGTTTTCATCTGTGGTGAATCCAAGTAATAAGCTTTCAAGTTTCCTGCAGCACCTCCACAGGGGAAACAAGGTATTACATAGCCTCCACTAGACATCAATGTAGCATATGCTGGGTCCTCCAGGGTGAGTGGTGCTCTTTCTAACCACTCTCTACTCTGGTTTATAGATGAATATTCTGAACCTCCGAATTTCCAAATAGAAATGGCTTTTCTCAATCCAATGATAACCATTATGTCTCCCAAATTTGGTCCCTGTGCGTACTTGTTACACAACTGAGACCTTCTTGCAGGACTTCAGTGCTGCACCAATTTTGTAAGGCTTGGTCCTCACATTCAAAGTTTAAAAGGTTTTTCTGGGCCTGGCCGTCCACCACCCCTATCCTCCTCTCCTCCCCCGCCTAATAGCTATTTGAGAAGGTACCGGTGCACGCTTCAATGGGGCTGAGCTGTGCCTAGGCCATGTGACCAATGAACGTGACATCACATGGGCTAGGCAAAGCTGAAGGAAGGCCAGGGCACTACTGCAAGTACCGGTGCCTTCCCAAACAGCTGATCAGCGGGGTTCCCGGGTGTCGGGCCCCACCGATCAGATACTGATGACCTATCCAGGGGATAGCTCATAAGTAGTAAACTCTCAGAAAACCCCTTTAACCATGTCTCAAAAATTCATGTTTTCAAGGACAGCTAAGAGACATAACCATATTCCATGGCTCTTACACAGCCCAACTTGGATATCTGCTCTCTATCCTGTCATCAGCTGGTCCCCTGGACCTCAGTTATCACAAGGTACTGTACCATATCCAATTCTAATTGGAAATACTTCTCCAATGGTGGTCCAATATAAAACAAAATGATGGTTATATGTAAACTACATGGTCACGCTGTGGCGTTATCTATGGTAACTTCACGTCCAATGATCTTAGGATATAATCATAGCCATGTGATCACAGGAAGGAATGCCACCATGGACAGTATGTAGAACATGGGTCTGCTAATGGTTAAGTTGAGTCCCAGAGACCCCCTTATAAAGAGTATTCAAGGCATCCAGCTTCTATCTCAGTAGAGTTTGCATGTCCATCATATTGTACTGCTACCGGCACTGGTGCCAGTCCAGATATATCATCTCCAGATCTTTTGGAAACACATTTTTTAGATAGTTGACCCACTAATATCATATTAGTAGAGGACTAGTCTCTAAAGTATGTTTGATGAATGGATAAATCTGATTTCTCATAGTCCAGAAGATATAATTCAATGGTTGTGACATGAAACTGGAGGACACATAGGTGCAAAGAATGATATAGGAAGCAATTAGACAGATGTTCCCCTCCACCCTCGGATGGCGATGGTTTCTGCTCATCGGTGCATCCCCCAGTAAGCACTAGAGCACTTGACAATTGGTGATACCTACCAGCACTTTTTCTTGACTGCAGAAAACGAAGGTATTACTATACATTGGTAATAGTGGAGGTTCACTTTAAGTGCTGCACCCCATAGGGACTGAAGACTCTTATTAAACATGCAACCCTATTCATAAACTAATAGCATCGAGATCTGAAATTTCAATAGTGAAAAGCACAGTGGGGATTTATTCTGCAGTCTGCAAAGTGGGGGCAGCTCTCCATCTGTACATTGACTGGTGACATTTACGCAGAACTGATGAAGGAAACGTTTGCATAACAATATCATTCTGTATCTTTGGGTTTCTATGGGTGGTCTTCAGTTATACATTAACTCTTTCTGCACACAATCTTTCTTTATCAAAAATATATGGCAAAATAAAAAAGTCTAAAAAATCTAAAAAAAAAAAAGGGCAGGAACAGGAAGCTTCTCTTAAAGGGGTGGTCTCACTTCATCAAATAGCATTTATTAGTTAGAGAAAGTTACTACAAGGCACTTGCTATTGTATTGTGATTGTCCATATTGCTTCCTTTGCTGGCTGGATTCATTTTTTCATCACTTCATACCCTGCTTGTTTACATGGTTGTGACCACTCTGTAATCCAGCAGCGGTGGCCGTGCTTGCACACTATAGGAAAAAGCACCAGCCTATTTTCTCCCACGGTCCCGACCACCGGAGAGGCTGCTGGTTTTTGCTATAGTGTGCTGGATTGCAGGGTGGTTGTAACCATAATGTGATAGAAAAATGAATCACGCTACCAAAGGAAGCAATATGGACAATCACAATACATTAGTAAGTGCCTGATATTTACTTTCTCTACATGATAAATGTTGCTTGTTGCTGAAGTGAGAGAACCCCTTTAAAGTCACAGAAAATGCTAAATATTCCAAGAAAGTTCAAGGCTCAAAGAATGTACATACAATGGTTAAAGAAGAGGCAGGACTCTCCATGTAATGTATAAATGCAAACTGAAAATCCCTAATTGTTTAATGTAATACCGTGCATTAGGCCATGGCACGGCGGTGCGGCCACCATAGATGAAGAGCCCACCGCAGCAAAAGGTTTGCCACTAAATTACTTCCCCTGAATGGCGTGAATAAAGTAACTTGTTACTACTTGGTTGTTAAGCCAAGCGGAGAACCTCAGGGGCAGAGACAGGAAATCAAAGCGAGAGTCCCTGTGTCATGCTCCACCCCCTCAGACATAACACATTGTATCAATTCTTCTTGCTGTATTTTTTTAAATAAATTGCTACATTGAAAAAGTCTCAAGTATTTATATTTTTATTATATGCTATGGTATTGAAATGGTGTCCAATCTTAATCTATTTGCATTAGGCTACTTTCACACTAGCGTTTTTCTTTTCCGGCATAGAGTTCCGTCCTAGGGGCTCTATACCGGAAAAGAACTGATCAGGTAAATCCCCATGCATTCTGAATGGAGAGCAATCCGTTCAGGATGCATCAGAATGTCTTCAGTTCTCTAGGAAGGGTTGTTATCTCTGCCTCCGTTGCTGTAATTGCAATAGTCTGCTGAAGGGGGATACACTTTTCCATCCCCACACGGGGAAAAAGTATGACATTAGGGGTTTCTACACGTGTTCCTCTGACTTCATTGTCTACACATTGCAGTGTCCGTGTGGCCTCATCTATGTAGGTGAGACCACACAGGCCATGCAAATTGAGGATTAACCAACACAGATACTCCATTCAGGAAATTGTTCACAAGATGCAGAGTCAATCAGGGGACGTAGAGGGTGGACTCCCTGTCCCAGAGCACTTCTAGAGGTGCAGATATAATGTTGCGCAGTTGAGGTTCAGAATCATTGACGGTATTCCCCCACCACAAAGAGGGGGGGACCGCGAACAATCGCTGAAGCGTCTAGGTCAAACATGACACCATTGAACCCAAGGGTCTCAACCGGAAGTTCAAGGTGGGCTCACTTTTCTAGTTGCCACTCGGGATGTGCGATTGGGATATTTTTATTGTGACTAAAGTTTTAGTACCCGATGTACCATCGTGACAATGTATTCATAGATTTTTTGTTCTGCTTTCACTTTTAGATTGGGCAATCACATATAACCTGAGCGGAGAACTATATGCAGCCCCTAATATGAGCGACCAGGAAGCCGGCCAGTTGGATTACTTCATCATACCAGTTGTAATTGTATGTTTTTCTACCCGTGCTGGATGTGTGCACTGAGGGATTTACGTTGGCATTTTTTTGCCAATTTTATGATCCCCTCTTCCTGAGGGTTTGCACATTTTATGCTGATGGAGGGAGATGTGGGATGGCACGGTGGCAACACTACGCCATCCTAAGGGATCTGACTGGCCCTGAATCCAAGCCATCAATAGGAATAAGCAGGGAATAGGCAGGGTAGGGGTGCTCTTCATCCTGAAGTTGGACCCAGACCAGGCAGCGGCCGATATATCTCACCTCCCCCTGACCGGGGTTGATGGTACGCCGGCCCTAGTATTCCCCTTTTAAGTATAGACATGTGCGCATTTCCCCAGCACATCCCGTTGGTGGAAACCATTGGGTATTGTGCGGGTTAACGCGCACAACTGTATGGCTTTGGATGTGGGGTTTCACTGTTTGATCCTTGTGACTTCATTTAGCCTAGTGTTGCCCCGCTCCCTTTGGGATGCACCCGATACACCTCCACCCACAGGTTTGGTGGTGCTCCCTCAGTTTGGATGGAGATCTGGGACTGTTTTCAGTCCAGTTCACATTTCGCCCAGGACACAGTCCAGCTGGGTTACAATCATTGTTATTGTAGTGTCACACTATATATAAGGTATCCATTGTTGGCTGGTTCCTGGGTTGCTGATACGTGGGGCATTGTCTGCATTTCGTGTGTTCTGGGTATGGGATGAGCGGCACTGCTAGTATTCACCTTATTCCTCTCCCATTATGGAACTTATCTCCTGTCTTACTGGGTCCTTCATAACATTAATTGTTTGATTCAGGACCTGGGGTTGCCAGGATATGGGCTGGGCGCTCTATCAAATGATCTGTCATGTGGTGGAGGGCGCTTGCGCGTTTCCGGGACTATCGATCATGTGACCGCTACGTCGAACACGTGACCACTGGGAATCTCATTCCATAACTCGCGCATGCGCAGTGAGATGGGGGAGACGCCACTCATCACACTCATACTACCGGATGGATTCTCTGCTCAGCTGTAGGGTAGGTTTTAATTGAAGTACACAGCTGGGATTGTTATGTTGATATACTGCTGAATTTTGTGACTTTAGAACACGATTGGGTGAATATGTAGGGGGAGGGATTGACCTTTCTGAGGGACAACCCCTCAACCAATCCGGATTGAATGATACACTTATATATGTATTCATGTTCACTTGTAAACCATATGTAGCTTGAGAAAGACCTGTGTGTCGAAACGTTGCTATATTTTTCGGTGTGATTAAACACTAAGTTTTGATTCAAGATTGAGAGTGCCGTGACTTCCCTGAAGTTTTCTCTACATTTGAGAGGTCCCTGAGGCCAGGACCTAACGCCGCGAGCACCGCCGCCATATCATGGACTATTTGTTCCAGTAAGTGGTGCTGTCCTATTCCTTTTCTATGTTCTTTGTGAGACGGATCCGGATCCATCTCACAAATGCTTTCAGTCACATCCACAACGACGGAACTGCCCGCCGGATCACACTGCCGCAAGTGTGAAAGTAGCCTAAGACAGGTCCTCACACAATAAGTAGGTCAACTGTAGCCTATGTCAATTTTTCTACAGCACCTCCGCAGGGGAAATGTAGTATTACACTGTTCACATGCAAATCAATGGGTTATCTGTGTAAACCATGGACATTCTGGGTCCTCCGGAGAGAGATCTTGGTAGCCATTTCTGTACTGGCTAATAAATTAGGGTCACCTTCTAAGAATGCCCTAATATTATATTTAAAGGTTGTTTTCAAAAAATTCTATGAAGATTTATAAATCGTACTACAAAAAAAAGGTACGGATTCCAGCTTGATCCTTCTACTGGTCATCTAAAGTATTCTCATGGGAGGCCAAACCTTGGAACACTACATACATCCTTTGAAGAACACATTTTCTGGTTTAGGATTTTGGTGCCTTCTCTTAACTACCATGAGCTCCTGGATCCTAATCCAAGTAACACCCCCCCCCCCCCCTCTTCAAAGTGCCATTACTAATACTGGTGTCTTCATATGCACCCTAAGTCACTACATGTCTTATGTGGGGACGACTGCTACCTCTGTATCCCTTATAGCTACACCTCTGCTCATCATTTGATATTTCATGATGTCGCTGATGTTTGGAAGCAAGACTAAGCTGCTCATTCCCACCCCACCACCCAAATACCGTATAACCACATCCACAGCAATAGAGAGGATAGGTCAAGAAAAACAAAAATTACAGCCGCAATAGAAAAACTTTTCTACGGAGATCAAAGTACTGGCAATAACAACATTGGCTTTTACAGATTCTACATGATGTGGAACAATTTAGAAAGGTTTGGATGACCCAGGTCTAGCTGAGCTCATTAGCAGAGCAGAATTGTCTATAGAACTAATGGTACAAACCAGTCAACCCTTGATGAGGAAGAGAGGAAACTGACAAGGTTGGAAAACATTGTAAAGTGAAATCTTGTAAAGCCGTAACTGCAGTGAGCTGCATAAATTTAGATTTCGCTAACAGTTCCTCAGAGAAATCCATATATTTTCGTTGGAACGTGTCTCGCAAACTATTACAAGGAGAAAAAGCTTCTTTGAGGAATATATTTAATAACCTTTTCCTCTGCACGGCTGATCTCTCTAAGCCATCAAGCGCTAATACCATGAGATCTCGGATCAAGCCCACGCTATTACAGTCGGTGGAAGGTGCATCTGTATTCAAGACGACAATCGGGATGATAAGTTTTTGTTTTCCACAGATGTGATTCTGCGATTGTGTCTGATGAAAGGTTACAAGTCAGAGTCCAGGAAGGGGAGCGAGGGCGGAAGACGTCGGTGCTGCCCAATTTATTTCAGTACAAAATGTTTGTCTGCGCGGAAAAGACATGTGTCAAACAGGTGCCAAAGACAGTAAAGTCTTCTGATAAGATGAAGCCCGAAGATGGATAGAAGGTAACGGTAAAAAAAGATTTATGGGTTGTCAAAAGTTCTGTAAAAAATGGAAATTTATAGAAGGCAGTATTACAGTAGCTATATTCTTGTACATAGGAGCAGTATTATAGTAGTTATATTCCTGTACATAGGAGGCAGTATTATAGTAGTTATATTCCTGTACATAGGAAGTAGTATTATAGTAGTTATATTCTTGTACATAGGAGCAGTATTATAGTAGTAATATTCTTGTACATAGGAGGCAGAATTATAGTAGTTATATTCTTGTAAATAGGAGGCAGAATTATAGTAGTAATATTCTGGTACATAGGAGCAGTATTATAGTAGTTATATTCTTGTACATAGGAGCAGTATTATAGTAGTTATATTCTTGTACATAGGAGGCAATATTATAGTAGTTATATTCTTGTACATAGGAGTAGTATTATAGTAGTTATATTCTTGTACATAGGAAGCAGTATTATAGTAGTTATATTCTTGTACATAGGAGCAGTATTATAGTAGTTATATTCTTGTACATAGGAGCAGTTCTATAGTAGTTATATTCTTGTACATAGGAGGCAGTATTATAGTAGTTATATACTTGTACATATGAGCAGTATTATATTAGTTATATTATTGTACATAGGAGCAGTATTATAGTAGTTGTATTCTTGTACATATGAGCAGTATAATAGTAGTTATATTATTATACACAAGAGGTAGTATTATAATAGTTATATTCTTGTGCACTATTTAAGTAGTTATATTCTTCTACAAGGGGGTAAGTATTAAAACTGCCTTATTTTTGTACAGTACATACGGGGCAGTATTTTACTAGTTATAATGCTATTCTAGCAAAATTACTGATGTGTCCTCCCTTATTGTTTCTCTATGTTCAACATATCCTGAGATGATTGGCACAGGATGACATAGCTAAAAAAAGCATAAGCATATAATAAAAAAACAGCCTGTATTGCAAATCTTTTTGCCACGAGAATGTATCAATTTTTTTCTGAGAAATTGGAAATTTTTATGAAATTCAAGCGTGGATGCGTCTGTTGTTTGTCGTGGAGGAATAGACTAAAATAGTGACAGTCAGCAGTTGCTTAGCTCAGCTTTGACCTTTTCTCATTCATCTTTACAGGTCACCCAAGGTGTATTACTGAACAAGGGTAAGTATTAAACATAAATTAGAGATCTCCATCTAGAATAAAGAGGTTGGTGGGAGCGATACTTACAACAGAAAATGTAATTGATGCCAAGTACTATTGCTCTACTATGCAATTTAAGAATGTTTACTGTATCAGCCATATTTAATTCGATTGTGAGAAGTAATACCCTTCAATACCAAAAAGTTTTATTAAGCTTGAAAGGACAGCAACCTTACAAGTATTTCTTCATTTACTTTAACTACACACATTTTCCGAAACTGCTGTCCACAAAATTTACACTTAGAAATGCCAATTATCTCTGCAGGATTTTATGTTCCTTTGAAATTACTAAACGAAGGCTGGTATCTCGTTAACCTCTACCTAAGAAAACAGCGAAGGGACAGGAAGCAGAAATGATGTCCCGTTCTTCTCCCGCGTCTTACGTCTCTAGATGATATGCTAGTTGGGGGCTCGTCCGGGATTAAATTTCAGGATAACACAAAGAACCTAATGTAATATTTCAATGGCAATTTTGTACTTCAAAGAGTCATCCTCACTCGATACATGCATTACCTTTTTTTTGTTTGAAAGGATTGTCATTCTTGGAAAAATAGATTGCGAGTCTCCTGCTGAACATACCTTGCCTGGGTCTATTTTAGAAAGAATAAAGCGGATTTTCTGTTTCAGAGCCGTTACATGCAAAATTGGAAAGACACCATTAAAATGCTGCAATTCAAAATCAATGAACTGTGATCCAATGACCCGCTATTTTATTTCATGGTTCATCACAATGATTAACATATTTTTCATCAGGAAATGTCTAACCTAAGCTGTGTCTTGTCGTAATCAAAATTTAGCTACCAGACGGCCTATTTTTCAAGAGTCCAATTATACTTATCTGGAAAAAAAAAAAAAGTATTAAAGTGTAGTCACTCTACTTTTCCAGCACTTTGGCCTAATCAAGAGGTGCAGTGATGGTGGGATTCTCATTAGGTTCAAATGTACCCCATTTTATACCAGAATGCTTTTTCCAAAAAAAGTTCAAAAATGTCAGATGTTTTCCAAGATTGCCAGAGGGTAAAGAAGCTTTGAAAAAAAAAAAGTGCAACTTTTTTATTTCTTTTTTATTGTTTTCCGCTGCTGCTCTGGTTCCTATCAATGTGATCCCCACTGGGCCTGCAGCTCTCTGTCCCACCATGAATGGCATATATTACAGGGGTTCTCTGGGGTTTACATATTGATGACCTATCTTTAGCTGTTTCCTTCCTGCAGCGGTGACGTCATCGCAGGTCCTTTTGCAGGTCCTGCAGAAAGAAGAAAGAAGAGGATGCCGGCTGCTCCATCAAGCGGATGAGGTGAGTTTTTTTTAATTATATTTAACCCCTCAATGGCCATTTTTTTTTTGTATTCTGTCTTAAGAATGCTATTATCTTCCGTTATAACCATGTTATAATGAAAAATAATAAAATCACCCGAACTTCAGTGAAAAAGTCCAGGTTCGGGTCCGGGTACCCGAACTCGTAAAGTTCGGTACGAACCTAAACGTTGCAGTTCGAATTCGCTCAACCTGAGAGCTGTTATTTTGCCACTGTTATGCGTTCACTGTTGGGTAGTATTATTTGAGCTACACATGATATTGTATGGAAGTATTACATGACTACTGTATGGCAATATTATTTAGGCATTGTGTGGGTCGCATTATTAACCGGAGCATGGCAATAGCAAGGCAGTTTTATGGTAATATTGTGTGAGTACTGTATGGCAGTATTATGTGGGCACTGTATGGTAGTGCTATTAACCAGAGTATGGAAGTTTTATGGTAATATTATGTGGGTACTGTCTATCGCCATTATGCAGGTACTGTATGGCAGAATTATGCAGGCAATATTATATGGGCTTTATGGCAGTACTGTGGGCACTGTATGGTGGCATTATTAGCCAGAGTTTGGCACTAGTGTGGCATTTATTTGCCAGTATTTTGTGGGCACTGTCAATATTATATGTAGTATTATGTGGGCACTGTATTGTGCTAATATTTGCCAGGGTCAGGCACTGGTATAACAGTTTTTTGGTATTTATGGAATTTTTTCAATATCTGAGCACTTTTGGAAGTATTATGCATTGCAGTATGGCACTAGTTTGGCAGCTTTTAACAATGTTGGTCAGTATTTGAACTCTGCGTATGAAAGGTTATTACTGCGCATTGAGTCCTATAGCGTCCAGGAGGATCTTGTCATGTGGAATCAAGGAAGCCTTATCCATAACTTTCTTTAGGAAATGCTTTCCTGATTGCAGAGGACAGTATCGGATCCCATGCCGAGCACTCAATTCCTAGTGCCGCTATAGGGCGGTATACACAGAGCCTTAGTCCCGAGGAGCTCCAGAGCTGACAGCGACATATCAGAAGTCAGCTTACACCCGTCTACTCCTGCTCCTCCCCAGGGTGCCCTGACTCTTCACATCGATTACAGATTTGTGTTTTCACACTTCATCTTGACTGAAAATATCAGAGCGGAAAATGTTTCTAATAATTATTTGAATATGTCAAATCGAAGAGATTCTATGTCTGACCTTACAGATTCCAATGACTGCAATATTCATAAACAGCTTTTATTTTGCACCTTTAACACAAAAATAAAAGGGAAAAAAAATCAAATCCTCTTCCGCTAATTAATATACACGCAGATTGTGGTATTGAATAGGCGAAGGATGTTTAAACCTGCGGCGGCAAATCACTGCCTTGCCGCAGGTCAGTACATCCACTGGCTATCTTTATCTCAGTGCCACTGTCCCCTCGTGAACCGATTTATTATATAGGGGAAACGCGTCGGGACGCTTTGTAATTTGGAGACACCACGTTACATGGGGAGATCTTTCCTAGTCTATAGGTATCAGTATATATGGGATCTTTTGGAGAGGTAGGGAATTTTATGAGAGGGAACAGCCACCGATAAGTGGGGCCGCCCCACTTTGAGGCAGGGACAGTACAGATTTATAGGGACAGTATCCCATTTGCTTATAGACGGATTTGAACTTATTGTCTGTTTTTCCCCTGGATAAGTCAAAGATTTATCAGACTATGCTGCAGTACTTCCATAAAGTGACCTGGTGAACATAACCCCGCCGTCAGTATATAGGGCAGACTAGATGGGCCAAATGGTTCTTATCTGCCGACACAGTCTATGTTTCTATGTCTTTGAGAAGTACTTCCATAAAGTGACCTGGTGAACATAACCCCTCCGTCTTTAAGAAGTACTTCAATAAAGTGACCTGGTGAACATAACCCCTCCGTCTTTGAGGTCTACAATCCCTCCAGTATTGAGATCCATACTGAAATAATTTATGCCTAGTGTAACATATCCCCGTATTGTGATAATTGCCTCCTTTACAACATCTTTTATATACACTCACCTAAAGAATTATTAGGAACACCATACTAATACGGTGTTGGACCCCCTTTTGCCTTCAGAACTGCTCAGGTAGCCCGTGGCATTTAAACGATGGCCAATTGGCACTAAGGGGCCTAAAGTGTGCCCAGAAAACATCCCCCACACCATTACACCACCACCACCAGCCTGCACAGTGGTAACAAGGCATGATGGATACATGTTCTCATTCTGTTTACGCCAAATTTGGACTCTACCATTTGAATGTCTCAACAGAAATCGAGACTCGTCAGACCAGGCAACATTTTTCCAGTCTTCAACAGTCCAATTTTGGTGAGCTTGTGCAAATTGTAGCCTCTTTTTCCTATTTGTAGTGGAGATGAGTGGTACCCGGTGGGGTCCTCTGCTGTTGTAGCCCACCTTTCTTTCCCATTCTGACATTCAGTTTGGAGTTCAGGAGATTGTCTTGACCAGGACCACAACCCTACATGCATCGAAGCAACTGCCATGTGATTGGTTGACTAGATAATCACATTAATGAGAAATAGAACAGGTGTTCCTAATAATTCTTTAGGTGAGTGTGTATATATATATATATATGTATTTATTGTTGTTTTTTGATGTGGGAATATATTTTTAGTTATTACCAGTAAAAGTTATGTTTTAAGGGTAATTCTTTTGTTCAGTGATACCTAATTAAAGTTTTGTTTAAAATAAATAAGATTGCAACATTGTGTCTAATTTCTCTGTTATTAGTGGTCGACACGGTAAAAATAATTACAATATGCATTTATAGCGCTCATTGTTTTCTTCCAAGGAAGAAATTTAAGATGAATTATCAGTTTTGCCAGACAAATTCTTCCACAGTTACAGATCTAGATAGTGAACTTATTAAACTGTTACCTCTGTTGATATTACATTGGCACGGCGGGGTTGTCCTGGCCCCAAAAATGTGCATTATATATACAGTGACAGTATAGACCGTGTAGAAAACGGATGGAACAGCTGCCGGCCCTGGTCTGAGAGAGCGATCTTTACTAGCCACAGGGTTCCTTTAGAGAGCATCTGACAGTATGATCAATGCTATTAAATGCCTGGTAGGGTTGAACATGCTGAGTAAAACGTTGCCTTTCTTATGTCTGTATGTTAAACAGTTGCAGAGATATCAGTAGTGTTGTTCATAAACAAATGAGCATATTGGAGCACCAGGGGCGGGGCTGAGTCCTTGGAGCACTGATTTTGTAACACCCCCTGCGCTCTACACACTTTCCCCTCCCCCTTGACAGGGCTAGACATCAGCATGCTGTGGGCGGAGCTGTGTCCTAGCATTTACATATCACATACACTAGTTAGTATAGAAATCTACTCTTCTCATCATGGTAAGGCTATAGTAAGTAGTGTATAGAATATGTAAATTCTAGGACACAGCTCATGTTTGCTGTTCATGGGGTTAGTATCCTCCTTTAATACAATACAATCCCACAATAAACAACCCAGCTCTGCTGTGTATGACGAGTCTGCACTGCTACATGTGTGCTCCAGCAAAGAAAGGGTGCAGAATATCGCTGTCATTACAAAATCATACTGACTCATAGCAGAAGCAAAAAGGAAACCCAGAAACTTTGCAAGAAATCAGAGAAAACAATATCCACCACTATAATGATGTTTTTGGGAAAAGCGAGGACAGGAACGTGGGGTCACAACAAAGCAAATAATGAGGAACAGTTTGAGGCTGCAGAGCAGGAAACTCTCCCGCTTTCACTGCAATCACTTTCAGGCGCAAATTCTCTTCATTGTGTCGGAGCAA
Organism: Bufo gargarizans; assembly: GCF_014858855.1. NCBI lineage: Eukaryota > Metazoa > Chordata > Amphibia > Anura > Bufonidae > Bufo > Bufo gargarizans. The sequence continues at coordinate 368,071,842 of NC_058085.1, read as the reverse complement.
AGGTGAGGACTGAAGACACGCGCTGCATTCGGCAAGGGGCCGGGGATTGCGGTAATTAGCTGCTGTTCACACGCAGAGCTCCCTTTCTAGAATTAGATGTATAGAGGTAAAAACGGTAAAAGATAGGGGACATGGCTTCTGGATTGCAGAGGCCTCGCACATTTAACAAAGGGACGGGGCAAGAAATCGACTATTAGAAAAGACTCTAAGATTGGTGGAGCGCCTTGTAAGGATGTAGAGATGAAGCAGAGCTAAGGTTGTTAGATGTAGAAGGGATGGGTACTCCATCTGACAAGTCCAATGGAGACATCATGCCGCCTCCTACGGTGGCTCAGTGATTAGTATTGTTGCCCTGTAGCACTGGGGTCCTAGGTTTCAATCTGATCAAGGCCATTAGGATACTTTGTTAGGAGATATTTATTAGTGTTGATCGCGAATATTCTAATTGCAAATTTTTATTGTGAATATTGGTACTTCGAGAATTCACAAATATCTAGAATATAGTGCTATATCTTCGCAATCGCAAATATTCTAGATTTTTTTTCATCAGTACCCATGATCCCTCACTGCTTCTTGCTTGTGGGCCGATGAGTAGGCTGCAATATCTTTGACTTTAGGAGTAGTGTTGATTGTGAATTTTCCGATTGCAGATTTTTGCAATCAAAAAAATAATGACTGGAAATCATGAATTCGCGAATATATGATGAATATTCACCCAAATTTTCATGAATTTGAATATTGCCCCTGCCGCTCATCACTGATATTTATGCTATATGTGTCTATATGTGGCCACACAGTGGTTGCGATATGAGTAGCAGTCTGTCCAAAATTATTGCTAGCATGTTGCCTTATTGAGAAATTAGGAGTCCTTAACCAAATTCCAGGTGAGGTAAGGGTGGACACGTCATTCTGTACCATAAGGTGCAGTTGAAAGTTTTGGCCCAACCTGAGTGCTCTATCGTTGAGTGATCAGACTTGGGACTCACCACTCTAGATAAATGTTAGAGGCATGGTGAAATGCAAGATGATACTTTAGGAAGGAAATTGAATGTGGTGCCCATACTGGGACACAGAGTTCAAGGTAAAATTAAGTCAAGGTTTAGAAACAGACTGTGGAGGAGACCAGCAGGGGACATTCCATCTGGAGGTTTTTCTACAACAAGCCTTAAAGGGTCATCATGGGTCCAAAGTGTTACAGGGCTGCTTGGATGTGATTCTCTTAGCTCCACTGATGGTCTCCACATGGAACTGAACCGAATTATAAATAATTCCAATGACATTTCTAAAACGTCACTGTCCATGGCTGTTACGAGTTTACCATTAGACCAGCGTCTTCCTAAAGCTGATTATTATTTTCCTGCAGGAACATGAGGAAGACGCCTCCTGTGTTGTCTTATGAGGAGTATTTTGTACATCTGTAATCCCAGCCAAGTAATTATGCTTCTCACAAGTAAATCAATTAGAGGTAGATGTTACACTTCTCTCCTGCACCGAATAGCGGTTAATCCAACACCCACTAATGAGCGCCTGCATGGTATTAAACTAATAGGGTGCTGTCAGAAGAAAAGGCAGACCAATGTAAGACGGGGATAGGCAAACATCACAGGGTCCGTCCCGTACCCCCTAATCCTCCTCGTGTTTACTATAATTAATGATTAAATTAAATTCACAATATAATGAGACTTCACAAAGAAGCTAGGCCTGCCTTATATGCACATGGACTAGTCCAGTAATGAGGTTTGGGCGATATGGGTATAAGAACAGAGATTTTAACATGAAAGTGAATTTCGACCATGTGTGCACATTATACTCTAAAATGTATACTTACCTTTATGATTAATTTCCATATAGATACAATGTACCTAAAAGTGGCATTACTGTGTACATATATACTGCACTGATCCAAAGTTATATCCTGTATAGAGTTGAGCGAACACCTGGATGTTCGGGTTCGAGAAGTTCGGCCGAACATCCCGGAAATGTTCGGGTTCGGGATCCGAACCCGATCCGAACTTCGTCCCGAACCCGAACCCCATTGAAGTCAATGGGGACCCGAACTTTTCGGCACTAAAAAGGCTGTAAAACAGCCCAGGAAAGAGCTAGAGGGCTGCAAAAGGCAGCAACATGTAGGTAAATCCCCTGCAAACAAATGTGGATAGGGAAATGAATTAAAATAAAATTAAATAAATAAAAATTAACCAAAATCAATTGGAGAGAGGTTCCATAGCAGAGAATCTGGCTTCCCGTCACCCACCACTGGAACAGTCCATTCTCAGATATTTAGGCCCCGGCACCCAGGCAGAGGAGAGAGGTCCCGTAACAGAGAATCTGTCTTCATGTCAGCAGAGAATTAGTCTGCATGTCATAGCAGAGAATGAGGCTTCACGTCAGCCACCACTGCAACAGTCCATTGGCATATATTTAGGCCCAGCACACACACAGGCAGAGGAGAGAGGTCCCGTAACAGAGAATCTGGCTTCATGTCAGCAGAGAATCAGTCTGCATGTCATAGCAGAGAATGAGGCTTCACGTCAGCCACCACTGCAACAGTCCATTGTCATAAATTTAGGCCCAGCACTAGTGTTGAGCGGCATGTCCCATATTCGAATTCGCGAAATTTTGTGAATATTCGAAAGAATATTCGTAAAATATTCGCGATTATTCAAATTCGTTATTATTTCGCATATGCGATAATTCGAATTTTCGCATCGCATAATACATATGCTATGCAAAATTCACATGTGCGCTAATGAAATCGCCTTACGAAGATTCGCAACTCAATTCAATCACTAATGTATGAATGCAATGCCCTTTGCCTCTGTTCTGGGACAAGTGTAGATATTCGCATGTGCGCTAATAAAATCGCCTTACGAAGATTCGCACCTCAATCACTTTCTAGGGAATGTGAGACTTTTGGGAATCAATCGAGATACAGTGGGGGGTGATGACAGTAGTTGACAGAGTACAGATCAATGTAATCTGTAAGGTGGAAAGTAAAATAAAAAATACGAATATTCGTAAATCGAATTTTACGAAGTTCTACGTATTCGCGAATATGGTGCTATACTATATGAATGCACAGGCCTTTGCCTCTCTGTTCTGGGGACAAGTGTAGATATTTGCATTTGCGTTAATAAAATCGCCTTACGAAGATTCGCAGCTCAATTCAATCACTAATGTATGAATGCAAAGCCCTTTGCCTCTGTTCTGGGACAAGTGTAGATATTCGCATGTGCGCTAATAAAATCGCCTTACGAAGATTCGCAACTCAATTCACTAATGTATGAATGCAAAGCCCTTTGCCTCTGTTCTGGGACGTGCCGATATTCGCATGTGCGCTAATAAAATCGCCTTACGAAGATTCGCGCCTCAATCACTTTCTAGGCAATGTGAGTAAGATCTGAGCTGTTGGACCTTTGGGAAACAATCAATTATATGTGTACTGTAATTTTGTGGGGGGGGGGGGAAAACAAAAAACGAATATTCGTTTTTACGAATATATAGCACTATATTCGAAATATTCGCGAAATCGCGAAGTTGCGATATTCGCGAAAAAAATTTGCTTTTCGAATATTCGCTCTCAACACTACCCAGCACCCAGGCAGAGGAGAGAGGTCCCGTAACAGACAATCTGGCTTCATGTCAGCAGAGAATCAGTCTGCATGTCATAGCAGAGAATGAGGCTTCACGTCAGCCACCACTGCAACAGTCCATTGGCATATATTTAGGCCTAGCACACAGGCAGAGCAGAGAGGTCCCGTAACAGACAATCTGGCTTCATGACAGCAGAGAATCAGTCTGCATGTCATAGCAGAGAATGAGGCTTCACGTCAGCCACCACTGCAACAGTCCATTGGCATATATTTAGGCCTAGCACACAGGCAGAGCAGAGAGGTCCCGTAACAGACAATCTGGCTTCATGACAGCAGAGAATCAGTCTGCATGTCATAGCAGAGAATGAGGCTTCACGTCACCCACCACTGCAACAGTCCATTGGCATATATTTAGGCCTAGCACACAGGCAGAGCAGAGAGGTCCCGTAACAGACAATCTGGCTTCATGTCAGCAGAGAATCAGTCTGCATGTCATAGCAGAGAATCAGGCTTCACGTCAGCCACCACTGCAACAGTCCATTGGCATATATTTAGGCCTAGCACACAGGCAGAGCAGAGAGGTCCCGTAACAGACAATCTGGCTTCATGTCAGCAGAGAATCAGTCTGCATGTCATAGCAGAGAATGAGGCTTCACGTCAGCCACCACTGCAACAGTCCATTGGCATATATTTAGGCCTAGCACACAGGCAGAGCAGAGAGGTCCCGTAACAGACAATCTGGCTTCATGTCAGCAGAGAATCAGTCTGCATGTCATAGCAGAGAATCAGGCTTCACGTCAGCCACCACTGCAACAGTCCATTGTCATAAATTTAGGCCCAGCACCCAGGCAGAGGAGAGAGGTCCCGTAACAGACAATCTGGCTTCATGTCAGCAGAGAATTAGTCTGCATGTCATAGCAGAGAATCAGGCTTCATGTCAGCCACCACTGCAACAGTCCATTGGCATATATTTAGGCCCAGCACCCAGGCAGAGGAGGGAGGTCCCGTAACAGAGAATCTGTCTTCATGTCAGCAGAGAATCAGTCTGCATGTCATAGCAGAGAATGAGGCTTCACGTCAGCCACCACTGCAACAGTCCATTGGCATATATTTAGGCCTAGCACACAGGCAGAGGAGAGGTTCATTCAACTTTGGGTAGCCTCGCAATATAATGGTAAAATGAAAATAAAAATAGGATTGAATGAGGAAGTGCCCTGGAGTCCAATAATATATGGTTATGGGGAGGTAGTTAATGTCTAATCTGGACAAGGGACGGACAGGTCCTGTGGGATCCATGCCTGGTTCATTTTTATGAACGTCAGCTTGTCCACATTGGCTGTAGACAGGCGGCTGCGTTTGTCTGTAATGACGCCCCCTGCCGTGCTGAATACACGTTCAGACAAAACGCTGGCTGCCGGGCAGGCCAGCACCTCCAAGGCATAAAAGGCTAGCTCTGGCCACGTGGACAATTTAGAGACCCAGAAGTTGAATGGGGCCGAACCATCAGTCAGTACGTGGAGGGGTGTGCACACGTACTGTTCCACCATGTTAGTGAAATGTTGCCTCCTGCTAACACGTTGCGTATCAGGTGGTGGTGCAGTTAGCTGTGGCGTGTTGACAAAAGTTTTCCACATCTCTGCCATGCTAACCCTGCCCTCAGAGGAGCTGGCCGTGACACAGCTGCCTTGGCGACCTCTTGCTCCTCCTCTGCCTTGGCCTTGGGCTTCCACTTGTTCCCCTGTGACATTTGGGAATGCTCTCAGTAGCGCGTCTACCAACGTGCGCTTGTACTCGCGCATCTTCCTATCACGCTCCAGTGCAGGAAGTAAGGTGGGCACATTGTCTTTGTAGCGTGGATCCAGCAGGGTGGCAACCCAGTAGTCCGCACAGGTTAAAATGTGGGCAACTCTGCTGTCGTTGCGCAGGCACTGCAGCATGTAGTCGCTCATGTGTGCCAGGCTGCCCAGGGGTAAGGACAAGCTGTCCTCTGTGGGAGGCGTATCGTCATCGTCCTGCCTTTCCCCCCAGCCACGCACCAGTGATGGACCCGAGCTGCGTTGGGTGCCACCCCGCTGTGACCATGCTTCATCCTCATCCTCCTCCACCTCCTCCTCATCCTCGTCCTCCTCGTCCTCCAGTAGTGGGCCCTGGCTGGCCACATTTGTACCTGGCCTCTGCTGTTGCCAAAAACCTCCCTCTGAGTCACTTCGAAGAGACTGGCCTGAAAGTGCTAAAAATGACCCCTCTTCCTCCTCCTCCTCCTCCTCCTCCTCCTGGGCCACCTCCTCTTCCATCATCGCCCTAAGTGTTTTCTCAAGGAGACATAGAAGTGGTATTGTAACGCTGATAACGGTGTCATCGCCACTGGCCATGTTGGTGGAGTACTCGAAACAGCGCAACAGGGCACACAGGTCTCGCATGGAGGCCCAGTCATTGGTGGTGAAGTGGTGCTGTTCTGTAGTGCGACTGACCCGTGCGTGCTGCAGCTGAAACTCCACTATGGCCTGCTGCTGCTCGCACAGTCTGTCCAGCATGTGCAAGGTGGAGTTCCACCTGGTGGGCACGTCGCATATGAGGCGGTGAGCGGGAAGGCCGAAGTTACGCTGTAGCGCAGACAGGCGAGCAGCAGCAGGATGTGAACGCCGGAAGCGCGAACAGACGGCCCGCACTTTATGCAGCAGCTCTGACATGTCGGGGTAGTTGTGAATGAACTTCTGCACCACCAAATTCAGCACATGCGCCAAGCAAGGGATGTGCGTCAAATTGGCTAGTCCCAGAGCTGCAACGAGATTTCGCCCATTATCACACACCACCAGGCCGGGCTCGAGGCTCACCGGCAGCAACCACTCGTCGGTCTGTTGTTCTATACCCCGCCACAACTCCTGTGCGGTGTGGGGCCTGTCCCCCAAACATATGAGTTTCAGAATGGCCTGCTGACGTTTACCCCGGGCTGTGCTGAAGTTGGTGGTGAAGGTGTGTGGCTGACTGGATGAGCAGGTGGAAGAAGAGGAGGAGGAAGCCGAGAAGGAGGAGGTGGCAACAGGAGGCAAAGAATGTTGCCCTGCGATCCTTGGCGGCGGAAGGACGTGCGCCAAACAGCTCTCCGCCTGGGGCCCAGCTGCCACTACATTTACCCAGTGTGCAGTTAGGGAGATATAGCGTCCCTGGCCGTGCTTACTGGTCCACGTATCTGTGGTTAGGTGGACCTTGCCACAGATGGCGTTGCGCAGTGCACACTTGATTTTATCGGATACTTGGTTGTGCAGGGAAGGCACGGCTCTCTTGGAGAAGTAGTGCCGGCTGGGAACAACATACTGTGGGACAGCAAGCGACATGAGCTGTTTGAAGCTGTCTGTGTCCACCAGCCTAAATGACAGCATTTCATAGGCCAGTAGTTTAGAAATGCTGGCATTCAGGGCCAGGGATCGAGGGTGGCTAGGTGGGAATTTACGCTTTCTATCAAATGTTTGTGAGATGGAGAGCTGAACGCTGGCGTGTGACATGGTTGAGACGCTTGGTGACGGAGGTGGTGGTGGTGGTGTTGGTGGTACATCCCCTGTTTGCTGGGCGGCAGGTGCCAACGTTCCTCCAGAGGCGGAGGAAGAGGCCGAGGCGGCAGCAGCAGAATAGGCCGAGGCGGCAGCAGCAGAAGAGGTAGCAGGGGGAGCCTGAGTGACTTCCTTGGTTTTAAGGTGTTTACTCCACTGCAGTTCATGCTTTGCATGCAGGTGCCTGGTCATGCAGGTTGTGCTCAGGTTCAGAACGTTAATGCCTCGCTTCAGGCTCTGATGGCACAGCGTGCAAACCACTCGGGTCTTGTCGTCAGCACATTGTTTGAAGAAGTGCCATGCCAGGGAACTCCTTGAAGCTGCCTTTGGGGTGCTCGGTCCCAGATGGCGGCGGTCAGTAGCAGGCGGAGTCTCTTGGCGGCGGGTGTTCTGCTTTTGCCCACTGCTCCCTCTTTTGCTACGCTGTTGGCTCGGTCTCACCACTGCCTCTTCCTCCGAACTGTGAAAGTCAGTGGCACGACCTTCATTCCATGTGGGGTCTAGGACCTCATCGTCCCCTGCATCGTCTTCCACCCAGTCTTGATCCCTGACCTCCTGTTCAGTCTGCACACTGCAGAAAGACGCAGCAGTTGGCACCTGTGTTTCGTCATCATCAGAGACATGCTGAGGTGGTATTCCCATGTCCTCATCATCAGGAAACATAAGTGGTTGTGCGTCAGTGCATTCTATGTCTTTCACCGCTGGGGAAGGGCTAGGTGGATGCCCTTGGGAAACCCTGCCAGCGGAGTCTTCAAACAGCATAAGAGACTGCTGCATAACTTGAGGCTGAGACAGTTTCCCTGGTATGCATGGGGGTGATGTGACAGACTGATGGGGTTGGTTTTCAGGCGCCATCTGTGCGCTTTCTGCAGAAGACTGGGTGGGAGATAATGTGAACGTGCTGGATCCACTGTCGGCCACCCAATTGACTAATGCCTGTACCTGCTCAGGCCTTACCATCCTTAGAACGGCATTGGGCCCCACCATATATCGCTGTAAATTCTGGCGGCTACTGGGACCTGAGGTAGTTGGTACACTAGGACGTGTGGATGTGGCAGAACGGCCACGTCCTCTCCCAGCACCAGAGGGTCCACTAACACCACCACGACCATGTCCACGTCCGCGTCCCTTACTAGATGTTTTTCTCATTGTTATGGTTCACCACAACAACAAATATATTATTTGGCCCAATGTATTGTATTCAAATTCAGCGGGATATAAATTTGAGGCCTAGTATTTAGGCGCTGGGTGACCGGTATGGATTTAGTGACAGAATTAGACTTGGAAATGCACAGAAGCGTGTGTGTGAAGTTATTCTGAATGACCCTATGTGCACCTTCAATATGATCTACCCTTTTAGGGATAGATTTCAAATAGCTCTGATATAGCAGAAACGACTAAATTATGAAATTGCTAAATTGGGAATTGTATTTCAACCCAGAACAAAAAATGTGCTTTGACGGACACTAAATAACTTTCCCAGCCACAACAGGACAGCGGTAACGAGAGATTTAGCGGGATATAAATTTGAGGCCTAGTATTTAGGCGCTGCGTGACAGGTATGGGTTTAGTGACAGAATTAGATTTGGAAATGCACAGTAGCGGGTGTGTGAAGTTATTCTGAATGACCCTATGTGCACCTTGAATATTATATACCCTTTTAGGGATAGATTTCAAATAGCTCTGATATAGCAGAAACCACTAAATTATGAAATTGCTAAATTGGGAATTGTATTTCAACCCAGAACAAGAAATGTGCTTGAACGGACACTAAATAACTCGCCCAGCTACAGCACTAGGGACAGATTTAGCTGGATATAAATTTGAGGCCTAGTATTTAGGCGCTGGGTGACCGGTATGGATTTAGTGACAGAATTAGACTTGGAAATGCACAGAAGCGTGTGTGTGAAGTTATTCTGAATGACCCTATGTGCACCTTGAATATTATATACCCTTTTAGGGATAGATTTCAAATAGCTCTGATATAGCAGAAACCACTAAATTATGAAATTGCTAAATTGGGAATTGTATTTCAACCCAGAACAAGAAATGTGCTTGAACGGACACTAAATAACTCGCCCAGCTACAGCACTAGGGACAGATTTAGCGGGATATAAATTTGAGGCCTAGTATTTAGGCGCTGGGTGACCGGTATGGATTTAGTGACAGAATTAGACTTGGAAATGCACAGAAGCGTGTGTGTGAAGTTATTCTGAATGACCCTATGTGCACCTTGAATATTATATACCCTTTTAGGGATAGATTTCAAATAGCTCTGATATAGCAGAAACCACTAAATTATGAAATTGCTAAATTGGGAATTGTATTTCAACCCAGAACAAAAAATGTGCTTTGACGGACACTAAATAACTTTCCCAGCCACAACAGGACAGCGTTAACGAGAGATTTAGCAGGATATAAATTTGAGGCCTAGTATTTAGGCGCTGGGTGACAGGTATGGGTTTAGTGACAGAATTAGACTTGGAAATACACAGTAGCGGGTGTGTGTGAAGTTATTCTGAATGACCCAATGTGCACCTTGAATATTATATACCCTTTTAGGGATAGATTTCAAATAGCTCTGATATAGCAGAAACCACTAAATTATGAAATTGTTAAATTGGGAATTGTATTTAAACCCAGAACAAAAAATGTGCTTTGACGGACACTAAATAACTTTCCCAGCCACAACAGGACAGCGTTAACGAGAGATTTAGCAGGATATAAATTTGAGGCCTAGTATTTAGGCGCTGGGTGACAGGTATGGGTTTAGTGACAGAATTAGACTTAGAAATACACAGTAGCGGGTGTGTGTGAAGTTATTCTGAATGACCCAATGTGCACCTTGAATATTATATACCCTTTTAGGGATAGATTTCAAATAGCTCTGATATAGCAGAAACCACTAAATTATGAAATTGCTAAATTGGGAATTGTATTTCAACCCAGAACAAGAAATGTGCTTGAACGGACACTAAATAACTCGCCCAGCTACAGCACTAAGGACAGATTTAGCGGGATATAAATTTGAGACCTAGTATTTAGGCGCTGGGTGACAGGTATGGGTTTAGTGCCAGAATTAGACTTGGAAATACACAGTAGCGGGTGTGTGTGAAGTTATTCTGAATGACCCAATGTGCACCTTGAATATTATATACCCTTTTAGGGATAGATTTCAAATAGCTCTGATATAGCAGAAACCACTAAATTATGAAATTGCTAAATTGGGAATTGTATTTCAACCCAGAACAAGAAATGTGCTTGAACGGACACTAAATAACTCGCCCAGCTACAGCACTAAGGACAGATTTAGCGGGATATAAATTTGAGGCCTAGTATTTAGGCGCTGGGTGACAGGTATGGGTTTAGTGCCAGAATTAGACTTGGAAATACACAGTAGCGGGTGTGTGTGAAGTTATTCTGAATGACCCAATGTGCACCTTGAATATTATATACCCTTTTAGGGATAGATTTCAAATAGCTCTGATATAGCAGAAACCACTAAATTATGAAATTGCTAAATTGGGAATTGTATTTCAACCCAGAACAAGAAATGTGCTTGAACGGACACTAAATAACTCGCCCAGCTACAGCACTAAGGACAGATTTAGCGGGATATAAATTTGAGGCCTAGTATTTAGGCGCTGGGTGACAGGTATGGGTTTAGTGCCAGAATTAGACTTGGAAATACACAGTAGCGGGTGTGTGTGAAGTTATTCTGAATGACCCAATGTGCACCTTGAATATTATATACCCTTTTAGGGATAGATTTCAAATAGCTCTGATATAGCAGAAACCACTAAATTATGAAATTGCTAAATTGGGAATTGTATTTCAACCCAGAACAAGAAATGTGCTTGAACGGACACTAAATAACTCGCCCAGCTACAGCACTAGGGACAGATTTAGCTGGATATAAATTTGAGGCCTAGTATTTAGGCGCTGGGTGACCGGTATGGATTTAGTGACAGAATTAGACTTGGAAATGCACAGAAGCGTGTGTGTGAAGTTATTCTGAATGACCCTATGTGCACCTTGAATATTATATACCCTTTTAGGGATAGATTTCAAATAGCTCTGATATAGCAGAAACCACTAAATTATGAAATTGCTAAATTGGGAATTGTATTTCAACCCAGAACAAGAAATGTGCTTGAACGGACACTAAATAACTCGCCCAGCTACAGCACTAGGGACAGATTTAGCTGGATATAAATTTGAGGCCTAGTATTTAGGCGCTGGGTGACCGGTATGGATTTAGTGACAGAATTAGACTTGGAAATGCACAGAAGCGTGTGTGTGTGAAGTTATTCTGAATGACCCTATGTGCACCTTGAATATTATATACCCTTTTAGGGATAGATTTCAAATAGCTCTGATATAGCAGAAACCACTAAATTATGAAATTGCTAAATTGGGAATTGTATTTCAACCCAGAACAAAAAATGTGCTTTGACGGACACTAAATAACTTTCCCAGCCACAACAGGACAGCGTTAACGAGAGATTTAGCAGGATATAAATTTGAGGCCTAGTATTTAGGCGCTGGGTGACAGGTATGGGTTTAGTGACAGAATTAGACTTGGAAATACACAGTAGCGGGTGTGTGTGAAGTTATTCTGAATGACCCAATGTGCACCTTGAATATTATATACCCTTTTAGGGATAGATTTCAAATAGCTCTGATATAGCAGAAACCACTAAATTATGAAATTGTTAAATTGGGAATTGTATTTAAACCCAGAACAAAAAATGTGCTTTGACGGACACTAAATAACTTTCCCAGCCACAACAGGACAGCGTTAACGAGAGATTTAGCAGGATATAAATTTGAGGCCTAGTATTTAGGCGCTGGGTGACAGGTATGGGTTTAGTGACAGAATTAGACTTAGAAATACACAGTAGCGGGTGTGTGTGAAGTTATTCTGAATGACCCAATGTGCACCTTGAATATTATATACCCTTTTAGGGATAGATTTCAAATAGCTCTGATATAGCAGAAACCACTAAATTATGAAATTGCTAAATTGGGAATTGTATTTCAACCCAGAACAAGAAATGTGCTTGAACGGACACTAAATAACTCGCCCAGCTACAGCACTAAGGACAGATTTAGCGGGATATAAATTTGAGACCTAGTATTTAGGCGCTGGGTGACAGGTATGGGTTTAGTGCCAGAATTAGACTTGGAAATACACAGTAGCGGGTGTGTGTGAAGTTATTCTGAATGACCCAATGTGCACCTTGAATATTATATACCCTTTTAGGGATAGATTTCAAATAGCTCTGATATAGCAGAAACCACTAAATTATGAAATTGCTAAATTGGGAATTGTATTTCAACCCAGAACAAGAAATGTGCTTGAACGGACACTAAATAACTCGCCCAGCTACAGCACTAAGGACAGATTTAGCGGGATATAAATTTGAGGCCTAGTATTTAGGCGCTGGGTGACAGGTATGGGTTTAGTGCCAGAATTAGACTTGGAAATACACAGTAGCGGGTGTGTGTGAAGTTATTCTGAATGACCCAATGTGCACCTTGAATATTATATACCCTTTTAGGGATAGATTTCAAATAGCTCTGATATAGCAGAAACCACTAAATTATGAAATTGCTAAATTGGGAATTGTATTTCAACCCAGAACAAGAAATGTGCTTGAACGGACACTAAATAACTCGCCCAGCTACAGCACTAAGGACAGATTTAGCGGGATATAAATTTGAGGCCTAGTATTTAGGCGCTGGGTGACAGGTATGGGTTTAGTGCCAGAATTAGACTTGGAAATACACAGTAGCGGGTGTGTGTGAAGTTATTCTGAATGACCCAATGTGCACCTTGAATATTATATACCCTTTTAGGGATAGATTTCAAATAGCTCTGATATAGCAGAAACCACTAAATTATGAAATTGCTAAATTGGGAATTGTATTTCAACCCAGAACAAGAAATGTGCTTGAACGGACACTAAATAACTCGCCCAGCTACAGCACTAAGGACAGATTTAGCGGGATATAAATTTGAGGCCTAGTATTTAGGCGCTGGGTGACAGGTATGGGTTTAGTGCCAGAATTAGACTTGGAAATACACAGTAGCGGGTGTGTGTGAAGTTATTCTGAATGACCCAATGTGCACCTTGAATATTATATACCCTTTTAGGGATAGATTTCAAATAGCTCTGATATAGCAGAAACCACTAAATTATGAAATTGCTAAATTGGGAATTGTATTTCAACCCAGAACAAGAAATGTGCTTGAACGGACACTAAATAACTCGCCCAGCTACAGCACTAGGGACAGATTTAGCTGGATATAAATTTGAGGCCTAGTATTTAGGCGCTGCGTGACAGGTATGGGTTTAGTGACAGAATTAGACTTGGAAATACACAGTAGCGGGTGTGTGTGAAGTTATTCTGAATGACCCAATGTGCACCTTGAATATTATATACCCTTTTAGGGATAGATTTCAAATAGCTCTGATATAGCAGAAACCACTAAATTATGAAATTGCTAAATTGGGAATTGTATTTCAACCCAGAACAAGAAATGTGCTTGAACGGACACTAAATAACTCGCCCAGCTACAGCACTAAGGACAGATTTAGCGGGATATAAATTTGAGGCCTAGTATTTAGGCGCTGGGTGACAGGTATGGGTTTAGTGACAGAATTAGACTTGGAAATACACAGTAGCGTGTGTGTGTGAAGTTATTCTGAATGACCCAATGTGCACCTTGAATATTATATACCCTTTTAGGGATAGATTTCAAATAGCTCTGATATAGCAGAAACCACTAAATTATGAAATTGCTAAATTGGGAATTGTATTTCAACCCAGAACAAGAAATGTGCTTGAACGGACACTAAATAACTCGCCCAGCTACAGCACTAGGGACAGATTTAGCTGGATATAAATTTGAGGCCTAGTATTTAGGCGCTGGGTGACCGGTATGGATTTAGTGACAGAATTAGACTGGGATATGGCCAAAAAATAAACAGACTATTGCTGGTTAAATGCACTTGGTGTGACAGCTTCACCCTGATGTAGGCTTTAGCCAAAAAACAACCACACCATTGAGGGTTAAATGCACTTGGTGACAGGCGCAGCTTGCCCCTGATTTAGTATATGGCCAAAAAATGAACAGACTATTGCTGGTTAAATGCACTTGGTGTGACAGCTTCACCCTGATGTAGGCTTTAGCCAAAAAACAACCACACCATTGAGGGTTAAATGCACTTGGTGACAGGCGCAGCTTGCCCCTGATTTTGTATATGGCCAAAAAATGAACAGACTATTGCTGGTTAAATGCACTTGGTGTGACAGCTTCACCCTGATGTAGGCTTTAGCCAAAAAACAACCACACCATTGAGGGTTAAATGCACTTGGTCGCAGCTTGTGCTGGCGCACCACAAGACACAAAATGGCCGCCGATCACCCCAGAAAAATGTGACTGACAAACGGTCTGTGCAGCCTAAAAACAGTGAGCAATTGAGGATCAGCAGCTCAATGATCCACAGCTGCAGATCGATCAGTTAATCAAGTCCTTTGGAGGAGTTAATCTGCCTAATCTCGCCCTACTGTCGCAGCCGCAACCTCTCCCTACGCTAATCAGAGCAGAGTGACGGGCGGCGCTATGTGACTCCAGCTTAAATAGAGGCTGGGTCACATGGTGCTCTGGCCAATCACAGCCATGCCAATAGTAGGCATGGCTGTGATGGCCTCTTGGGGCAAGTAGTATGACGCTTGTTTATTGGCTGCTTTGCAGCCTTTCAAAAAGCGCCAAGAAAGCGTCACAAAAGCGCGAAGAAAGCGACGAACACCGAACCCGAACCCGGACTTTTACGAAAATGTCCGGGTTCGGGTCCGTGTCACGGACACCCCAAAATTCGGTACGAACCCGAACTATACAGTTCGAGTTCGCTCATCCCTAATCCTGTACATTATTAGACTCCAGAGAGGCACTCACTATTCTGCTGGTTGGAGTCACTGTGTACATTACATTACTTATCCTGTACTGATCCTAAATTACATCCTGTATTATACTCCAGAGCTGCAATCACTATTCTTCTAGTGCAGTCACTGTGTACATACATTACTTATCCTGTACTGATCCTGAGTTACATCCTGTATTATATTCCAGAGCTGCATTCACTATTCTTCTAGTGCAGTCACTGTGTACATACATTACTTATCCTGTACTGATCCTGAGTTTCATCCTGTATTATACTCCAGAGCTGCACTCACTATTCTGCTTGTGAAGTCACTGTGTACATATATTACTTATCCTGTACTGATCCTGTGTTACATCCCGTATAATACTCCAGAGCTGCACTCGCTATTCTGCTGATGCAGTCACTGTGTACAAACATTACTTATCCTGTACTGATCCTGAGTTACATCCTGTATTATACTCCAGAGCTGCACTCACTATTCTGCTGGTGAAGTCACTGTGTACATACATTACATTACTTATCCTGTACTGATCCTGAGTTACATCCTGTATTATACTACAGAGCTGCGCTCACTATTCTGCTGGTGCAGTCACTGTGTACATACATTACTTATCCTGTACTGATCCTGTGTTACATCCCGTATAATACTCCAGAGCTGCACTCGCTATATTGCTGATGCAGTCACTGTGTACGAACATTACTTATCCTGTACTGATCCTGAGTTACATCCTGTATTATACTCCAGAGCTGCACTCACTATTCTGCTGGTGAAGTCACTGTGTACATACATTACATTACTTATCCTGTACTGATCCTGAGTTACATCCTGTATTATACTCCAGAGCTGCGCTCACTATTCTGCTGGTGCAGTCACTGTGTACATACATTACTTATCCTGTACTGATCCTGAGTAACATCCTGTATTATACTCCAGAGCTGCGCTCACTATTCTGCTGGTGCAGTCACTGTGCACATACATTACATTACTTATCCTGTACTGATCCTGAGTTACATCCTGTATTATACTCCAGAGCTGCACTCACTATTCTGCTGCTGCAGTCACTGTGCACATACATTACTTATCCTGTACTGATCCTGAGTTACATCCTGTATTATACTCCAGAGCTGCACTCACTATTCTGCTGGAGGAGTCACTGTGTACATACATTACTTATCCTGTACTGATCCTGAGTTACATCCTGTATTATACTGCAGAGCTGCAGTCACTATTCTGCTGGTGCAGTCACTGTGTACATACATTACTTATCCTGTACTGATCCTGACTTACATCCTGTATTATACCCCAGAGCTGCACTCACTATTCTGCTGGTGCAGACACTGTGTACATACATTACTTATCCAGTACTGATCCTCAGTTACATCCTGTATTATACTCCAGAGCTGCACTCACTATTCTGCTTGTGAAGTCACTGTGTACATATATTACTTATCCTGTACTGATCCCGAGTTATATCCTGTATTATACTCCAGAGCTGCACTCACTATTCTGCTGGTGCAGTCACTGTGTACATACATTACTTATCCTGTACTGATCCTGTGTTACATCCCGTATAATACTCCAGAGCTGCACTCATTATTCTGCTGGTGGAGTCACTGTGTACATACATTAATTATCCTGTACTGATCCTGTGTTACATCCTGTATTATACTCCAGAGCTGCACTCACTATTCTGCTGGTGGAGTCACTGTGTACATACATTACTTATCCTGTACTGATCCTGAACTGCACTCACTATTCTGGACTTATCTTAGTACATGACTACAACCTCCACTCTATTTATTGTACAAATACCTGAATTCTATTAATTGAAACATTTTAATTCGATGTGGAAACTCAAATCAATAGAAAACTAAACAGAAATCGATCGTCAGTCGCTATAAATATTTTAGCAGTTACGTCTTATAAATAATGAAGCAATTTTAATCTGACTTGTGTGATCTATTTGTGGCCTCTTCATCACGAGTGGCGTTGTTATTAGTGAGACTACAACCCCCTCCCTCCTCCCTCGCGGCTTATCCCAGTCCCTGTTTTTATGTATGGCATCAGGGCGTTCTTCATCCCTCCTCGCCGCAGTTTCATTAGCCGGAGTCTACCTGCTCATTTTCCATCCCTGGATACATTTACATGCTAATCGAGCATTGCGACCAGAGAAAATTATAACAAACTTCCCCGGTTTTTTAAGGGTTTCAGTTCTTTATGTGGCGCATTTCCTGAGTTGAATAACATCCAGGATCTTGTTGTTCTAATTAGGCATAAATATCTCCCCCTGAGGGAGAACACCGCATCTCATTTCCCGAGGCCCCTCAGAATTATTGTCACAGCTCCTACACCTGCATGTATGGCAGGAATATAGATTCCTTCACGCTGGTTTTATTACCCAGGATGCTGGGAACTGCTCATACACTGAAGAAATATGATAGATAGGAGATAGATAGATAGATAGATATTAGATAGATGAGAGGAGACAGCCACATCTGGGTAAGGATAGCCCGCTCCATCCTCACCTCTCTGGCTGACGTCTACCTCTGTGCAGCATACATAGCTCCACCAGAGTCTCCATACTTCAATCCCAACAGCTTTGATATCCTACAGAGGGAAGCCGCCCATTTCCAGGCCCTGGGCAATGTTCTCATCTTTGGAGACCTCAATGCAAGAGCAGGGAGGCAGAGAGACTACCTGACAACTGACGGAAATGTCTATATATTCGGAGCAGACACAGACTGTGACAGCTCAGTGCACACCGAGAGGAACAGCTATGACAGCACAGTAATAAATGTGGCAGAACATTGCTGAACTTATGTCGAAGCCTCGGACTTCATATTCTCAATGGCCGCACCAAGGGAGACTCTCTTGGTAGATATACCCTAAACTCCCATGTAGGCAACAGTGTGGTAGACTATGCCATCACAGATATGGACCCCAAAAATGTTAGTGGCTTCATAGTCACCCCACAGACACACCTGTCAGACCACAACTAACTGCTCCTATACATAAAATCCACAAGTAAACTACCGGCACAAACATCTCAGCAGACCGGCCTCTTTAACCTACCTCCATCTTTTAAATGGTCCAAGATGTCAGCCCCAAAGTATATGGAGACCATAAACAGCGAAGAGATCCAGGAGATGCTCCATAACTTCTATAGGAAAGTGTATGAGCTGAATCCAGAAGGAGTAAATCTCGCAGTAAGGGACTTTAATAATATACTTTGCTCCATGGCGGAAATGTCTGACCTCAAAAGATGCAACAGAAGGCCAAAAAAGCAACAACCCAACAGTTGGTTCGACCGGGAGTGTAAAGATATAAGGAAGGCGCTAAGAATTGCCTCAAATAGGAAACACCAAGATCCGAACAACCCCAGTCTGAGGGAAGCCTACAACAACATACAAAGGCAATACAAAAATACCCTCAGATAGAAAAAGCAAGGCAACATCTCAACCAAGCTCCTCCAACTCCAAGATGCTCTCCAGGACAACTGCTTCTGGGAACTATGGAAGCAGATGGACAAAACCAGCAAGAACACCAACCTCCACATCCAAAACGGCAACATCTGGCTCCAGTACTTCAAGGATCTGTACAAAGCCATCTCGAGGGAGGACCAAAGCCCAGAACAAAAATAAATCACGAAAAAGCTGAAGGATATGGAGGAAAAAATCTAAGATTTCCAAAACCCTCTAGACACACCGATCACACTGCAGGAGATAACAGAGAGGATCTCAATGATAAAGAGTAAAAAAGCCAGCGGCCCAGATGGGATCCTTCCAGAAATGATCAAATACAGCCCGCCAGGTATCCAGGTCGCATTAGTAAAACTCTACAATGTTGTGCTGAGTGCCGGCTACTTCCCCCAGAGCTGGAACCAAGGCATCATCACCCCCATACACAAGAGCGGAGACAGGTACGACCCAGCCAACTATCGAGGGATATGTGTCAGCAGCAACCTGGGAAAATCCTCAGCAGTATCCTGAATAAGAGGATCCTCAGCTTCCTCACCCAGCACAACATCCTTAGCAGAAGCCAAGCAGGCTTCATACCAAACCACCGCACCACGGACCACATCTACACCCTGCGGAGCCTCATCAAGAGCCATGTCCACAATACAAGCAGGGAAAGATCTATGCCTGCTTTGTGGACTTTAAGAAGGACTTAGTGTGGCATCCTGGCCTATTCCTGAAACTTCTTGAAAGCGGAATAGGAGGAAAAACATATGATGTCATCAGAAGTTCCTACGCAGAGAACAGATGTAGCGTGAAGGTAAATGGGAGGAGAACGGCTTATTATCAGGCAGAAGCCGAGGAGTCAGACAGGGCTGCAGCCTCAGTCCAACCCTGTTTGACATCTACATCAATGAGCTGGCGGCGGCTCTGGAGTCCTCCACAGCACCTGGTCTCACCCTCCATGACACTGAGGTGAAATTTCTCCTTTATGCAGATGATCTTCTGCTACTATCGCCAACTGAGAAAGGTCTCCAAGATAACCTGAAACTCCTGGAGAAGTTCAGTAACACGTGGGCACTGCCCATCAATCCAAAGAAAACCAACTTCATGGTGTTCCAGAAAAGAAACTGAAAAGCAGCCGGGCGTGCTCCCTTCCTGCTAAACAACTGTCCACTGTCAGAAACCGACAGCTACACCTACCTGGGCCTAGAAATCAGCCAATCAGGGAGTTTTAAGAAAGCCATGGAAAGACAAGGCGAGCAAAACCTTCTATGCCATCAGAAGGCGTCTGTATCACCCTAAAGCACCAGTGATCGTCTGGCTTAAAATCCTTGACACCATCATCTCCCCAATCCTCCTGTATGGCAGCGAAGTCTGGGGCCCAGACACATACCCAGACGGGGCAAAGTGGGACTCTGGGCCAACAGAACTATTCCACCTAGAACTCTCCAAACACTTTCTCCAGGTCCACAGAAGCACCTCAAATAGCGCCTGTCGAGCAGAACTGGGCAGATTCCCACTCTACTTTGCTGTACAGAAGAGGGTGCTATCATTTAGAGCCCATATTCATAGCAGCAGTCCCAGCTCCTACCATCACAAAGCCTTTGCTACACTAAGAAGCCCCAGAAAAACAAAGCACCCTGCAACAAGTCACCCAAACCCAGCCTGCCCAAGCCACCAACCAATACAGCCTGGCAAAGGGGGAAATCCAGAGGACGATACACAAGTATAAAGAGGAGTATATTAGCGTCTGGTGGAACGACATAAGAACATCCCAGAAGCTGACAGTATACCAGAGCCTGCAGAGGGGGTACAAACTGGCCCCATATCTGGAGAAACTCCCCAATCTAAAAGACCGACAGATCCTGAGCCGGTACAGACTGAGCGCCCACAGCCTGCTCATTGAATCCGGGCGTCATCGACAGAGGTACATGCCCAGGGAAAGCAGAGCGACCAGGAGACCGTGGAGGATGAGGCTCATTTCCTGCTGCGGTGCCCCAAATACTCAGCAGTGAGGGAGACTAACTTCAGGAGACTGTCTGATCTCTGCCCAGACTTCATCTCCCTGGAGGAGGAAGAGAGACTCTCCATACTGCTGGGGAAGAGGAGAACACAGCGGCCACAGCAGCACAATATATTACTGCCTGCCATAGACTGAGAGGAGCCTGATATACCATGGACTCCTATATCCCCACCCTGAATGTGTCCCTATGCTCATTCCCTACCCCTACCCAATAATTTACCAATTCCTTTGGCAATGCTAATATTTAGTCCTGCCAAAAAGGACGAATTTGAATTTGATGGCGAGATAGATATGAGATAGATAGATAGATAGATAGATAGATAGATAGATATGAGATAGATGATAGATATGAGATAGATAGATAGATAGATAGATAGATAGATAGATAGATAGATAGATATGAGATAGATAGATAGGAGATAAACATTATTTGGGGGTATTTTTGTACACATTATAAGGAGAATAATTACTACTGGGTGACTATGGGGAACATGATTACTAGTATGGGCACAATAGGGGCATTTCTACTATTGAGAGTACTGTTAACACTAGGTACTCTGGCAGAGAATTATTTTGATTGTTGGAACTTTGGGGAGCATTATTACAGTGGGGGGCACCCCAGAGTATCAGCTTAGGACAATTATTTTTGGGGGATGTTATGTTTACACTATTATTGTCAGGGGCACTATTTTCTGGGCGCAGTTATTTTTAGGGTACTGCATGCCAATAATTATTGTAGAACACTATCTGTGTGGTACTAGTATTATCAGGGGGACTGTTTATGCAGTATAATATTGGGGAGCACAGTGGGCACAGTACTGGGGTTGCAGGATGGCGTTTTCAGAAGGTGGGAGGATGTCTGTTAATAAACAGCAGAGAGAAGAGATGGCTGCAAGAAATCATCATGGCGGTCTGGTCTGAATGGAGAAGATAAGGGAAGAGAATGTCTACATCAGAGGAGACGTCACTGGATGTAATGGGAATGTGGTGTATGTTTTGTAGCTCTGTATGTAATGTTTCCTAAGTACATATGTCTTTAGCAGTAGGACGGGAGGGAAGGGGTTAGGTTAACAATTTGGCATGGGGGGGATTCCATTTTCACCTCAGGCAGCAGAAAGGATAGGTGCACCCCTGCCCCTTGCCATAAAGCACTGAAGGACTGACCATGACCGCACTATTGAATTCTTGCTCCCTGCCAGTGCCATCCCTACACTATACACGCAGCATTTGGCACAGGCTGCCTAGAATGGACGGGCAGGGCCGCAGGGCATGCAACAGTCTTGAAAAAAGTGCAAATCTGGTGAGGACTGCGCAATATGGAAGACAGCCCGGGCCAAGTGATTCCACAAATGCAGGTAAGCTGCCTGCAGAGCATGGAGCTTGTGTGCAGAGGGACGCAGGGGTGGTCTGCAGTGTGAGTGGGGTATCCAGTTCCACATTGTGGTCCAGGCATCTGTCTGTCTTTGTCTGCATGTACTGTTCTGCCTGTGCTCGACATGTGTCCTGTATCTAGGTTTGCACGGGTTACTGACTATGTGGCTCGTCTGTGTTCTGGTACTTTTTGTCTGCACAGTGTCCATGTTGCAGATTTGTTTGGGTTCCTGTTTTGTTACGTGCCTGGACTGCTGCTGTCCTACACCAGCGTTTGTTGCCTTCCAGGATTTGGCCAAGTGTACTGGGACCATTCCCGGAGGCAGTGGTCTGGTTGCTCCCCTGCAGTGAAGATCAGATCTCTGTATAGGTGTTAAAGGGTGAAAATCAGGGGAGCACCGGAATAATGCCCTTAGGGTTTGGCCCTAAGTCAAACCGGTCACTTGGCCCAGTGGTTCTTCATCTGCCAATGCTCCCTACCTGTTTGTCCAGGATTATGTCAGTTGTGTTTGGTGAGTACTTCTTAAGTATTGAGTATTCCTTTAGTTCTCTGGTCTGTTTGTCTGTTTTCTGTACGCTCATGGTACGTTCTGGGGTTCTCTCAACCCCCTAGAACATGACAGTGATGATAATGTAAAGTGCTGCAGAATTTGTAGATGTGGAATTTTAAATAAGTATTACAAATACTGTAGATACATGAGAAAGAGATATTTCAAAATAAAACACAGCTCCAGGTTGATGGGTGCTATTGCTCCTGGACTTAAGGTCAATGTTCTGCTGAGTATAATTAAAAAAATTAGGCAGCGCTCCATAGATAGACATGAGATCGATAGATAGATAGATAGATAGATAGATAGAACCTAACCTAGATCTAAACACTATAAAGTTGGTGTAAAAAGTGACATCATCGGGCAGGAGCAATGATGTCATCTACTCAGTCCCGGGCTCCATATTCACCTCTGACTATCCGCAATGACTTTACATTTACACTACAATTTGGGCGCTAAGTATTCTGCTCTGATCCCATCACACAGGAAAGAGGTGACAGAACTGATAGAAGGCAGGCGATTAGCTGCAGTTCAGGTACACCTCAGATCTCAGAGGAGCGTCTGGAGGAGAAGGTGATGAATGGCACATCCTTCTCATCTCTATACTCCTCCGCCAGTTCTAAGACGTCCTTCGCACTCACATCTCCATCTACTTCAATTTAATAACTTCTTGAATCTGAATCTGTAACTTGTAAAGTTCACACTCAGCAGATTCCAATCAAAACCCTTCCCTTTGGTCTTCAGTATTTTTTGGAAATGTGTAGAACCCTCATGATGGCAAAGAGCTGATGGGGCTACTACTCCACTTTACTTTGGGGTCACACCCAATGACATCCTAAAGATACAGTATTTTCATGGTAACCCCTAGACCAGACTGTCCAATTGTGCTGTCTTCTCCATGCCTGTCCTGTCTGAGCCTTTGGGACAAGAAGCAATGGAGGCCCCTGCCAGCTGCTCACCTCTCTCCCTCTACATTAGTCAAGCCAAACAAGCGTGTTAACTACCAAATTGGTATCAGCTATACTATGTCCATGGCTTACTGTAAAATGTTCTTATTATTAGATCAGACTCAATCTAGAAGGTGCAGAGAAAGCAGCCATACCCAGGACCCGGTGGTGCCCGAGGGTCCCAAAAGTCACCATGCCACACCTCAAGACCCCAGTATTCTAAATGGCACCATCTGCAGATTTTGCATTTGAGTCTAGGAGTTATATCTCTATTTTTCTCTAATTATGACTCTATGTGTTAAATCACAGTGAACATCTTGATAAATATTGACGTATACAGTAGTGACTAGGTGGAGAGATGTGTGAACAAGTCCTAAGGCTGGTTTTAGACCTACTGCTGTAGTGTAGCATCTGTATTTGAGCCGCGAGAGCTGCAGCCCCCGGCGTTCTACAGAATGCAACTTAGACCCCCATAGGGTAGTTTGATGATCCAAGTTTGGTTCAGTAGAGCTGAGACAAGGTGTCGGTCTACACACACAATACCGAGGTTAACATGCAACTGGACTACAGAAATTTGTAACCAGCAGTAGCTTGTTCCAGAAGATTCTCACATCTATTGCAAGAGGAAGAAAAGTTCCCTCAATAGGGAGCCAATGAAGGTCACCATACACATAATGATAATTTCCAAAAACTTCTATATATTGTCCTATGTATTGGCATTTATATTGTCAGATGCATTGTCCTGTGTATAGTTCTGTACATCGATTTGTGTATTGTCCTATGTATAGTCCTGTACATTGTCTTGTGTACTGTCCTATATAGTATCCTGTGCACAGTCCTGTGCTATCCTGTGCATGGCCCTGTGCATTGTCCTATGCATGGCCCTGTGTATTATCATGTGCATTGTCCTATTTACTGTCCTGTGCATGGTCCTATGTGTTGTATTGTGCATAGTTCTGTGCATTGCCCTATTTATGGTCCTGTGCATGGTCCCATAAGTTGTCCTGAGTATCATTCTGTGCATTGCATTGTGCATTGTCCTGTGTCTTATCCTGTTTATAGTTACATTGTGCATTCTCCTGGGTGTTGTCCTGTATATTGCCCTTTTTATTGTACTATTCAGTGTTCTGTGTATTGTGCTGTTTATTGTTCTGTGTACTGTCCAATATACTGTCCGGTAAATTGCACTTTTTATTGTTCTGTGCCTTGTTCTGTTTATTGTCTTTTGCATTGCCCTGTTTGCAGTTCTGTGCATTATCCTGTTTGTTATCCTATTTATTGTCCTGTGCCTTGTCCTGGGCATTGCCCTTTTGTTATCCTGTGTATTGTCCTGTGCCTTGTCCTGTGTACTGTTCTATGAATCGCACTGTTTGCAGTTCTGTGCATTGTCCTGTTTGTTATCCTATGTATCGTCCTGTGTATTGTCCTGTGCCTTGTCCTGGGCATTGCCATGTTGTTATCCTGTGTATTGTCCTGTGTACTGTTCTATGAATCGCACTGTTTGCAGTTCTGTGCATTGTCCTGTTTGTTATCCTATGTATCGTCCTGTGTATTGTCCTGTGCCTTGTCCTGGGCATTGCCATGTTGTTATCCTGTGTATTGTCCTGTGCCTTGTCCTGGGCATTGCCATGTTGTTATCCTGTGTATTGTCCTGTGCACTACTTTGTTGCTGGTCTTGTTGAAGGGATATTGGAGCCATGTGTGTAATATTCTGTCCATTCTAAGGGACATTGCATCAACCCTCTATTATCATCCCAGGACATCTGTAATATAAGTCGTTACCTTCTTCTTGTTGGTGGGGCTCACATAGAGATAGCTGAGGACGGTTTTCAGCCCCACCTTTTCATTAAACTTTTCATAGGTTGTTCCATAATCTGTTGACCTGGAAAATAGAAACATTTCTGTTAAGGGGGTGAGAAACAATAGTAATAAACTTGTATCTTCATCTACATACAGGGAGAGGTTTACACTAGTGTCACAGTATAGAAAACCTATGCTATATACACCAAATAGCCATAAGATTACATATTAACACTTCTTTTATCTATCTAATTATCTATCTATCTAAAACAAAAATTTGGCAGCACTACATCCAACTTGAACAAAAAAGGGAGCACGCCCAAGAGGACTAGGCTATTGCCCAATACACAAAGTAGCAAAAAGGCAGCACTCCAAAATCAGTAAAAAATAAAGAAAATGCTTTTATTCACCCATGTGGATACACAATGTTTTGGCTCAACACTAGGGCTTTCTCAAGCCTTGAGAAAGGCTCTAGTGTTGAGCCGAAACGTCGCATGTTGAAGAGGGGATTTTTGCTTCTTGGAAAATGGAGATTTATGTATATCTCCGTTTTCCATCCCTTCTATTCTATTCCTAGCATGTTGCCCTTGTTTCTCATACAACCCGATTATTCTGTGTATAATTACACCTCTTCCAGTCCTTCATATACCCCAGGAGCAACACACAACCCTCGCAGATACTTATATATAAAAATAGTTTACTGATAACATAGAGATGACAAAGCAATGGACATTATACATAGAGATACAGATAACCCAATACATAGAGTACACCACCACACACAGCCACCTCCGTTCCTGCCCACCGTGGATGCTAAGCAAATGTGGCTAATAATGTGTATGTATATACAGTATATCCAGAGTCAACCAATATACAGTCTACTGGATCTACTCTTCTAACCAATTCACATCCAGTACCTGACCATTAGTACATGTACATATAGAGACTCCTGCATAAACAGCATACACTCACCTAAAGAATTATTAGGAACACCATACTAATACGGTGTTGGACCCCCTTTTGCCTTCAGAACTGCCTTAATTCTACGTGGCATTGATTCCACAAGGTGCTGATAGCATTCTATAGAAATGTTGGCCCATATTGATAGGATAGCATCTTGCAGTTGATGGAGATTTGAGGGATGCACATCCAGGGCACGAAGCTCCCGTTCCACCACATCCCAAAGATGCTCTATTGGGTTGAGATCTGGTGACTGTGGGGGCCATTTTAGTACAGTGAACTCATTGTCATGTTGAAATGATTCGAGCTTTGTGACATGGTGCATTATCCTGCTGGAAGTAGCCATCAGAGGATGGGTACATGGTGGTCATGAAGAGATGGACATAGTCAGAAACAATGCTCAGGTAGCCCGTGGCATTTAAACGATGGCCAATTGGCACTAAGGGGCCTAAAGTGTGCTCAGAAAACATCCCCCACACCATTACACCACCACCAGCCTGCACAGTGGTAACAAGGCATGATGGATACATGTTCTCATTCTGTTTACGCCAAATTCGGACTCTACCATTTGAATGTCTCAACAGAAATCGAGACTCATCAGACCAGGCAACATTTTTCCAGTCTTCAACAGTCCAATTTTGGTGAGCTCGTGCAAATTGTAGCCTCTTTTTCCTATTTGTAGTGGAGATGAGTGGTACCCGGTGGGGTCTTCTGCTGTTGTAGCCCACCCTTCTTTACCATTCTGACATTCAGTTTGGAGTTCAGGAGATTGTCTTGACCAGGACCACAACCCTACATGCATTGAAGCAACTGCCATGTGATTGGTTGACTAGACAATCGCATTAATGAGAAATAGAACAGGTGTTCCTAATAATTCTTTAGGTGAGTGTATATAATCTATTGGTAATACAATTGCTGACTGCAAATATCTATATGTACACATATAAAGTCTGCTGGGATATTCTACTTATATACATACCCACATACGCACACATATAACTTAGCTTGCTTCTGAAGTGCTCTTGGTCCAGTGGGTGGCAGGAAGAGAGAGACCCAGCCTCACTCCCAACTTTCACCTATATCTTGCTGTGTCCCAGCCCCCCACCATAGACTCCACTCTGTGACCACCCAAATATCTTCCCCATCTCTTGGTCAAGAGGATGTTGTTCAACTTAGATATGCTAACAAGGGACACAATGCTACTGGCCATACTGAATGGGTGAATACCACTGGGTCCAATTATTGGGCATATTTGTGTGGTCATCAGGATGAGGTTCTGGCTGAAAGCCATATTTCCCTTAACACATATCCACATTGGTGAATAAATGCATTTTCTTCATTTTTTTACTGATTTTGGAGGGCTGCCTTTTTGATACTTTGTGTATCTATCTGTTTATCTATCTATCTATCTACTTCATCTATCTGTTTATCTATCTATCTACTTATCTATCTTTCTGTCTGTCTGTTTATCTATCTATCTCATATTTATGTTATTTCTTTCTATCTGTCTTATATCTATATATCTCATTATATATATATATATATATATATCTCTATCTTTTATCTATTTATATAGATAAATATGCGTATAATGTCAGATCCTATCTAGGTTTCCAGCCTCTGCTCATTCTGTCCTAGTCAACACAGTGAAGCTGACAGGTGGGATAAGTCTGAGTCAATTGTAATCACCCTAATAGACAGTCTGAAAGCTGGAATATTTCAAGATGTCTTTTATGTGGATAGCAGCATAAAAAATAAGAAAAGCACCACCAAGAAAACTAAAATGTATGAAATACCTTGATTACACAGCACAACATTTTCTTATAAAATATCTCAATTAAAATGACTGGAAAGAAACTGATGCCGACAACTTTACAGTTGGAATCCCACCCCCATATAGATAGCAGGGCTCCTTCATTGCAGTCCCGTCACA
This sequence comes from Bufo gargarizans, assembly GCF_014858855.1. Taxonomy (NCBI): domain Eukaryota; kingdom Metazoa; phylum Chordata; class Amphibia; order Anura; family Bufonidae; genus Bufo; species Bufo gargarizans. Next base: position 368,043,708 of record NC_058085.1, on the reverse strand, counting down.
GACCGGCCACGTGGGAATGAGCTGTTCCACCAGACGTTGCTCCTTATTCTGCTGATCTGTGAGGAGCCCATGAACGGTAATCCCTATCCATGGAGTATCTCAGCATAAAAAAGTAAAAGATAGTTTGGTCCCATAAAGGGGTTAAATGTACTTTTGTCAGTTGTGTAATAAGTCGCTACAATAAAAGCTGATGTCCAGAGTATGAAGCTGCGCACCCCTCTTTCCCCTCTCACTTCTCTACCCACAAAGGAAGGCACTTTTTAAGCTTTTCTTATCTGATGGTATTGTGTTTAAAGAAATGAATCTCCTGTTAGTTCTGTCTCAGTCACAAATTCAATGTGGCCCTGGGGGGGCGACTGACACATTAATAGGAAAACCGCGGCCTGACTTTCAGGCGATAAGAAGAGAGTAAGAACCGACCGTCACTTCTGTTAGTCTTCACTTATCTGATTTCCTCGGCTTCCGGGAAGACATCTTGGGAATTATTAATCAAAGGCATTTGTTGCACGTCTGAGAATGTTACTTAAGATTACACCGGCTACAAACATACTGGTGAAGCTGAGAGGATTGGGGGGGGGGGGGGGGCGACTCGGGGAAGGGAATCGAGGGAATATTATTTGTTTTGATCCTATTTCATCTTAAAGGCTTAAGATTAAGTGAAATAGCGAAACCTCCAGAATACGTAGGAGACGCCAGGGGCTGTATTTATGGCAGCTATACCCTTGTAATGCCATAGCCTGGCATATCTGCCATGTACAGTGCAGTAAAATTACACTTTCCCATCATCCACCTATTAGCTAAATGCGTTTTCACATTTGCAAGCTTTTACAGCCAATGAGACGCGATTGAAGCAAATGTCTGAGGCGAACGTACTGCGAGTGTATGAAATATTCATAGACTACTTTATTTCCAGGATGAAGAAATCATGTAAATATGTCACCCGTCAGCAAAAATAATAATAAAATCGAATATCGTCTGAAATAAAATTAAAAAAGGAAGAATTTGAGTCAACGCCTGATGACAAAGGAGAAATCAGAGAGGCTTCAGAAGAAAAAACACAAAGATTGCGGCAGCTGCAGATACAATGAATGTGTGGGGCCGGGGTGATACATTGTAATACGATACAACTGTCAAGCACCTATTAGGGAGGGGCATAGGACAAACCACACCTCCTACTTAAAGGGCACCTGTCAGCAGATTTGTACCTGTGACACTGGCTGACGTGTTACATGTGCACTTAGCAGCTGACGACATCTGTGTTGGTCCCATGTTCATATGTGCCAGCATGGCGGAGAAAAATGAAGTTTTTATATATGCAAAAGAGCCTCTAGGAGCAATAGGGGCGTTGCCATTACACTTAGAGACTCGGCTCCCTCTGAAACTGTTGCACCCTCTCCACTTTGAGTGACAAGGACAGGCAGTGAAAACATCATAACGTCTGCCTGGTCCTGTCAATCAAGTGCAGAGGGCGTGGCAGTTGCAGAGAGAGCAGAGCTTCTAGGTGTAAGGACAACACCCCCATTGCTCCTAGAGGCTAATTTGCATATTTTAAAGCATCATTTTTCTCAGCAATGCAGGCACATATGAACATGGGACCAACTTAGATGCCGTCAGCTGCCAAGGGCACATGTAACAGGTCAGCCGGTGTCATAGGGACAGATCTGCTGACAGATGCCCTTTAAGATGAATGAAATATACTCTCCTATTGAGTTGAACCAAGTCCTCTTCTCCCTTCACACCCAGAGCTGGTGCTGACAGTCACACCTCTTAAACTGAATGTCCACCCCTGAGCAACTTTTTCTTAATCCCCCAGACACAGATCTAAAATACAAATTTTGGCCACCATTAGTGGAAAACAAAAATCTTCCTGGATACTTTTTTAGCAGAGTGCAATAAACAAAGATGAAGAGATAGAGAGGAAGCTCCCCCTACTGGTGGCTGCAAGCAAGTACAATATTATGACATTATGGCTATAAAGGTGATTTGGAGCTGTAGATGAGAAAATAATTGAGACCCCCCTCTAAAACCCAAACCAGAGAACTAACTTAAGAAATAGCAAAAGCTTCATCAGCTTCAGGTCACTTACTATTTTGTTGGAAATCAAGGTGTCTCTGTCCTAAATGGTTAGAAAACCACTGGATGAAACCAAATACAATTGGATTATTTTTGGACTTAATAATATAGAAACTTACACCAACAGCTCAGAACGGAAGATGCCATGTACTCCCCACCCCCCACTCCAGCATTGTCTGCTTTTCCATTCAGCTGGGAAGGATGCCAATCAGGCAGAAGCATGGCAATATACTGGCCTTGGTGCCACTTACAGAGTAGATGTTTTATTCCCTGGTTTGCTGCATGCATTGTCTTTTTGGATCAAGTAAAGATCCTGTCACCCTGGATTATTTATTAAAATCTATTCCACTACATTTCTTAACACCTGCCAATATTTTTGATGGCAAGAATAAATTCATAATTGATGTACATAGTTCACTGCTTGTTTTATATTTCCTTAAGATTTTTTTTTGGCATATAATAAATAATCCAGGGGAACACAATCTTCACCTAAACCGTCTTCTTATATAAACATGAATTCAAACCTGAACTTTAACCTGAACTTCAACTTGAACCTAGACTACAAATTGAACCTGAACTTAAACCTGTTCCTGGTCTCTTGGACTCTCCACTGTACCATATTCTGATCCTGCCAGATCTCTGTTACCCAACTACACACTCATCAGAGTACACATATCCAATCCTAAATTACCTCTGTTACTCACTATTGGCCTGCCAAGCTTTGTAATAGAGCCCCGCTCTCTATATTCTATCCTCCCCCTCATACATTTGTAGTGACTTTTCTCTATAATTCCAATTATTCCCACTGTGTCTGATTCACGTCTTCATGTCTACTAGTCATTATTAAGCGGGAATCACAATGGGCACTAAGTCCTGGGGTCAGATGAAAACTTGGACCCTAACATACTTTGTGGGAAGGGGGTTGTTTTAGTGAATAATGCTCTCCACTTAATTCTGTCCCTGGGTATCGCCCTTACAGAAGAGGAAGCAACTGTAGCTGCAGTGGGCCCCTTAAAGATAGGAGGCCAAGCAAAATTTTATCTCCATCTTCTTCTGTGTTGGTTGTTGAGAACCTATGTGACATTAGCTATAAAGTACCTTTAAAATTGTCTGTAGGTTCTAGTAAAGGTGTTCAGCCCAAAAAATGCCAAACTGCCACAGTGGTGTACAGGTATTAACATTCACCAGCAAGGGGCCACACTTAATCACTGCCAGTGGTCCATCTATCTTCTTGCTACGCCATTACAGATTGTTTTGTCCTCTCATTCATATAAATCACAGTCAACATCATTCTCAGTATTATTTCTTATCTTTAACCTATAAATTGATTCGACATAAAAATTCTACATGAATTATAAAGATGTTTTTCTTCCATTTCACCTTAAAAGGGTAACTGCATTTAAAGATTGTTTTGATTTTCCTCTGCTCCGAGAGCTGCATCAGGAGGTTTATAAAGATTTCCGCTCTCCATCTCATTGCATTTGCTGAAGGTTAAATTGCAGACAATCAGGAGCTGTTTGTAGTCACTCGGTACATAATAAACATTGTTTAGATTTGTTCCTGCTGCAATCATTTAGAAGGAAAAACTTGTTTCAGCAAAACAAACAGACATCTTGAAATTAAAAATAAAGACAACAGATCAGTGGGAATCGCAGCGGGAATAATGGAGCTGATCAATGGAGAAACCTGGAGATATTCATGGGCTTAAGGGGGAAAAATGATCTATACTCATGACAAGTGGAGGGCGCCGTGCCAAGCAGGATGCAGGGAATCAAATACCACCACAAATCACATTATCTAGTACTTTTCTAAAAACTGTCGATGCGTCTGAACGTGCCTAAAAACCAAATATACACAGTGCTAATGTATGTGGATGTGTAGTCAGATGAAGTCCCAATCCTGGATAATTAACATATGACACGACTCAAACTACAATAGTGTAACATTTACAAAAAAGGATGCTAAATAAAAGACTCCAATAGACAAGCATAAAAAACTACAACATTGCCCCTCATGTACAAGAATATTACCACTAGTGTTGAGCGAATCGCCACAAATCAGAATTCCCTAGCGCTTCATGGTAATGAATCATGGCGGCTACATGTGTTACAAAGTGATTGCGCCTTTCCCCATCATTGAACCCCTCAGATTCCACATTTATCGCTTATTGCGGCATCTGGGATGAAACATAAGGGCTTTTAGGGATTAAAAAAATAAATAATACTCACCTCATCCGTCTGAGCACGAGGGGGCCACCATGGCCATCTTGATTGAAGATCTTGTGCGGTGCATGATGAGGTCATTAAACTGGCTGGCGTGGTGATGTCATATGTCATCGTGAACAAGATTTTGCATGGGATCTTCAATCAAGATGGCTGTGGCGGCCTCTTCATGCTCAAACTAATGAGGAGAGTATGTTTTGGAGTTTTTTTACGCAATTTCAGGGAACATTGAATAGTTACCATGAAACACAATGAAATTCGGCTTTGCGGCGAAAATAATTTTCCCTGACATTTGTATCAAAATCCACTTTGGATACTTTGATTCGTTCAACACTAGTCACATCCCTATAAAAGCCTCGTCCCGTGTGGTCTCCTCCATTACACTCTAAGCTGGGCAGATGGAGAGACGTGACAATCACTAATGCACAAGGGACAGTGTAGGTAAAAAAAAAAAAAAACTGAGAGGGAGAGTGCAGGAAAAGTGCAGGGAGGTTGTAGGGAGAGTTTTTTTAGACTGTATGGAGAGCATAGGGAGACTGCAGGTTGAGTGTAATCACCCTGTTTATCTTGTTCAACTGCTGACACATTCAAAGTTAATCTGTTACATTACTGATTAGTTACTATACACTATAGCCAATAGACAGGTGCCTTGGCCCTCAAATTGAACAGGCAGTGGCAAAAATGTGGCTGTAGCAGGAATAAGTTTCGGCAGAAGAAGGGGGAGGGTGGTAACAGCAGCCACAGCAACAGGCCAGAGCTGCCACTGTCATCCAACGGTCGTGCTTTGACCAACAATCCAGCTGTACTCTACTGATTGACTCGCTCTTCAACATCATCTCAAGTGACAACAGATACACCCAGCCAGGAGTCGGTGGGTTCGGTTTAGTTGGTATGGCCCAGGAACTGCCTCTGTGCCCTCACCTGTCCTGAACCTGCTGCTAGCTTTTGCTGCTCCTTCTGAAAGCTAAGTAATGTTAGCCGCCGGATCTGCTCAACTTTTCAGCAGGGGTGAGCTTTGTGAGGACAGTCAGCAGTTAGACTTGGAGCAGAGGTCGGCTGTGGGCTCCTGAAGGCGTGCTACTACAGGTGAGGACAGTTGGGTGGGAGCATGTTGCTCGAGGTCATAGATGTTAGTAACAGACAGGTGAGGGTGACACAAGTGACAACCAAACAGATGTAGATGATGATGTAACCAATTTTGTGTGCGAGTGAAGAGAGGGGATCATCATTATCATCAGGGGATGAGGGTGGCAGTGTACCCATGAGACAGCAGAGTGGAAGTGTGCTTGTGAGACACCAGGGTGGAAGCAGTGGGAGATCTGCAGCCAAACCTGGGAGGGGTACACCGCCTGCTACTCGGGAGACTACCTGTGAGGAACACACTAGTAGTGTGCGGGTTCATAAAAGCAGCGGCAGGCAAGCATCACACAGTAGTGAAGGTAAAATGCCATACTCATCAGTGTGGGAGTTTTTCACCAAGTCAATGGGAGCCAGGGTGCTAATGTTGGTACGATGCCCCTGCTGCAACATATGGAGTGTCACCATAAAGTGCTATGGGAAAACCATGCCACTCATTTAGTGTTACAGTGGGAGATTGCTGTATTTTCCACTGGCCCATAGCCCCTCTCCAGCAGTTAGGGCTCATCAAAGTCAGCAGAAAGAAAGAAGCTGTTGTTCCTTCCCATTGAATTCAATGTTGTCTATTGCTCCTGATGCTCCTCCTTCTCCTCGTCACTTGTTTCAACAGCAATTGATCACCAAGGTGATTGTAAAAAGACAACCATGTGCGTGCACTCATCCAACGGCACAGAAGATGAACGTGCTCCTGGCCGAGTTACTGGTACTTTGGTCCCTCTCTTTCCATGTAGTTGACTATGGGAGTAGTATGTACTGTAGTAGAATATGGAAATTATTCTCTTTTTATGCACCCCTTAGGGGGGTAATGTCTCAATGATGACCATCCTCATTTTTTGCTGCCTTTACTTCTTCCAAATCATCCTTTGCGGTCTCCATGTCCAAGAAAAGTCAGCAAGATGCAGAGAGAGGAGGAGCTGGACGTTCCTGATGACATATCATCGGCATTAGATGATGTGGAAAAGGAGTGAAACCATATAGCAGAAGAAAGGTTTTTCGACCTGTAGGGCAGAGCTGTTGCGGTTGGAGAAGTGGGTTTGCAACTCGGGGACGGGGCTTTTTATTGTGTCCATGACCTTTTTTTTCTCCTCTTTTAACAGTCCGTGGTTCCAACTGATGGTCACCTGCTGCACCACAAGGTCCTCTTCAAATGTAGTTTCAGGATTCAAGGGTTAAAGGTAAGTATAACCAAACCAGCCAAACCCCAGAACATCACAAGCCCCTGTTTGGCCGACATATTATATGGAAGCTACTTGTTTTCAGGTTCCTGTCCCCTATGGCAAGAATCCAGCAGCCATGTTTGATCCGTCCACCATGTTCAAATGTTCCTGGAGTTGTTCGGTTCTGCAGGGCATTGTTCACAATGAAGCGGTCATCAGTGTAGGATGTGGTCAAAAGACGTCCACTTCTCTGCCTTTCTGTGACTCTTCCAGTCTCTGTATCTGTGATACAACCTGCTGATGGCACTCTGTGACATTTTAAGTAGGGATGAGCGAACTCGAACTGTATAGTTCGGGTTCGTACCGAATTTTGGGGTGTCCGTGACACGGACCCGAACCCGGACATTTTCGTAAAAGTCCGGGTTCGGGTTCGGTGTTCGTCGCTTTCTTCGCGCTTTTGTGACGCTTTCTTGGCGCTTTTTGAAAGGCTGCTAAGCAGCCAATCAACAAGCGTCATACTACTTGCCCCAAGAGGCCATCACAGCCATGCCTACTATTGGCATGGCTGTGATTGGCCAGAGCACCATGTGACCCAGCCTCTATTTAAGCTGGAGTCACATAGCGCCGCCCGTCACTCTGCTCTGATTAGCGTAGGGAGAGGTTGCGGCTGCGACAGTAGGGCGAGATTAGGCAGATTAACTCCTCCAAAGGACTTGATTAACTGATCGATCTGCAGCTGTGGATCATTGAGCTGCTGATCCTCAATTGCTCACTGTTTTTAGGCTGCCCAGACCGTTTGTCAGTCACATTTTTCTGGGGTGATCGGCGGCCATTTTGTGTCTTGTGGTGCGCCAGCACAAGCTGCGACCAAGTGCATTTAACCCTCAATGGTGTGGTTGTTTTTTGGCTAAAGCCTACATCAGGGTGAAGCTGTCACACCAAGTGCATTTAACCCTCAGTAGTGTGGTTGGTCAAGCTATCACACCAAGTGCATTTAACCAGCAATAGTCTGTTCATTTTTTGGCCATATACTAAATCAGGGGCAAGCTGCGCCCGTCACCAAGTGCATTTAACCCTCAGTAGTGTGGTTGGTCAAGCTGTGACACCAAGTGCATTTAACCAGCAATAGTCTGTTCATTTTTTGGCCATATACTACATCAGGGGCAAGCTGCGCCCATCACCAAGTGCATTTAACCAGCAATAGTGTGGTTATTTTTTGGCCATATCCCAGTCTAATTCTGTCACTAAATCCATACCGGTCACCCAGCGCCTAAATACTAGGCCTCAAATTTATATCCCGCTAAATCTCTCGTTACCGCTGTCCTGTTGTGGCTGGGAAAGTTATTTAGTGTCCGTCAAAGCACATTTTTTGTTCTGGGTTGAAATACAATTCCCAATTTAGCAATTTAAAAATTTAGTGGTTTCTGCTGTATCAGAGCTATTTGAAATCTATCCCTAAAAGGGTATATAATATTCAAGGTGCACATAGGGTCATTCAGAATAACTTCACACACCCGCTACTGTGCATTTCCAAGTCTAATTCTGTCACTAAACCCATACCTGTCACCCAGCGCCTAAATACTAGGCCTCAAATTTATATCCAGCTAAATCTGTCCTTAGTGCTGTAGCTGGGCGAGTTATTTAGTGTCCGTTCAAGCACATTTCTTGTTCTGGGTTGAAATACAATTCCCAATTTAGCAATTTCATAATTTAGTGGTTTCTGCTATATCAGAGCTATTTGAAATCTATCCCTAAAAGGGTATATAATATTCAAGGTGCACATTGGGTCATTCAGAATAACTTCACACACACCCGCTACTGTGTATTTCCAAGTCTAATTCTGTCACTAAACCCATACCTGTCACCCAGCGCCTAAATACTAGGCCTCAAATTTATATCCTGCTAAATCTCTCGTTAGTGCTGTAGCTGGGCGAGTTATTTAGTGTCCGTTCAAGCACATTTCTTGTTCTGGGTTGAAATACAATTCCCAATTTAGCAATTTCATAATTTAGTGGTTTCTGCTATATCAGAGCTATTTGAAATCTATCCCTAAAAGGGTATATAATATTCAAGGTGCACATTGGGTCATTCAGAATAACTTCACACACACCCGCTACTGTGTATTTCCAAGTCTAATTCTGTCACTAAACCCATACCTGTCACCCAGCGCCTAAATACTAGGCCTCAAATTTATATCCTGCTAAATCTCTCGTTAGTGCTGTAGCTGGGCGAGTTATTTAGTGTCCGTTCAAGCACATTTCTTGTTCTGGGTTGAAATACAATTCCCAATTTAGCAATTTCATAATTTAGTGGTTTCTGCTATATCAGAGCTATTTGAAATCTATCCCTAAAAGGGTATATAATATTCAAGGTGCACATTGGGTCATTCAGAATAACTTCACACACACACGCTACTGTGTATTTCCAAGTCTAATTCTGTCACTAAACCCATACCTGTCACCCAGCGCCTAAATACTAGGCCTCAAATTTATATCCTGCTAAATCTCTCGTTAGTGCTGTAGCTGGGCGAGTTATTTAGTGTCCGTTCAAGCACATTTCTTGTTCTGGGTTGAAATACAATTCCCAGTTTAGCAATTTCATAATTTAGTGGTTTCTGCTATATCAGAGCTATTTGAAATCTATCCCTAAAAGGGTAGATCATATTGAAGGTGCACATAGGGACATTCAGAATAACTTCACACACCCGCTACTGTGCATTTCCAAGTCTAATTCTGTCACTAAACCCATACCTGTCACCCAGCGCCTAAATACTAGGCCTCAAATTTATATCCAGCTAAATCTGTCCTTAGTGCTGTAGCTGGGCGAGTTATTTAGTGTCCGTTCAAGCACATTTCTTGTTCTGGGTTGAAATACAATTCCCAATTTAGCAATTTCATAATTTAGTGGTTTCTGCTATATCAGAGCTATTTGAAATCTATCCCTAAAAGGGTATATAATATTCAAGGTGCACATTGGGTCATTCAGAATAACTTCACACACACCCGCTACTGTGTATTTCCAAGTCTAATTCTGTCACTAAACCCATACCTGTCACCCAGCGCCTAAATACTAGGCCTCAAATTTATATCCTGCTAAATCTCTCGTTAGTGCTGTAGCTGGGCGAGTTATTTAGTGTCCGTTCAAGCACATTTCTTGTTCTGGGTTGAAATACAATTCCCAATTTAGCAATTTCATAATTTAGTGGTTTCTGCTATATCAGAGCTATTTGAAATCTATCCCTAAAAGGGTATATAATATTCAAGGTGCACATTGGGTCATTCAGAATAACTTCACACACACACGCTACTGTGTATTTCCAAGTCTAATTCTGTCACTAAATCCATACCGGTCACAGGGCGCCTAAATACTAGGCCTCAAATTTATATCCCGCTGAATTTGAATACAATACATTGGGCCAAATAATATATTTGTTGTTGTGGTGAACCATAACAATGAGAAAAACATCTAGTAAGGGACGCGGACGTGGACATGGTCGTGGTGGTGTTAGTGGACCCTCTGGTGCTGGGAGAGGACGTGGCCGTTCTGCCACATCCACACGTCCTAGTGTACCAACTACCTCAGGTCCCAGTAGCCGCCAGAATTTACAGCGATATATGGTGGGGCCCAATGCCGTTCTAAGGATGGTAAGGCCTGAGCAGGTACAGGCATTAGTCAATTGGGTGGCCGACAGTGGATCCAGCACGTTCACATTATCTCCCACCCAGTCTTCTGCAGAAAGCGCACAGATGGCGCCTGAAAACCAACCCCATCAGTCTGTCACATCACCCCCATGCATACCAGGGAAACTGTCTTAGCCTCAAGTTATGCAGCAGTCTCTTATGCTGTTTGAAGACTCCGCTGGCAGGGTTTCCCAATGGCATCCACCTAGCCCTTCCCCAGCGGTGAAAGACATAGAATGCACTGACGCACAACCACTTATGTTTCCTGATGATGAGGACATGGGAATACCACCTCAGCATGTCTCTGATGATGACGAAACACAGGTGCCAACTGCTGCGTCTTTCTGCAGTGTGCAGACTGAACAGGAGGTCAGGGATCAAGACTGGGTGGAAGACGATGCAGGGGACGATGAGGTCCTAGACCCCACATGGAATGAAGGTCGTGCCACTGACTTTCACAGTTCGGAGGAAGAGGCAGTGGTGAGACCGAGCCAACAGCGTAGCAAAAGAGGGAGCAGTGGGCAAAAGCAGAACACCCGCCGCCAAGAGACTCCGCCTGCTACTGACCGCCGCCATCTGGGACCGAGCACCCCAAAGGCAGCTTCAAGGAGTTCCCTGGCATGGCACTTCTTCAAACAATGTGCTGACGACAAGACCCGAGTGGTTTGCACGCTGTGCCATCAGAGCCTGAAGCGAGGCATTAACGTTCTGAACCTGAGCACAACCTGCATGACCAGGCACCTGCATGCAAAGCATGAACTGCAGTGGAGTAAACACCTTAAAACCAAGGAAGTCACTCAGGCTCCCCCTGCTACCTCTTCTGCTGCTGCTGCCTCGGCCTCTTCTGCTGCTGCCGCCTCGGCCTCTTCCTCCGCCTCTGGAGGAACGTTGGCACCTGCCGCCCAGCAAACAGGGGATGTACCACCAACACCACCACCACCACCTCCGTCACCAAGCGTCTCAACCATGTCACACGCCAGCGTTCAGCTCTCCATCTCACAAACATTTGATAGAAAGCGTAAATTCCCACCTAGCCACCCTCGATCCCTGGCCCTGAATGCCAGCATTTCTAAACTACTGGCCTATGAAATGCTGTCATTTAGGCTGGTGGACACAGACAGCTTCAAACAGCTCATGTCGCTTGCTGTCCCACAGTATGTTGTTCCCAGCCGGCACTACTTCTCCAAGAGAGCCGTGCCTTCCCTGCACAACCAAGTATCCCATAAAATCAAGTGTGCACTGCGCAACGCCATCTGTAGCAAGGTCCACCTAACCACAGATACGTGGACCAGTAAGCACGGCCAGGGACGCTATATCTCCCTAACTGCACACTGGGTAAATGTAGTGGCAGCTGGGCCCCAGGCGGAGAGCTGTTTGGCGCACGTCCTTCCGCCGCCAAGGATCGCAGGGCAACATTCTTTGCCTCCTGTTGCCACCTCCTCCTTCTCGGCTTCCTCCTCCTCTTCTTCCACCTGCTCATCCAGTCAGCCACACACCTTCACCACCAACTTCAGCACAGCCCGGGGTAAACGTCAGCAGGCCATTCTGAAACTCATATGTTTGGGGGACAGGCCCCACACCGCACAGGAGTTGTGGCGGGGTATTGAACAACAGACCGACGAGTGGTTGCTGCCGGTGAGCCTCAAGCCCGGCCTGGTGGTGTGTGATAATGGGCGAAATCTCGTTGCAGCTCTGGGACTAGCCAATTTGACGCACATCCCTTGCTTGGCGCATGTGCTGAATTTGGTGGTGCAGAAGTTCATTCACAACTACCCCGACATGTCAGAGCTGCTGCATAAAGTGCGGGCCGTCTGTTCGCGCTTCCGGCGTTCACATCCTGCCGCTGCTCGCCTGTCTGCGCTACAGCGTAACTTCGGCCTTCCCGCTCACCGCCTCATATGCGACGTGCCCACCAGGTGGAACTCCACCTTGCACATGCTGGACAGACTGTGCGAGCAGCAGCAGGCCATAGTGGAGTTTCAGCTGCAGCACGCACGGGTCAGTCGCACTACAGAACAGCACCACTTCACCACCAATGACTGGGCCTCCATGCGAGACCTGTGTGCCCTGTTGCGCTGTTTCGAGTACTCCACCAACATGGCCAGTGGCGATGACACCGTTATCAGCGTTACAATACCACTTCTATGTCTCCTTGAGAAAACACTTAGGGCGATGATGGAAGAGGAGGTGGCCCAGGAGGAGGAGGAGGAGGAGGAGGAGGAAGAGGGGTCATTTTTAGCACTTTCAGGCCAGTCTCTTCGAAGTGACTCAGAGGGAGGTTTTTGGCAACAGCAGAGGCCAGGTACAAATGTGGCCAGCCAGGGCCCACTACTGGAGGACGAGGAGGACGAGGATGAGGAGGAGGTGGAGGAGGATGAGGATGAAGCATGGTCACAGCGGGGTGGCACCCAACGCAGCTCGGGTCCATCACTGGTGCGTGGCTGGGGGGAAAGGCAGGACGATGACGATACGCCTCCCACAGAGGACAGCTTGTCCTTACCCCTGGGCAGCCTGGCACACATGAGCGACTACATGCTGCAGTGCCTGCGCAACGACAGCAGAGTTGCCCACATTTTAACCTGTGCGGACTACTGGGTTGCCACCCTGCTGGATCCACGCTACAAAGACAATGTGCCCACCTTACTTCCTGCACTGGAGCGTGATAGGAAGATGCGCGAGTACAAGCGCAGGTTGGTAGACGCGCTACTGAGAGCATTCCCAAATGTCACAGGGGAACAAGTGGAAGCCCAAGGCCAAGGCAGAGGAGGAGCAAGAGGTCGCCAAGGCAGCTGTGTCACGGCCAGCTCCTCTGAGGGCAGGGTTAGCATGGCAGAGATGTGGAAAACTTTTGTCAACACGCCACAGCTAACTGCACCACCACCTGATACGCAACGTGTTAGCAGGAGGCAACATTTCACTAACATGGTGGAACAGTACGTGTGCACACCCCTCCACGTACTGACTGATGGTTCGGCCCCATTCAACTTCTGGGTCTCTAAATTGTCCACGTGGCCAGAGCTAGCCTTTTATGCCTTGGAGGTGCTGGCCTGCCCGGCGGCCAGCGTTTTGTCTGAACGTGTATTCAGCACGGCAGGGGGCGTCATTACAGACAAACGCAGCCGCCTGTCTACAGCCAATGTGGACAAGCTGACGTTCATAAAAATGAACCAGGCATGGATCCCACAGGACCTGTCCGTCCCTTGTCCAGATTAGACATTAACTACCTCCCCATAACCATATATTATTGGACTCCAGGGCACTTCCTCATTCAATCCTATTTTTATTTTCATTTTACCATTATATTGCGAGGCTACCCAAAGTTGAATGAACCTCTCCTCTGCCTGTGTGCTAGGCCTAAATATATGCCAATGGACTGTTGCAGTGGTGGGTGACGTGAAGCCTCATTCTCTGCTATGACATGCAGACTAATTCTCTGCTGACATGAAGACAGATTCTCTGTTACGGGACCTCCCTCCTCTGCCTGGGTGCTGGGCCTAAATATATGCCAATGGACTGTTGCAGTGGTGGGTGACATGAAGCCTCATTCTCTGCTATGACATGCAGACTGATTCTCTGCTGACATGAAGCCAGATTCTCTGTTACGGGACCTCTCTCCTCTGCCTGTGTGTGTGCTGGGCCTAAATATATGCCAATGGACTGTTGCAGTGGTGGCTGACGTGAAGCCTCATTCTCTGCTATGACATGCAGACTAATTCTCTGCTGACATGAAGCCAGATTGTCTGTTACGGGACCTCTCTCCTCTGCCTGTGTGCTAGGCCTAAATATATGCCAATGGACTGTTGCAGTGGTGGCTGACGTGAAGCCTCATTCTCTGCTATGACATGCAGACTGATTCTCTGCTGACATGAAGCCAGATTGTCTGTTACGGGACCTCTCTCCTCTGCCTGTGTGTGTGCTAGGCCTAAATATATGCCAATGGACTGTTGCAGTGGTGGCTGACGTGAAGCCTCATTCTCTGCTATGACATGCAGACTAATTCTCTGCTGACATGAAGCCAGATTGTCTGTTACGGGACCTCTCTCCTCTGCCTGGGTGCTGGGCCTAAATTTATGACAATGGACTGTTGCAGTGGTGGCTGACGTGAAGCCTGATTCTCTGCTATGACATGCAGACTGATTCTCTGCTGACATGAAGCCAGATCCTCTGTTACGGGACCTCTCTCCTCTGCCTGGGTGTGTGCTGGGCCTAAATATATGCCAATGGACTGTTGCAGTGGTGGCTGACGTGAAGCCTCATTCTCTGCTATGACATGCAGACTGATTCTCTGCTGACATGAAGCCAGATTGTCTGTTACGGGACCTCTCTCCTCTGCCTGTGTGCTAGGCCTAAATATATGACAATGGACTGTTGCAGTGGTGGCTGACGTGAAGCCTGATTCTCTGCTATGACATGCAGACTAATTCTCTGCTGACATGAAGCCAGATTGTCTGTTACGGGACCTCTCTCCTCTGCCTGGGTGCTGGGCCTAAATTTATGACAATGGACTGTTGCAGTGGTGGCTGACGTGAAGCCTGATTCTCTGCTATGACATGCAGACTGATTCTCTGCTGACATGAAGACAGATTCTCTGTTACGGGACCTCTCTCCTCTGCCTGGGTGCTGGGCCTAAATTTATGACAATGGACTGTTGCAGTGGTGGCTGACGTGAAGCCTGATTCTCTGCTATGACATGCAGACTGATTCTCTGCTGACATGAAGCCAGATCCTCTGTTACGGGACCTCTCTCCTCTGCCTGGGTGTGTGCTGGGCCTAAATATATGCCAATGGACTGTTGCAGTGGTGGCTGACGTGAAGCCTCATTCTCTGCTATGACATGCAGACTGATTCTCTGCTGACATGAAGCCAGATCCTCTGTTACGGGACCTCCCTCCTCTGCCTGTGTGTGTGCTGGGCCTAAATATATGCCAATGGACTGTTGCAGTGGTGGCTGACGTGAAGCCTGATTCTCTGCTATGACATGCAGACTGATTCTCTGCTGACATGAAGCCAGATTCTCTGTTACGGGACCTCTCTCCTCTGCCTGTGTGTGTGCTGGGCCTAAATATATGCCAATGGACTGTTGCAGTGGTGGCTGACGTGAAGCCTCATTCTCTGCTATGACATGCAGACTAATTCTCTGCTGACATGAAGACAGATTCTCTGTTACGGGACCTCTCTCCTCTGCCTGGGTGCCGGGGCCTAAATATCTGAGAATGGACTGTTCCAGTGGTGGGTGACGGGAAGCCAGATTCTCTGCTATGGAACCTCTCTCCAATTGATTTTGGTTAATTTTTATTTATTTAATTTTTATTTTAATTCATTTCCCTATCCACATTTGTTTGCAGGGGATTTACCTACATGTTGCTGCCTTTTGCAGCCCTCTAGCTCTTTCCTGGGCTGTTTTACAGCCTTTTTAGTGCCGAAAAGTTCGGGTCCCCATTGACTTCAATGGGGTTTGGGTTCGGGACGAAGTTCGGATCGGGTTCGGATCCCGAACCCGAACATTTCCGGGATGTTCGGCCAAACTTCTCGAACCCGAACATCCAGGTGTTCGCTCAACTCTAATTTTAAGCTCAGTGGCCACTCCCGTCTGAGAACATCCTGCTTTGAGCCTCGCAATGGCGAGGTACTGTTCATCAATTGTTAGGTGTCGTCTTAGTCTCATGTTGTCAAAATGCGAACAGCATGATGAGGAGGACTATTTAAATACCAATTACTGTTTAAATACTAATTATAATTGAACCAGGAAATTTAATGGGCGAATCATAGATCAAACACCTGTTGTGAATTTTGCTTTTAAGCTCCTTGTTAGAGAACAGCAAGTTGTGCAAAAAGTACTGAAACACATATACAGTATATCCCTAACTTGATGTAAACTCTTAATTGTTGTTGTGTTTGTTTGTTTTTTACTCTAACAGTGAGAACTTTTAACCCCTTTAGGGGGCAAGAACCTGCCTCCTATGTACAAGAATATTACTATAATACTGCATCTATGTACAAGAATATAACTACTGTAATACTGACTCCTACAGTCATGTGAAAAAATTAGGACACCCTTTGAAAGCATGTGGTTTTTTGTAACATTTTTAATAAAAGGTTATTTCATCTCCGTTTCAACAATACAGAGAGATTAAAGTAATCCAACTAAACAAAGAAAACTGAAGAAACGTCTTTTCAAGATCTTCTGTAAATGTCATTCTACAAAAATGCCTATTCTAACTGAGGGAAAATATAGGACACCCTCACATGTATTCCCTCTTAAATTGGCTCAGATCTCACACAGGTATATCACACCAGGTGCACATAATTAGTAGATCGTTACTCTGCATGTTGAATGAGGCTTGCCCTATTTAAACCTCAGACATTTAGTTTGGTGTGCTCCTGACTGTTGAAGTGAGAGTGAGCACCATGGTGAGAGCAAAAGAGCTGTCAGAGGACTTCAGAAAAAAGATTGTAGCAGCCTATGAGTCTGGGAAGGGATTTAAAAAGATCTCAAAAGATTTTGAAATCAGCCATTCCACTGTCCGGAAGATAGTCTACAAGTGGAGGGCTTTCAAAACAACTGCCAACATGCCCAGGACTGGTCGCCCCAGCAAGTTCACCCCAAGAGCAGACCGCAAGATGCTAAAAGAGGTCTCCAAAAACCCTAAAGTGTCATCTCGAGAACTACAGCAGGCTCTGGCTACTGTTGATGTAGAAGTACATGCCTCTACAATCAGAAAGAGACTGTACAAGTTTAACTTGCATGGGAGGTGTGCAAGGAGGAAACCTTTGCTTTCCAAGAGAAACATCGAGGCCAGACTGACATTTGCCAGAGATAAAGTTGACAAAGACCAGGACTTCTGGAATAATGTTCTTTGGACAGATGAGTCCAAAATTGAATTATTTGGACACAACAGCAGAGGACATGTTTGGCGTAAACCAAACACAGCATTCCAAGAAAAGAACCTCATACCAACTGTGAAGCATGGAGGTGGAAGTGTCATGGTTTGGGGCTGCTTTGCTGCAGCAGGACCTGGTCAGCTCACCATCATAGAATCCACGATGAATTCTACTGTGTATCAGAAGGTGCTTGAAGAACATGTGAGACCATCAGTTAGAAAATTAAAGCTGAAGCGGAACTGGACCATGCAACATGACAATGACCCAAAACATACTAGTAAATCAACCAAAGATTGGCTGAAAAAGAAGAAATGGAGAGTCCTGGAATGGCCAAGTCAAAGTCCAGATTTGAATCCCATTGAGATGCTGTGGGGTGACTTGAAAAGGGCTGTACGTGCAAGAAACCCCTCAAACATCTCACAGCTGAAAAAGTTCTGCATTGAGGAGTGGGGTAAAATTTCCTCAGACCGATGTCGAAGACTGGTAGATGGCTACAAGAACCGTCTCACTGCAGTTATTTCAGCCAAAGGAGGTAACACTCGCTATTAGGGGCAAGGGTGTCCTATCTTTTTCCTCAGTTAGAATAGGCATTTTTGTAGAATGACATTTACAGAAGATCTTGAAAAGACTTTTCTTCAGTTTTCTTTGTTTAGTTGGATTACTTTAATCTCTCTGTATTGTTGAAACGGAGATGAAATAACCTTTTATTAAAAATGTTACAAAAAACCACATGCTTTCAAAGGGTGTCCTAATTTTTTCACATGACTGTATGTACAAGAATATAACTACGATAATACTGCTCCTATATACCAAGGAAATATAACTTACATAATACTGCCCTTCCTATGTACAAGAATATAACTTACTATAATACTGCTCCTATGTACAAGTACTATTCACTACTATAATACTGCTCCTATGCTACAAGAATATAACTTACTATCATACCTGCCTCCTTGTGTACAAGAATATAATACTATAATACTGCTCCCTATGTACACGAAATATAACTACTATAATACTGCCTCCTATGTTACAAGGATATAACTACTATAATACTGCTACTATGTACAAGAATATAACTACTATAATACTGCCCCTATGTACAAGAATATAATACTATATACTGCTCCCTATGTACAAGAATATAACTACTATAATACTGCTCTATGTACAGGAATATAATACATTAATACTGCTCTATGTACAAGCATATAACTACTATAATATGCTCCTATGTTACAAGATAACACTCTAAATACTGCTCCTATGTACAAGGAATATAACTACTATAATACTGCTCCTATGTACAAGAATATAACTACTATAATACTGCGCTATGTACAAGAATATAACTACTATAATACTGCTCCTATGTACAAGAATAAACTACTATAATACTGCCTCCTATGTACAAGAATATAACTACTATAATACTGCTCCTATTTACAAGAATAAACTACTATAATACTGGTCCTATTTCAAGTATATAACTACTATAATACTGCCTCCTATGTACAAGAATATAACTACTATAATGCTGTCTCCTATGTATATGAATATAACTACTATAATACTGTCTCCTATGTACAAGAATATAACTGCTATAATACTGCCTCCTATGTACAAGAATATAACTACTATAATACTGCTTCCATGTACAAGAATATAACTGCTATGGCGGAGCTTGACTTCCGGCCAAGCCAGACGCATGTGAGAGAGCTCCTCTCCATGTGAGCCAGCAAACTAGTTAATTTTGCTACCTAGCTTTGAAAGAATGGGCAAAGTGGGTCGGTACATACCCAGAGAAACGCCTGAGCACCTGAGATCGGACCGCGGTCCGCAAGAAATGGACAAATTTCTACATAAGAAGGCTCCGGCCGCGAGTGCCGCCAAGATGGCGCCTCTGGAGCAGGAGGACTGGCCACAGGAAGCGGAGGGGGCGGACGGCGTCTCATCAGATCTGGATGCCGGACCCCGCGCCTCCACCTCGGCGCCTATTTCACGCCAATTCATCCAACAAGCCCTATCGTCGGCACTAGCCCCGGTGATTCAGGATCTCACCGAAATCAAGTGCGACGTGAAGCACATCGGGCACCGCGTGGAGAAGCTGGAGCACACGCAGGCAGCAATCCTGACTTATGCTCACACGCTGGGCGACAACAGTGCCGCACTCGCTGCCTCTTTGGATACAGCTTACGCCCTGATAGAGGACCAAGAGAACCGCAGCCGACGTAAGAATATCCGGCTGCGAGGCCTCCCAGAGCGGGTACTACATGAAGCATTGCCTGAGGCGGCATCCGCCATCTTTTCCGGCCTGCTAGGTGCAGAAAGAGCAGCTGAAATCTGCGTGGAGCGCATCCACAGAGCGCTCAGGCCAAAACCGAGGGACAATGACCCACCGAGGGATGTGGTCTGCGGTTTGCTACGATATGTGGACACAGCAGCGATCCTAAAAGCGGCAAGAGAACAGAAAGAACCGCTCTACGAAGGAGCCAAGATCCTCTTATTTCAAGACCTGGCACCCTCTACTTTGAGTAAGCGAAGGATCCTACGACCGCTTACGGATCATCTGAGGGCTGTTAAAATGCCCTACAAATGGCTATTCCCGTTTGGTCTGACTTTCGCATCGGAGGGTAAAGAGGTGCACGATTCCGCACACCAGCGGACTTGCCTGCGGCGTGGACTCTGCTCCAGACGACCCCCCTGGATATACCATCATGGCTCCCGTCGGCTGACACAGGAGTCCCTCTGCCTGACTTGCCAGAAGAGCAGAAGTGGGTTAAAGCTTCTACTAAGAGAAAGTCCAACAACAGGCCGTGAGGTCTGCCGCACGGTTTGCAGAGGTCTATTTCACTCATGGACGGTAGCTCACTGAGCTAATGCTGCTGGACTGCTGGACGTTACAGATGATCTCCGGGTCCCTGAGCGCAAGTATTAGTGGCGGCCGTCTGAGCCTTTTCAGTTTGTTTGTAGCCTGCCTCAGTTAGCCGGCGGTGGTCGGATAGGTAGGGGCTCGTTCTGAGTGGCCCTGAGCAGTTGGACCGCGGGCGGTGGACTCTTGGGTCAGGTCGGCCCCACGGGGCGATCCGGGAGCCACTGTTGTATCGGCACGTTACTACTGCTGTGGTTTGTTCACATCCACAGGTTCCACATGTTAGCATGCATGTCTATACTGCATATGTTTATGATAGCTATGGTGTGGCTGTAAGGAGTGTTAGTCCCTGTGACTGGCCTCTGGTTCAGTCAGGCCATTCATCTACTGGCTGGGAATCAGCTTATTGTTACTAATGTTATGTTTGCTATGGCTCGCAGGACAGGCAGGCTTACTCCCCCCGTATAGCCGCTTGCCTTAGACCATTATGGCATTCACCAGGAACTTACTGGCGCAACCCTGGTGCAAGCGCCTTACAATTGGCTGGCTTGGGCCATTCGCGCTTGGCCTTGTTTTGCTGGGCTGCGCGCTAGGCACAAGCCACCCGAACCCTATGTTGGAGATTTTCTCCACTTCCCGGTTGTTCATGAAGTTGGATACTCCATTTTGTTTCCCTGGTCACACGCATGATTTTAAGCAACTAGCAGCTCTAAGGTCTACACTTGTAATACGTCATGGCATTGATTAAGTGTACTTCCCTTAATGTCAGAGGTTTTAATACACCGCAGAAGAGGTCACAGGTTGTTCGTATGTTAAAAAAATCTCGCACTGACATATGTTTTCTACAGGAATTGCATTTCAAGTCGGCACATGTGCCTACTCTCCCTAAGTCCTACTTCCAGCATTGGTTCACCAGCACGTTCAGTAGTGCAGCTAGGGGAGTCGGCATTGCCATATCAAAGACAGTTCCCTTCCGGTTATCATGTATACAGGATGACCCAGAGGGGCGATATGTATTTGTTAAGGGTTCAATAGGCACCCAGGTAGTGACATTAGCTAGTCTATACTGCCCAAATCGCGGTCAAACGAAATGGCTCATCAATACCCTAAAGACGTTTGCCTCCTTTGCTGAAGGGATTAGATTAATAGGCGGAGATCTCAACATGACGCTGAACCCCATAATGGATGCGTCCGATGGCTCTTCCCAATTGACCCAGGTGGCTCTAGGTAGAGTTAATGCCTATCTAGCGGAGGTAAATTTAGTGGACTCCTGGCGGTTGCTTCACCCTGCTGACAGAGACTACACTTTCTTCTCGGCACCGCATAATACTCATAAGAGGCTGGATTATGTCCTGATCTCGGGCAGCTGTGCTGACAGGGTGGAGCGGTCTACCATTGAGCCCATAACGGTCTCAGACCATGCCCCGGTGTCGACTTCGCTTCATTTCCCTACGCTACCTACACAAACTAAACAATGGCGTCTAAATGAGACACTCCTGGATAAACAGTCAGATGTAGATACCCTCAGTCAGAAACTAACAGTGGTTCTTTGCTGAAAACTCTACTGATGGGATGCCACTGGCTACTGTCTGGGAGACACATAAGCAGGTCATGAGAGGCGAGCTCATTGCAATAGGCAGTAGGGTTAAAAGAACTAGACAGGAGCACTTAAATTCCCTCCTTAAGCAAATAGCGGATATCGAGTCCGTACATAAGCGCTCTAGAGCCCTAGAGGCCAGGGATCAACTGGCAATTCTACGTAAGCAACTGACAGACCATCTAAATGGGTGTTATGCAAAAGCATACCAATATTCGCAATTTCGCTTTTACGCGCATGGGGACAAGGGCACGAAATTGATGTCCTCTCTCCTGAAACAGAAGAAGGACTCAATGTATATAGCAGGGATTAATAGGAGAGATGGTACCACTGTCCACAAAACGTCAGATATAGCCATTGAGTTCCAAAAATTTTATCATGACTTGTACGGTCTCCCTGAGGAAGTAGCAGGGTCCACTGTAGATAGGGCTTCCCTAATTGATGACTTCTTACACCGCTTACAGCTCCCCACTCTAAATGAAGAGGAGGCCCAAACTCTTCTATCCCCAATAACGGAGAGAGAAGTTATGGGCGTTTTAAGCTCTATGCCAATGGGGAAGAGTCCGGGTCCGGACGGTTTCCCGGTGGGATACTATAAGAAATTTTCAAAAATCCTGGCTCCCCACATTACTGCCTGGTGCAATGAGCTCCTGGGTGGCTCACAGTTACATAAACAGTCCCTGGAGGCCACAGTCACTATTCTCCCCAAACCCGGGAAAGACCCTAAGTTGTGTGGCAGCTACAGACCAATTTCGCTTTTGAACGTTGACATTAAGGTCTGGGCGAAATTACTTGCCACTAGAATCAGTACCCTTCTTCCGAAACTCATTAACCCTGAACAAGCAGGCTTCGTCCCTGGCAGGGAAGGCAGTCACAACTCCTGCAGAATCCTATCCACCATACAGCTAGCAAAGAAAAAACAACTCCCCCTGGTTCTGCTGGGTATAGATGCGGAGAAGGCCTTTGACCGGGTGAACTGGGCTTATATGATTAAAACCCTGCATAAGTTTGGCTTCCCTGCGCAATTTCAGAGAGCTATTATGTCTCTGTATGGTGACCCTAGCGCCCGGATCAGAGTTAATGGCACTTTGTCATCTCCCTTCCCTATTAGGAACGGGACGAGGCAGGGATGCCCCTTGTCCCCTGCCCTGTATATATTAGTCATGGAAACCTTGCTGCAGGCCATCAGAGATCATCCTGGCATCAGGGGACTCAAGTTAGAGAATAGCCCCATAGAATATCTTAATGCCGCTTATGCAGACGACCTCCTAGTCATGGTCTCCAACCCGGTCGAGGCCTTCCCGCATCTGTTATCCCTGTTTGAGCAGTATGGACAAGTGTCCAATTTTAAAGTAAACTATACAAAATCAGAGGCCATGAATGTATCAGCTCCGACCAAGCAAATCCACCTGCTGAAAACGAAAACCCCTTTCATATGGCAAACATCTCACTTGTCCTACCTGGGAATTAAGATTCCTTGTAGAATGGATGAGCTTTTCCGGCTGAACTTTGCTGCACTGCTGAACGATGCTCAACAACAGCTGCACACACTGAGAATTCCATATATTTCATGGATGGGCCGGAAAAATCTGCTAAAAGCATTTATTATGCCCAAGATACTGTACGCCATGCAGATGCTGCCTGTCTTTCTTCCCTCCTCCTTCTTTACACAAATTAGAAGGCTCTTCAGCACCTTTCTTTGGGGGGGGAGGGGGGCGAGACTGGCACATCGCACGCTGATTCTGAGAAGGGATCAGGGAGGTATGGCACTACCTGACGCTCAGCTATACTATAAGGCCATCCACCTGAAGAGGTGGCTACACCTCCACGCCCCCTGGTCTCATATCCTGGGTAAGGAGCTTGAGATAGCCCAGCTCGACAAAAAGCAGAGAGCGGGGTTATGGGGTCTGAACTCATCCTCACTTCACTCACATGTGCTGCTTAAAGGCACAGCGGCCGTTATCAAACAACTGAACAAGGACAAAGGCTTGCTGCATACTCTCTCACCGCTGATGCCGGCCGACCTTGCTCCATTTATTGTGAGGCCCTCTGCTGACACTGTATCACCTGTGTGGAATAAACTACGCAACTACACTGTCACAGAGTTCTTAGATGGGGCATCAGGTGCTCTCCCTGCTCATCACCCCCTAAACCACACTTTATATTCTAGCAACTTTCTGGATACCATAGAATATAACTCGGTCAGCAAACCATTATTAGCTTCTAGAGTGCCCACTCCGGAAACAACGTGGCTTGAGAAGCTGCTACACTTAAAATCCCCCCCTAGTAAAATAATATCTAAGCTATATCTGGCTCTTAATGTTCAGCCTTCTATGGGAGTCCCACAGTATCTGAAAACCTGGGCATCTGAGCTCAATTTAGAATTTTCGGAAACAGACATACTACGCATACATGCTCATTCTCACGGGTTCTCAAGATGTGTGAAAGTGCAAGAGCACTCATACAAAGTGATGACCCAGTGGTATCAGACCCCCAAACAATTGTTTGTGAAAGGTCTTAGTCAGTCTGACACGTGCTGGAGGTGTAAGGAGGCGTCGGGGACACAAACACACATATTCTGGTCCTGTCCAAAGCTCCGCCAGTATTGGGACGGGGTAGCGGCTATGATAAATAAGGTACTGAATGCTTGTGTGCAGCTATCGCCTGAACTGGTGCTTCTCTGGCTTCCCACACCGACCTTCACACCTTCCAAAAGGAGCTTGGCAACGCATTTGATACAGGCAGCAAGGCTACTCATACCGCAGAAATGGCTCAGCGAAGACTCACCGACACTCTCACATTGGGAGCAGAAAGTAGATCAGATATGCAGACTGGAGGAGCTGGCGGGGTGGGAGGCCAGACAACACGAGAAGTTTCTGAAAGTTTGGGGACCATGGTTGTCATTTCGTAACAATAGAGTGGGTGGCACAGACTCACCGAGCATTAGTGGGGCAAGTTAACCTGACATAACCTGACATAACCTGTGTTCCCCTGTGGTCTCACCGCTATGCCAATCGACATCGATTACGCCTGCTAGTACAAGGTTTAGATCAGAATACTTGAACGAGAAGCGTCATTATTATGCGTGTACAGGAGGGCCTCATTTGGGGCCTGCACACCCCGTTTCCCCCCCCCCCCACCCCCCCCCACCCCCCCCCCCCTCCTTCCCTATCCTAGTTTGGGTTTAGACCTGCCTAAGGTTGTTCTTAGTTAGCTGACATAGGGACGGATATGATCTGCACAACCTACACTTAGCAGATATCTATTGAATAAAGTTTTTTCTGCGCCTTTTGCACAGTCAGTCCTTCATCTGATAGCACTAGGTGGTATCTTACAATGTATAATATAGCTTTACAAAGATTTGCGGGTTTTCACCAGAACTGTAAACTTCCAGATGATATACTCAGTGTACATTGTCATGTGTTCACATGTATATGTTGCATTCATCTGCTTTGTATATGCATTCATGTGAGTTGCTGCTACCTTGTATGTGCAAAGGTGGTAAGGGGGCGGATCCCTCCACCCGTTTTTGTTACTGCTCAATAAAAAGAAATTTGACAAAGAATATAACTGCTATAATACTACCTCCTATGTACAAGAATATACTACTATAATACTGCATTTATTTATAAGAATATAAGTACTATAATACTGCCTCCTATGTACAAGAATATAACTACTATAATGCTGTCTCCTATGTATATGAATATAACTACTATAATACTGTCTCCTATGTACAAGAATATAACTGCTATAATACTGCCTCCTATGTACAAGAATATAACTACTATAATACTGCTTCTATGTACAAGAATATAACTGCTATAATACTGCTTCTATGTACAAGAATATAACTGCTATAATACTGCTCCTATGTACAAGAATATAACTACTATAATACTGCTCCTATGTACAAGAATATAACTACTATAATACTGCTCCTATGTACAAGAATATAACTGCTATAATACTGCTCCTATGTACAAGAATATAACTACTATAATTCTGCTCCTATGTACAAGAATATAACTACTATAGGCTTTTATGATTTTTATCATGGGCCACCATTGAGATGTACTGTGTATGCTGATTAAGCATTTACCCAGCTGCGTCTGGTACACGAGTTGTATGTTCTTTTACATAACTTTGTGCCTTTCTCAAATAAAAAGAAATTTGATAAAGAATATAACTACTATAATACTGCTCCTATGTACAGGAATATACTATAATACTGCTCCTATGTACAATAATATAACTACTATAATACTGCTCCTATGACCAATAATATAACTACTATAATACTGCTCCTATGTACAAGAATACAACTACTATAATACTGCTTCTATGTACAGGAATATAACTACTATAATACTGCCTCCTGTGTACAAGAATATAACTACTATAATACTGCTCCTATGTACAGGAATATAACTACTATAATACTGCTCCTATGTACAAGAATATAACTACTATAATACTGCTCCTATGTACAAGAATATAACTACTATAATACTGCTCCATGTACAAGGATATAACTACTATAATACTGCCTTCTATGTACAAGAATATAACTACTATAATACTGCTCCTATGTACAAGAATATAGCTACTATAATACTGCTCCTATGTACAGGAATATAACTACTATAATACTGATCCTATGTACAAGAATATAACTACTATAATGCTGCTCCTATGTACAGGAATATAACTACTATAATACTGCTCCTATGTACAAGAATACAACTACTATAATACTGCTTCTATGTACAGGAATATAACTACTATAATACTGCCTCCTGTGTACAAGAATATAACTACTATAATACTGCTTCTATGTACAGGAATATAACTACTATAATACTGCCTCCTGTGTACAAGAATATAACTACTATAATACTGCTCCTATGTACAGGAATATAACTACTATAATACTGCTCCTATGTACAAGAATATAACTACTATAATGCTGCTCCTATGTACAGGAATATAACTACTATAATACTGCTCCTATGTACAAGAATATAACTACTATAATACTGCTCCTCTGTACAAGAATATAACTACTATAATACTGCTCCTATGTACAAGAATATAACTGCTATAATACTGCCTCTATGAACAAGAATATTAATCTGGTCAGATACTAATATAAGATTGCAGACATCTCTTTTGTTCTTCATTACTGTTAATCTTCTGATTTTAATTCTCTACAAATATTTCTGTTCTGTAAATGAGATTGCGCTGTTCTTTGGGCTGCTGCCAGCTCTCTTTAGTATTTTCTGTGACTTATATTTGCATATCTGTAATAGCACCTAATAACGTTTTCTACTTCGCCCAGATCTGAAAAGGTACTTGAAAAGGAAATTATACCTAAAATAAGTTGGACTTAATTACCTTTCGCTGCAATCTCCGCTGTCACCGCTTTTTCTGATGTATTTGCAGCTGCAAACTTTGATTCTGTCTCAGGGAAAAACTAAAATGATCTAATGAGAAGATTTTCTCAGCTCCTTAATAAAATGTTCCAATTGGAACTAAAGTAAAATTAAATTTAATTATCATTTAAAGGGCCAGTGCATATCTTAATGGTAACATGTATGAAATCTGTATAACTTTGACTCTCCTTTCTGCAGAGTCAACTGGAGAGACAACCTTTGTCTCTCCAGTTGGTGTAAAACTACAACTTCCACCTTGTCCCAGCATTCCAGTGGTTGCTGAAGAACCCTGTACAACCCTGTACAGGGGCTCAATTCACAGCTATGCAAATCCAAGTAAATGCTGCGGGCCCCAGAAATCAGAGCATCCCCTGCTGGCCACTGGTTAGCTAAATAGCAATACAAAAAAAAGACTACAACAGCAGCAAATATCCTTTCTGTGCATCCAGCTCAGCTGTTCCAGGGCCAGAAGGAGAGGGGAGCCTCTGCCAGCAGAAAAGCAGTAGCAGATGTGCCCAATGTGCCCAGACTCCACTGCTGAGATAAAAATTAGGCTTATCCAGTTGTTAGTGGTGCTACAAGGGTGTAGCTTATTGGTGGGCCTGATGTTTTAAAGCTGACAGTCTAAGCTTTAAAACAAGATCTGGATTGCAACATTAGCTTGTATGCATTGGGAGTTATATCGTTAAGAATACAGGTCGTAAGTTAAAGCAGCTGAGAAAGTCTTATTTTAAAGCTTAGATTGTCATCTTTCAAATAAGATCAGGCTCATATCTCTAGCTGCTACATAGCCTGTAGAAAACCTCCACCTTTCAGCTGGCTCTGATCTCAGCCAGAGGTGGAGACTGGCAGTAGGGAGCTTACAGGTTGAAAGACGAGAGATAAAAACATGCTCTTTTATTACCCCCCAGAGAAGGGTAACATGGACTTCTGTGCATGTTACCTATCCCTCTCTCTTCTATCAATCAGACAGAATACTGCTCTGGCATGGTCACTGTAGGATTGCAGGGTGGCTGTAACCCCTGGAAACGAGCAGCGTATAATGTGATGGAAAAATGAATAAAGCCAGCAAAGGAGGCAATATGGAGAATCACAATACATTAGTGCTTTGTATTAACTTTCTCTACATGATAAATGCCATTGGCTGAAGTGAGACGACCCCTTTAAGGGTAGCATTAGTTATGTCACTAGTCATTTACTTTACACAACAATTAAAAATCTACCAAAAAATAAATAAATGAAATTTCCAGGAGGGTTTTACCTAATGTGACTATTAATCGAGAGCATCAGAAAATGTCGATTTTTTTAAAATTGTTTCTTAACTATGATCTTTTTTCCTTCAAATATGAAATGTATTAACAGATAGATATAAGATAGATAGATAGATATGAGATAGATAGATAGATAGATAGATAGATATGAGATAGATAGATATGAGATAGATAGATAGATAGATATGAGATAGATAGATATGAGATAGATAGATATGAGATAGATAGATAGATAGATAGATATGAGATAGACAGATAGATATGAGATAGATAGATAGATAGATAGATAGATAGATAGATAGATAGATAGATTATATAGATAGATAGATAGATAGATAGAGAGAGATAGATAGATAGATAGATAGCTAGCTCTGTGGAGTTACTACATATTGCAGGACTTCTACATAGAACATCATGCCACCAGTCTATATTCCCATGCGGCCGCTGCGGTCCTGAAAACAATAATCAGATTCAGACTGTTCCTCTCTGCTGCAGAGATAATTAATAAATTCATACACTGCTTTCTTCAAGAACGAGTTCAGTTTCACGTCTCAGAAACCTAATTTGTTTCCTCTGTATGACAATTTGTTCCCATCAAGACCAATTCTGGCATCTGCATAGCCGAGCAGCAGCGACTGCAATCATCTGCGAGACGTATAGCCGGGCTCAGGTGCAAAGCTGGCGCACACTTATACCTTCTGCTCCTAATACTTTACCTGTTCTAAATAAATACCAAAATAATCCATACATCAGCTATAATTTGCCTCATAACCGCAATGGCCTAAGAACCACATCTGCAGCAAGTTTGACAAGACTATGCCAAAATAACTGCATTTTTGCAAAATCACATAAAAACAATGTGGACACCACATGTAAACACAGCCTAAAAAAAAATACTTTGCCGACTTGAGTATCATCTGGGAAGTAAAATCACCTGCATACAGTAAGTCTATGGCAAGACTGAGCTTCTGTTCCCTCTGCATAAATATAGAGCTAAATGATGGAATTGTACGTATCTGCAGCCACTAGTGTTGATCGAGCATGCTCGGCACATGGCGGTATTCACTATGCAGCCAATAAGCGTGCAGGTAAGTACTGCCCTCACTGTCATGCCGTAGCCATGCTGGTTACTGGCATTACAGTGATTGGCTGGCCGGAACGCGTCATCGGGTGCTATATCGCACCCGATGACACATGTTCGGCTAAGTCGTAGTCAGGGAGAGCTGTGCTGAGGAAGGGACAGACAGTGTAGGGAGTGATATAGGAATAATTTTATTAGAAATTTTTTTCAGAGACCCAAAAGTCCTTTTAAGGACTACTGTTGTGTGTGGCAGCAATTTCTATGCGTGCAGTAGTTAGGCCGCTGCAGACAGCGACATTAGCTGCACCACATCTCTCAAAAATATCTGTCACATACAGTGTACTTTTTTGCGTAGACGCTGCGTACAGTGATATTACCACTGGTACCTCTCCTGTATAACATTTCCTCATCCCAAACACCTGTGACATTCCCTGTAATTAGCCGCTGGTGAGAGCATTGACATTATCTGTGGGATATCTCCTGTGTGACGTTTCCACATCCCAACTACCTTTTTAAATTTGTTTGCACATACACTTCCAAATCCTACGCTACTGTACGTGTGACAGACTTTTAAGCATATATACCATTTAATATGAAGGTGAGCAGTAAGGGACGGGGAAGTGGTCGTGATGCTGATGGTGCACGCAGACGCTGTGGCCCTGGGCCCGTTGAAACTGTGCCTGCTGCCAGAGTACAAGAAACACACTCATCCACGATACCTAGCTTCATCTCCCAGTTTGCAGGGTGGTGCAGGACAACGCTCTCGACATCAGACCAGTGCGACCAGGTGGTCGTTTGGATTGCAGCAGATAATGCTTCCAGTCGGTTAAGCACCACCCTGTCTTCCACTCAAAAGCCAAGAGTCTGCTCAACACAATCCTCACCCTGATCCTCCTTCCTCCTACCATGGAGAGTCTGGGCAAACAAGTGACCCCACACTCGGATATTCCGAGGAGCTCTTTTCAGCGCCATTCCTTGATTTGGCCCTCTCGCCAAGCACGCTTGAAGAAGGACAGATCTTGTGCCCTGATTCCCAAACTTCTTCCATCCACAATCACAAGAAGATGACAGTGGGGAACAGCAATTACTGTTTAATGATGTGGATGATGATGAGACACAGTTGCCAATAAGTCAACGGCAATTACTGTCTCAAGAGGTTGGTGATGAGAAACAGTTGTCAATCACTAAGGTTGTAGTTAGGTCAACAAGTCAGGAGGATGAGCAGAGTGAGGAAGTGGAAGAGGAGGTGGTGGACGATGAAATCACTGACCCAACCTGGGAAGGTTCAAAGCCAAGCAAGAACAGCAGTACAGAGGGGGAGGGATCTGCTGCACCGCAACAGGCTGGAAGAGGCAGTGGGGTGGCAAAAGTGAGAAGGCGGGTCACACGAAACAGGCCCGCAGCTATCCCCGGAGCACACCCTTGCGGAAATCTCCCTTGCCAAGGGGTAGGTATTCCGCAGTCTGGCGCTTTTTTGAGGAAAGTGCGGACGACAAAAGAATAGTAGTTTGCAACCTGTGCCGTACCAAAATGAGCCAGGACGTAGTTGGCATCCAAGCACCGTATTAAGAGGGCAGATCACCTCGGTACACAATCTGTGTCTGTGGGTCACACCACTGCCTCCTCTTCCCCTGTGTTACGTGCTGGCCAATCTCCTGTCGAAGGCGCAGGCCCGGATGCACCTAGACCTTCGCAAGCACCATCAGCGACCACATCCACTTCTGTGTCCCAGCGCAGCATACAAATGTCCTTACCCCAGGCATTTGAACGCAAGCGCAAGTACCCAGCCACCCACCCACAGACCATAGCACTAAATGCGCAACTTTCCAAATTACTGGCAATGCACAGCCAACTTGCGTTACGCAGTCCCCAGTCGCCACTATTTTTCAAGGTATGCCGTGCCCGCCTTACACCAACATGTGTCCCGCAACATCACCCGTGCCCTGACCAACGAAGTTACTGGGAAGGACCACTTAACCAGGGACACATGGACAAGTGCATTTAGCCAGGAACGCTAGATTTCCCCGACGGCACACTGGGTGAACGTTGTGGAGGCCGGAAGAGAGTAGTACCCTGGGATGGCACAGGTGCTACCGACGCCAAGGATTGCGGGCCCTGCGTCTATCAGGGTTTCCGCCAGCACCTACGTTAGTGGCTCCAACCCCCACTTCTCCTCCTCCTCCTCTACTTCCACCTCCGAATTATTCATGTGCAGCACCAGTCAGCCATAAGTCAGTAGCTGGAAACAGTGTAGCACTGCAGTGGGGAAGCGGCAACAGGTTGTGCTGAAGCTGATCTTCTTAGGGAACAAAAAGCACACCGCCACAGAGCTGTGGCATGGGATAAGGGACCAGACTGAGCTGTGGCTCTCGCCACTCAACCTAGAACCAGGTATGGTGGTGGCTTTGGAGCTCAGCAAGCTCAGACACATCCCATGCCTAGCCCACGTCTTAAACTTAGTGGTTCAGTGGTTTCTCAAAACCTCCCCCAATTTGCCTGAGATACTGGTGAAGGTGTGCCGGTCTGTCAACGCTGCAGCAGCACTTGAAATTGCCAGCTCACTGGCTGTTGTGCGATGTGAGCACGCGCTGGAACTCTACGTTCCACATGTTGGCCAGGCTTTTTGAAAAGCAGAGGGCAGTAGTGGAATACCAACAGCAACATGGTCGTCGCCTTTCCAGTCAGCTTACGCTCTTCACAAGCGACGAGTGGGCATGGATGTCTGACCTCTGTGAGCTTTTAAGAAACTTTGAGGAATCAACACAGATGGTGAGCGGCGATGCCGCTATTATCAGTGTAACCATCCCACTTCTGTGTCTACTGAAACGCTCGCTGCTTACAATTAAGGACGATGCTTTGCATGTGGAAGAGGTGAAAATGGGGGAAGACATTACACAGACTACCCTCAGTTCGTCTTCTCAGCGTGAATTGGACAATGAAGAGGAGGAGGAGGAGGCGCAAGAGACGTTTCCTCCGCTACAGAGGGTAGTACCCAAGGAAGTTTAATTAAATCTGTTCAGCGTGTGTGGGCAGAAGAGGAGGAAGAGGATGAGGAGTTTGAGAGTCATCCTCCTGATGACAGGGAAGTCTTGCCTCTTGGTACTCTGGCACACATGGCTGACTTCATGTTAGGCTGCCTTTCCAGCGACCAGATTGTTATACGCATTTTAGACAACACAGATTACTGGTTGTTCACCCTTCTCGACCCCTGCTACAAAGAGAACTTCTCATCTCTCATTCTTCTGGTGGAGAGGACAAGAAAAACTGTGCAATACCATAAGGTCCTTGTTGAAAAATTGCTCCAAAAACTTCCAACTGACAAAGCTGGCAGAAGAGTCCGAAGGTTCGTTGGGCAACCGAGGAGGGGAGACAAGGGGAACACACAGCAGTTCCAACAGAGGCAGGGCAACACTCTCCAAAGCCTGGGACAGTTTCATGACACCCTGCCAGCACTCTCACACTGGTGCACGGCCTAGTGTCACAAGGAGGGAAAATTTTCGAACATGGTGAAGGAGTACATAGTAGACCGTGTCAGCGTCCTCAATGATACCTCAGTGCAGTGGCGTAGCTATCAGGGATGCAGGGGAAGCAACTGCTTCGGGGCCTGAGCTCAGAAGAGGCCCGAGCAGTACTGAATGTTTTCATTAGATCTAGCGCTGCCCCTACTCACAGCTGCTGCACTTTATAGAAGCAGATGCCACTTACAGCCGCAGCGCTGGAGCTCCTCCCACTAAAGGTCCTTACTCAGGAAAGAGAAGATACAGTATAATTGCCGTATCCTCCTCCTCCAATGGCCGTTCTCAGGCTGGGATCCGCAGTAATGCCAAACCACTTGCCAGTACTGCTTTCTGTTTTCTATTGGCTGGCAGCTTACTATGACATCAGCTGCCAGCCAATAGCAGAACTTTATGTTATCAAGCCCCACCCACCAGTGTGAAGCTACTGTTGAGCAGGCTGGCTGCTCCAGCACTCAGAGCTCTAGAATGCCCCCCCCCCCCCATGTGTCCTGTTCTCTGACCCCCCATAGTAGGTTACTGATTAACCCCTCCACTGCTGTCCCTGGATGGCACAAAGGGGTGATAGGACCTACTTCTCCAGGCTGCCTGTGAGGACCAGACATCAGCTGTCTACATGAAAGGTAAGTGTCTATAGCAGAAATAGGTGTAAACCTACTTGTATGTTCATGTGTGTAATGTGTGTGTGTGTGTGTGTATATATATATATATATATATATATATATACACACAGTATATATGTCCATACACAGTTGCAAGAAAAAGTATGTGAACCCTTTGGAATGATATGGATTTCTGCACAAATTGGTCATAAAATGTGATCTGATCTTCAGCTAAGTCACAACAATAGACAATCACAGTCTGCTTAAACTAATAACACACAAAGAATTAAATGTTACCATGTTTTTATTGAACACACCATGTAAACATTCACAGTGCAGGTGTAAAAAGTATGTGAACCCTTAGACTAATGACATCTCCAAGAGCTAATTGGGGTGAGGTGTCAGCCAACTGGAGTCTAATCAATGAGATGATATTGGAGGTGTTGGTTACAGCTGCCCTGCCCTATAAAAAACACACACCAGTTCTGGGTTTGCTATTCACAAGAATCATTTCCTGATGTGAATGATGCCTCGCTCAAAAGAGCTCTCAGAAGACCTACGATTAAGAATTGTTGACTTGCATAAAGCTGGAAAGGGGTATAAAAGTATCTCCAAAAGCCTTGCTGTTCATCAGTCCACGGTAAGACAAATTGTCTATAAATGGAGAAAGTTCAGCACTGCTGCTACTCTCCCTAGGAGCGGCTGTCCTGTAAAGATGACTGCAAGAGCACAGCGCAGACTGCTCAATGAGGTGAAGAAGAATCCTAGAGTGTCAGCTAAAGACTTACAAAAGTCTCTGGCATATGCTAACATTCCTGTTAGTGAATCTACGATACATAAAACACTAAACAAGAATGGATTTCATGGGAGGATACCACAGAGGAAGCCACTGCTGTCCAAAAACACATTGCTGCACGTTTATAGTTTGCACAAGAGCACCTGGATGTTCCACAGCAGTACTGGCAAAATATTCTGTGGACAGATGAAACCAAAGTTGAGTTGTTTGGAAGAAACACACAACACTATGTGTGGAGAAAACGAGGCACAGCACACCAACATCAAAACCTCATCCCAACTGTGAAGTATGGTGGTGGGGCATCATGGTTTGGGGCTGCTTTGCTGCGTCAGGGCCTGGACGGATTGCTATCATCGAAGGAAAAATGAATTCCCAAGTTTATCAAGACATTTTGCAGGAGAACTTAAGGCCATCTGTCCACCAGCTAAAGCTCAACAGTAGATGGGTGTTGCAACAGGACAACGACCCAAAGCATAGAATGGCTTAAACAAAAGAAAATACGCCTTCTGGAGTGGCCCAGTCAGAGTCCTGACCTCAACCTGATTGAGATGCTGTGGCATGACCTCAAGAAAGTGATTCACACCAGACATCCCAAGAATATTGCTGAACTGAAATAGTTCTGTAAAGAGGAATGGACAAGAATTACTCCTGACCGTTGTGCACGTCTGATCTGCAACTACAGGAAACGTTTGGTTGAAGTTAATGCTGCCAAAGGAGGTTCAACCAGTTATTAAATCCAAGGGTTCACATACTTTTTCCACCTGCACTGTGAATGTTTACATGGTCTGTTCAATAAAAACATGGTAACATTTAATTCTTTGTGTGATCAGATCACATTTTATGACCAATTTGTGCTGAAATCCATATCATTCCAAAGGGTTCACATACTTTTTTTTGCAACTGTATGTGGTGAGTGCGTATTTGAGTCTGTCCATGTATGTTGTGAGTGCATCCATGTATGTGGTGAGTGCCTGTATGAGTGCGTCAATGTATGTGGTGACTGCCTGTATGAGTGCGTCCATGTATGTGGTGAGTGCCTGTATGAGTGCGTCCATGTATGTGCTGAGTGCCTGTATGAGTGCGTCCATGTTTGTGCTGAGTGCCTGTATGAGTGCATCCAGTAAGTTTGGGAGGGGCCCTGCACAAAAATTTGCTGTTGGGCCCAGTCAGTTCTAGCTACGCCCCTGCCTCAGTGCTTTACAACTACTGGGTGTCCAAGCTGGACAAGTGGCACGAACTGGTGCTCTACGTCTTGGAGGAGCTGGCCTGCCCTGCTGCCAGTGTTTTGTCTGAGCGGGTATTTAGTGCTGCTGATGGCATTATAACAGATAAGTGTATCTGCCTGTCAACTGAAAATGCTGACAGGTTGATTCTTATAAAAATGAACAAGGCCTGGATTGACCATGACTTCTCGACTCCATCAGAGAAAAGCTGATGAACATAAAGGCACTTTAAATGTGTTGTTTATCTTGTACTGAATACACTGTATTCCCATGCACCCCTTCCACCACAAACAAGGGTATATGGTTGAATCTTCATTTATTCTACTCGTCCTCTTCCATCATATAAACATGCTTATTTGTTGCCCTTTCCATATAATGTTTTACAGGGTCAGCTCACCAGCAGGCCCTCACATTTATGCCCTTTGCATATAATGTTTTACAGGGTCAGCTCACCAGCAGGCCCTCACCTACAATTTTTTACAGGGTCAGCTCATCTGCAGGCCTTGCATATAATGTTTTACAAGGTCAGCTCACCTGCAGGCCCTCGCATATAATGTTTTATAGGGTTAGCTCACCTACAGGCCTTTGCATATAATTTTTTAGAGGGTCAGCTCACCAGCAGGCCCTCGCCTATAATGTTTTACAGGGTACACTCACCTGCAGGCCCTTACCTATAATCTTTTACAAGGTCAGCTCACCTGCAAGCCATCGCATATGATGTTTTACAGGGTCAGCTCACCTGCAGGCCCACACATATAATGTTCTACAGGTTCAGCTCACCTGCAGGCCCTCGCATAAAATGTGTTAGGCCTCCTTCACACAGGCATTCCGGATTTGCTCCGGATGCGTCACGTGTGCATTGCGGGAAAATTGCGCGAGTAGAAACGCAATTGCAGTCAGTTTTACAGTTGAGTTTTTTCCATGTGAGTGCAATGCGTTTTGCACGTGCGTGAGAAAAAACTAAATGTGGTACCCAAACCCGAAACCGGACTTCTTCACTGAAGTTCGGGTTTGGGTTAGGTGTTTAATTCATTTTATTATTTTCCCTTATAACATGGTTATGAGCGAAAATAATAGCATTCTTACTTGCTTGCGGATGCTTGTGATTTTCACGCAGACACATTTATTTCTATGAGGCCTGCGTTGCGTGAAAAACAGCAGAATATAGAACATGCTGTGATTTTCACGCAAAGCACAAGTGATGCGTGAAAATCACCGCTCATCTGCACAGCCCTATTGAAGTGAATGGGTCCGGATTCAGTGCAGGTGCAATGCGTTCACCTCGCACTCTGCACACGCACTGAATTCTCGCCTGTGTGAAAGGGGCCTTAAAGGGTCAGCTCACCTGCAGGCCCTCACCTACAATCTTTTACAGGATCAGCTCACCTGCAGGCCCTCATCTACAATCTTTTACAGGGTCAGCTCACCTGCAGGCCCTTGCTTACAATTTTTTTGAGTGTCAGCTCACCTGCAGGCCAGCAATCTTAATTTTTCAAGGGTGTGTATGATGTCCTCCTTTATGTGTAATAAAGGGTGTTTTACAGTGCCGGTTCCTTGTCCCACTACCTGAACAATTGTACCACAATGTGAATGAGGCCCTCCTTTATGTGATATACAGGTTGTATCTGAGTGCCTCTATCTTGTAATTTTTGGCAGCACTTGCACTTTATATACAAGTAAATATACAGGAAAGAATGTTTCCTAACAATTTTTCCTCTAAAATCGATTTTATCTTAAGTTTTGTGCATATTATTGTTAGCAGTGGCGTAACTATCGGGGAAGCAGGGGAAGTGGCTGCTTCGGGGCCCAGGCTGACAAGGGGCCCGGCCGCCCAGGAGCAGTGTCTCAAACAACTTAACATACGGTCTTAGTTCCAGGCTGGGCCCGACCCCTTTATATACTGTGCGTTGACGGTCACATTGGGGGCCCGCTGTCCATCATCTGTTCACTAAAACAAGACCACCCACTCCACCCCACCCTCATAGATTGATTTCTTACTGGTACTCCCAGACAGTGCCTGCATAGCTCACCGTGCCGCCGGCTAGAGAAAAGTACAAGCCGGCAGGCGCAGCGCGCTATGCTAATAAGCCCACCCACTAAGTTCCTCACCTAAAGAAGGAGGGAGCGGCAGGCGGGAGAAGCAGCGCGGCAGGCAAAAGGAGCAGCACAGCGGCGCACATCACTCGGCTTTTCAGGTATGTGTGCACTGCCTGTGCCCCCTGCCTCTTACCTGCCCCCCCCCCCCCCCCCCGCCCTTGCCTGCAGCCAAGTTCTGGGCATGAGAAGGAGGGAGGGCAGTGGGCACGCAGGCCAGGGTGGAGTAGAAGAGCCACCCCAGCCTCTGCCCACTACTTCATGTGCCAGCCTTCTGTAATAAAGCATGCGATACATGGCAGCCTCCACTCTCTGCTCGCTGTTCTGCCATCTACTACTGCTTATTTTGGCACTTTTATATGTGTACACGTGATGCCATGATGGTCCTGGGCTGGCATCGGGTGTGCACTTATATGTGCCATAATAAGCACTAGTACACAGCGGGCAGAAAGGGGAGGCTGCCATGTACTGCAAGCTATAGACAGGAGGCTGGCAGAGATTGGGATAAAAGTTCAAATCACCCCCCTTCCCAATGTTTTATATAGATAGATTTTATAAAGATAAATAAACATAAAAAAATCTTCACTATTAAAATATAAAAATACTAAAAACACCCCCCTCCCCCCATCCACCAACACACATATACACCAAACCCCCAAAAAATGAATAAGGGCCCATGAACACGACTGTATGCCCTGCGTAATAAAACTTGCTGTGGGGCCCAGTCACTTCTAGCTACGCCCCTGATTGTTAGTATGTAAAAGTGGCGTACTACTCGGACAACATTGTTCCCAGCAGCGACCTGGGAGTCCAAGATGCCGCCAGACATCCTCTCCATGCTGTTCCCGAACCATTTAGGTGGTGTTTCCATCAATTTCTGACCTTTTCCTATGAACCAGACACCCTCCCCTCTTCAGAGCAGGGGGTGCCTGGTTTAATGCTCGGGTTCTCCCATTGACTTCCATTGTGCTCGGGTGCTCGGTAGAGCACCCGAGCATCCCGATGTGTTCGGCCCGAGCACTATGGTGCTCGATCAAACTAGCAACCACCACTAGGGGGAGCTCAGGAGCATACTGTATACTATTTCTATATCAATCTCAATTATCGTACATGCTGCAGTTTGCTCCCCCTGGTGGTGATGACATGTAGGCAGAATTTAATTAAATAACTGTTTATGGGGAAGATTTGGGAATTTGTATCAGAAAACAGACAAATAAATTCTGAAGCTAGTAGTTAGCACAAAATATGGAAGAACGTAAAATCCACATGTAGACATTAAGCCTGTATGGTGGCATACTAAGTGACTTTCCGATAAGAAATGCAACTGTCGATCTTCTTCAAGAGGTGAAACTAAAGAAAACGCACTCTCCAGATTTCTAAAAGCAAGCTTTGCAGATCAATGTAACATGGATGCTGCCATTATGTGGCTAATTAGCAGGAGCTAGAACTATGCGACTCCTCAGACAGTGGGTCAGGTTTTGTCTAAGCGACTGTGGAAAATAATGAATCTGAGTCTGGAGAGGAGAAGATGCAGAAACCGCTCAAAAAAGATTAACCTTCAGACGGATTTTGCAATATTGAAATTTTTAATAAATGTGCAAAGGGTGCAGAGTGCAGACCATGCTGCGACAGCTGGACCCTGGTTCCTGAAATGATCCCCTATCTGCATGGAGTAAGTCTAGGTTTAGGTTCTTTGCGTTACTATATTAATCTGATGTTATATCAAGCCTTATACTCTAGTCATAGCTAGAGCTGCACTCCGTTCTCTGGGCTGTCACTTGGAATTCGACTTGTTCAGTAGGGGGCAGCAGGGATGATGTAAGCTGCTTGCGTTGGCTATTGTTAAGGGGCCAGTCCAATACTTGTGGGCAAGGTGTACAGAGTAAAGGTAAATACCTTTACTCTTTCTACCATATCTGAAGCCTTCCCGAAAATCTTTTATAATGCACATCTTTCAGCAGGATGACCCTTTCTGCCTGGTAGGATTGATCCTACTGATTAAAAGGATATCTGTCTTGTTAAAATCGGTTGAGGCGTTCCTGAGAAAAGGAGCTTTAATTCTTTATGCACAGGAAGGCTCCAGTGGACTAAGGGGTGTGGCCAGCACTGTCAAACTGAGGTGCAGTCAAGTGCTAGGCCCCGCCCCTCAGTGCACTGCAGCTTTCACTACCATGAAGATTAAAAGTCTTTTTCTCAGGAACACCGCAACCGATTTTCAAAAGACAGGTATCATTCTAAACAGCAGGATCAACCCCATCAGATATAATGTCTGGCTCAATAGGACTGATCCTGCTAAGAAGTTACCTTTAAGAATTCACATGTTTTTAAAAGGGTTTTCCTACTAAAAATACTTATCTCCTCCTTCTATTGACCTAGAATAGGGTGTTTTCTAATGGGTTTTCTTAAGCAGACTTGCCATACTCACTTATGATTCATCAAATATCTTGATACTGTTTATCAAAAACATGTACATTCCTAAATCCGCAGCCTCGGATACAGATGTTCTACATCACAAGCAGTAGCAAACATCTGGAATAAAAAGGGTCCTGGGCGATTGAAACTCAGAACGATTAATTAACACAGATTCAGAAAATGCCAGGGGTCCGCGCCGTCTTGGCTTCAGCTTGATACAATTCAGCACAATGAGAACGAAATGTAAAAAGAAAAAATCTGCAGTGAAGAGGAGCATTAATAAATCATGTATGCAGAATCGTAAAAGGAGTGAACCAGCTGTGCAACTTTAACCGCAGGTCAAAAACTGATAGATGCGCTGGTCATGTGGAATACTGGGTTCACGGTAAAAGTCAACTACACGGCAATTGAAGAGATGGAAGTGGGTGACCCAGTGATACACCTGTACAGCCAGGTAAAAAAAAAAAATTCTAAATCCACCTTAAGAATTAACAGAAAATTCCACCTTAAAAGAAAACTAAAAAGGTTGTCGGTTGGCGCAAATACTAGATATTTTGTAATATTTTCTGCAGAATATCCCCGTCAATCAAGGAGAGGGAGGCGCTGGTAGAGGAGAAGCAAGGCTCAGCAGAGTGGCTTAGGTCTGCCCTCAGTGCATGTAACTGCTCATTTGCTGAAGGATTAAAAATAGTTATTATTCGGAATGAAGCAACCAACAGCTCGCTAAGTGAAAGGTATCATTACCAGGAAATTCACTGTTAGACCAGGCACAATGCCTTGTAGGGTCATGACAAAGCATTGTGCCTGGCCTAACAGTGAATTTCCTGGTGACAAATTCCCTTTATGAGTCAACTTAAAGGGACATTGCCATCAGAAAGAGGCATCAATATTTATAGAAAAATCTTTGTATTTCATCAGTCGTGTGCTATTGAAAATTAAACATAAAACATTCTCCTTCTTTAGCAGTATTCATAGAGAGATAAGGGTACTCTGGAAGTTTATCTGCAAGGTAATTCAGGAAAAATAAAATTTTGCAGATGACACTAAACTGTGTAAAGTAATTGACATGGAAGAGGACAGTATACTATATATATACTACAGAGGACTGTATATATACTACAGAGGACAGTATACTGTATATATATTACAGAGGACAGTATGCTATATATATATATATATATATATATATAAGAGAGGACAGTATACTGTATATATATATACTACAGAGGACAGTGTACTGTATATATACTACAGAGGACAGTATACTGTATATATACTACAGAGGACAGTATACTGTATATATATATTACAGAGGACAGTATGCTATATATATATATATATATATATATATATATATAAGAGAGGACAGTATACTGTATATATATACTACAGAGGACAGTGTACTGTATATATATATATACACTACAGAGGACAGTATACTGTATATATACTACAGAGGACAGTATACTGTATATATACTACAGAGGACTGTATATATACTACAGAGGACAGTATACTGTATATATATATTACAGAGGACAGTATGCTATATATATATATATATATATATATATATATAAGAGAGGACAGTATACTGTATATATATACTACAGAGGACAGTGTACTGTATATATATATATACACTACAGAGGACAGTATACTGTATATATACTACAGAGGACAGTGTACTGTATATATACTACAGAGGACAGTATACTGTATATATACTACAGAGGACAGTATACTGTATATATACTACAGAGGACAGTATACTGTATATATATATTACAGAGGACAGTATGCTATATATATATATATATATATATATATAAGAGAGGACAGTATACTGTATATATATACTACAGAGGACAGTGTACTGTATATATATATATACACTACAGAGGACAGTATACTGTATATATACTACAGAGGACAGTATACTGTATATATACTACAGAGGACTGTATATATACTACAGAGGACAGTATACTGTATATATATATTACAGAGGACAGTATGCTATATATATATATATATATATATATATATAAGAGAGGACAGTATACTGTATATATATACTACAGAGGACAGTGTACTATATATATACTACAGAGGACAGTATACTGTATATATATATATTACAGAGGACAGTATACTGTATATATATATATTACAGAGGACAGTATGCTATATATATATATATATATAAGAGAGGACAGTATACTGTATATATATACTACAGAGGACAGTGTACTGTATATATACTACAGAGGACAGTATACTGTATATATACTACAGAGGACAGTATACTGTATATATACTACCGAGGGAAGTATACTGTATACATATATATATATAATCGAAGAAATAGGACTGCACTCCGGATATTGATGAAAAAATCAAGTGGTTTTATTCACCCATAATATGGCAAATCTTGCGACGTTTCAGCTCTTGCGAGCCTTTTTCAAGCATAGAGTAAGTGAAAGTGAACACATATAAAGCGTTACAAAAAGTGTTACACCCATCAGGGTGTGGTTACAATCAACTTAATTACAGACATGTGTTACAATTTTAAAGTGCATGTTTGACATAGTAACTAGTGAAATACATTTTTTCATATCAGGATATAATTCCTTTACATACAGAATAAAAGTATATCCAGGACCAGTGTTCCAGTTAGTGGTCAGGCACAGAAGTGCAGCTGACTGAGTTTCATACATATTTAAATAGCATTGATTCTGACCTCCAGTATACGGTGTCTTACTCCAAGACTGAACTATCCTTCCTTGATACCAATGTCAGATTGGTTGATGGTTCGATCAATACAGGCCTTTATGTCAAGCCAACTGACAGGAATACCACTTTAAGATACGAAAGTAGTCATCCCCGTAGTTTAATTAAACATCTTCCACATTCACAATTTCTACGTGCTAAACGCATAGTATCCGAGCAGACTGAGCTAATATCCACATTGGATATGATGGTAGATAAATTCAAAAAACGGGGTTATCCCCACCGATTGCTGTCTGCCCAAAAAAATGACGTTCTGCAGAATAGCCCTAAAAAAACCACCTCTAACCCACAGAGGACCCGCAGAATACCTTTCATGTCCACATATTCTGAGTGCAGTGTGGAGATGGGACGTATTCTAAAGGATAATTGGAACATCCTCAGTAGGTCCATAAAAGACATACCTGAATTGAATTCCCCTCCTCTCCTATCATATCGAAAAAGTAAAAATATTAAGGACCATTTGGTTAGAGCGGATGTAGGCCCTAAAAAAATCAGCGTACAACGTACATTGTCTAAATCGGGACATGGTTGTTATCCATGTCTCAATTGTGTTAACTGTCGCCATATATGCAAATCTAGATCCTTTATACATCCTACCACACATAAAGAATATCCCATTAGGTTTCACCTAAATTGTTCATCTTCTTATGTGATTTACGTGTTAGCATGTCCATGTAACTTAATATATATCGGTGAAACGTCTACAGAACTAAAACTAAGACTGAACAACCATAGGAATTCAATAAGAAAAAAACGTGCCGATTTACCAGTCTCCAGGCATTTTACGTCCCTTGGGCATTCCGAGCGGGACTTGAGATGCTGGATACTTGACCATGTGGAGCTCCCAAGGAGAGGTGGAGACCGCTTGGCAATTCTCAAGAAAAGAGAACTGAGGTGGATTTATGATTTAGATACTCTGCACCCCAGAGGATTAAATGTGGAGTTTAGATAGGGGGTCTGTTGATCTGTCGCCCGCCCGTCCTTTCCACGCATGTATGTTATACACCTTTTCCACGTATATAACAGGTGCATCAGAATTGTGAAAGTAATATATGCAATTGCACAACTGACAGATTTGGAAATTTATATATATATTTTCTTCTTGCCTTTTAGAATTTTTAACTCTCACAGTGCTGGGTACGGACCCCTGGACTTTGACTCAATGGAAGCGGTGCAGCCCAGTACCAACTACAGCGTCCTATGGTGTATGCGCTACTCCAGATATATCATTAAGCTCCAGTATGGTTTTGCTCTTTGTAAAATGAGGGATTACCCCTCCCAGACTGCTTTATTTCCAGCAAGAGGGCCAGACACGTCGGTGGGGTTCATGGAGATGTTCCCCCCTGACGTGTACGACCCCACGGTCCGGTGTCCTTCCCGAGAGGTGGGGACCCCGGTCCTGATGCTGGTTTCTGTAGGAGATCCCTGCTGCGGTCTGCAACACTCTTTATGATTTTTTTTTTTATGGCTCTTAATATATATTGGGAGGATATTTACTCCGTTTAGTTTCCATCTATATAATGGGCGCAGAGCTGTCACTTG
This sequence comes from Bufo gargarizans, assembly GCF_014858855.1. Taxonomy (NCBI): domain Eukaryota; kingdom Metazoa; phylum Chordata; class Amphibia; order Anura; family Bufonidae; genus Bufo; species Bufo gargarizans. The sequence goes on along the minus strand of NC_058085.1, from coordinate 367,999,321 downwards.
GGGCTATTTTCCATTAACCAAGATGGTGCGGCGAGATGTTACTGCATAGAACGCATGCGCACCAATCTTACACGGCGACTCACATGATGTCGTCACTCTGGGCATGCGCATTGATGAGACCGAGACGCTAAAGATACGCGATGGTATATGTGGGCTCCATGGCTTGCTGAGTCTTTTCCTGGGATCCCTATTCAGTATGTTTATATCACCTTATGATTCTAACTGGAACACTGGTCCTGGATATACTTTTATTCTGTATGTAAAGGAATTATATCCTGATATGAAAAAATGTATTTCACCAGTTACTATGTCAAACATGCACTTTAAAATTGTAACACATGTCTGTAATTAAGCTGATTGTAACCACACCCCGATGGGTGTAACACTTTTTGTAACGCTTTATATGTGTTCACTTTCACTTACTCTATGCTTGAGAAAGGCTCGCAAGAACTGAAACGTCACAAGATTTGCCATATTATGGGTGAATAAAACCACTTGATTTTTTCATCAATATCCGGAGTGCAGTCCTATTTCTTCGATTATACTATTGGGGACTGCCGTCATCCCCCTTGGATTTTGCACCCACTCTTCAGGCTGGTGCTCCCGCTGGACTTTCTTTCTCCATATATATATATATTTATATATATATATATATATATAAATGGAAAAATGTGGCAGCACCAAAACATAACAGGGTAACGGGTGCTATGTCCAGGGTGCCACTGTGGCTGAATAAAATTTTTTGAATACAATTCTCTACTGGATGTGCTGTCCATTTCTACATATATATATATATATATATATATATATATATATATATATACAGTGGAGGAAATAATTATTTGACCCCTCACTGATTTTGTAAGTTTGTCCAATGACAAAGAAATGAAAAGTCTCAGAACAGTATCATTTCAATGGTAGGTTTATTGTACAGTGGCAGATAGCACATCAAAAGGAAAATCGAAAAAATAACTTTAAATAAAAGATAGCAACTGATTTGCATTTCATTGAGTGAAATAAGTATTTGAACCCCTACCAACCATTAAGAGTTCTGGCTCCCACAGAGTGGTTAGACACTTCTACTCAATTAGTCACCCTCATTAAGGGACACCTGTCTTAACTAGTCACCTGTATAAAAGACACCTGTCCACAGAATCAATCAATCAAGCAGACTCCAAACTCTCCAACATGGGAAAGACCAAAGAGCTGTCCAAGGATGTCAGAGACAAAATTGTAGACCTGCACAAGGCTGGAATGGGCTACAAAACCATTAGCAAGAAGCTGGGAGAGAAGGTGACAACTGTTGGTGCGATTGTTCGAAAATGGAAGGAGCACAAAATGACCATCAATCGACCTCGCTCTGGGGCTCCACGCAAGATCTCACCTCGTGGGGTGTCAATGGTTCTGAGAAAGGTGAAAAAGCATCCTAGAACTACACGGGAGGAGTTAGTTAATGACCTCAAATTAGCAGGGACCACAGTCACCAAGAAAACCATTGGAAACACATTACACCGCAATGGATTAAAATCCTGCAGGGCTCGCAAGGTCCCCCTGCTCAGGAAGGCACATGTGCAGGCCCGTCTGAAGTTTGCCAATGAACACCTGAATGATTCAGAGAGTGACTGGGAGAAGGTGCTGTGGTCTGATGAGACCAAAATAGAGCTCTTTGGCATTAACTCAACTCGCTGTGTTTGGAGGAAGAAAAATGCTGCCTATGACCCCCAAAACACCGTCCCCACCGTCAAGCATGGGGGTGGAAACATTTTGCTTTGGGGGTGTTTTTCTGCTAAGGGCACAGGACAACTTATTCGCATAAACGGGAAAATGGACGGAGCCATGTATCGTGAAATCCTGAGCGACAACCTCCTTCCCTCTGCCAGGAAACTGAAAATGGGTCGTGGATGGGTGTTCCAGCACGACAATGACCCAAAACATACAGCAAAGGCAACAAAGGAGTGGCTCAAGAAGAAGCACATTAAGGTCATGGAGTGGCCTAGTCAGTCTCCGGACCTTAATCCAATCGAAAACCTATGGAGGGAGCTCAAGCTCAGAGTTGCACAGAGACAGCCTCGAAACCTTAGGGATTTAGAGATGATCTGCAAAGAGGAGTGGACCAACATTCCTCCTAAAATGTGCGCAAACTTGGTCATCAATTACAAGAAACGTTTGACCTCTGTGCTTGCAAACAAGGGTTTTTCCACCAAGTATTAAGTCTTTTTTTGTTAGAGGGTTCAAATACTTATTTCACTCAATGAAATGCAAATCAGTTGCTATCTTTTATTTAAAGTTATTTTTTCGATTTTCCTTTTGATGTGCTATCTGCCACTGTTACAATAAACCTACCATTGAAATGATACTGTTCTGAGACTTTTCATTTCTTTGTCATTGGACAAACTTACAAAATCAGTGAGGGGTCAAATAATTATTTCCTCCACTGTATATACACACACACTACAGAGGACAGTATACTGTATATATACTACCGAGGGAAGTATACTGTATACATATATATATATATATATATATATATATATATATATATATATACACACACACACTACAGAGGACAGTATACTGTATATATACTACAGAGGACAGTATACTGTATATATACTACAGAGGACAGTGTACTGTATATATACTACAGAGGACAGTATACTGTATATATACTACAGAGGACAGTATACTGTATATATACTACCGAGGGAAGTATACTGTATATATATATATATATATATACACACACACTACAGAGGACAGTATACTGTATATATATACACACAACAGAGGACAGTATACTATATATATACTACAGAGGACAGTATACTGCATATATATACTACAGAGGACAGTATACTGTATATATATACTACAGAGGACAGTATACTGTATATATATACTACAGAGGACAGTATACTGTATATATATACTACAGAGGACAGTATGCTGCTACAGATGCATCTGGATAGATTGGAGGCTTGGGCAGAGATGTGGCAGATGAGGTTTTACACTGACTAGTGATAAATGAGCATTCTCGGCGCATGCTCGATGCTCAGCACATGGCGGTATTCGTCCGAATACCGCATGTGCTTGAGTGCAATGTTCGAGTCTCCTCCCCGCACGCTTATTGGCTGCTACACAGCCAATAAACGTGCAGGCAAGTACTGCCCTCACTGTAATGCTGTAGCCATGTTGGTTACTGGTATTACAGTGATTGGCTGGCCAGAACGCGTCATCGGGTGCCATATATGACGCATGTTCAGCTCATTCTTAGTCAGGGAGAGCTTTGCTGAGGGAGGGACAGACAGTAGGGAGTGATTTACGAATATTTTTACCACCAAAACTTTTCATAGACCCAAAAGTTCTTTTAAGGACTATTGTGTGTGGCAGCAGTAATATCTTTTTTTAGCGCAAACTGCGCTAAATAGCTTAAACTTTACAGACCCAAAAGTCCTTTTAAGGACTGTTGTGTGTGGCAGCAATATCTATTTTTAGTGCATCCTGCGCTAAGTAGCGTACAATAGGTAGGCCGCTGCAGACAGCGACATTAGCTGCGCTACATCTCCAGTGTAAAGTGTGCACATCCAAAAAATATCTGTGACATCCAGTGTACTTTTTCAATAGACGTGTCTGGTGCGGACAGTGACATTAGCTTCGCCACATCTCCAGTGTAAAGTGTGCGCATCCCAAAAATATCTGACCTCCAGTGTACTTTTTCCGTAGACAGTGTCAGCTGCGGACAGTGACATTACCAGGGCCACATCTGCAATGTAACGTGTGCGCTGCAAAAATTTTATCTGTCACATCCAGTGTACTTTTTTGCGTAGACGCTGCGTACAGTGACATTACCGCTGGTACCTCTCCTGTATAACATTTCCTCATCCCAAACACCTGTGACATTCCCTATAATTTTTTATTAGCCACTGGTGACAGCATTGACATTATCTGCGGGATATCTCCTGTGTGACGTTTCCACATCCCAAATACCTTTTTAAATTTATATGCGCATACACTTCCAAATCCTACGCAGGGAAGTGGCCGTGATGCTGGGAGCAGTGAAACTGTGCCTGCTGCTAGAGCACAAGAAAAACAATCATCCACGATACCCAGCTTCATGTCCCAGTTTGCAGGGCACCACTCTCGAAGTCAGACCAGTCGGTTAAGCACCACCCTGTCTTCCACCAAGTCCAGTCTCAGTAGCCAAGAGTCTGCTCAACCCAATACTCACCCTGATCCTCCTTTATCCCACCATGGAGAGCCTGGGCAAACAAGTGATCCCACACTCAGATATTCCGAGGACCTCTTTTCATTGACATTCCTTGATTTGGTCCTCTCGCCAAGCACGCTTAAAGAGGGACAGATCTTGTGCCCTGATTCCCAAACTCTTGAGCATCCACAATCACAAGAAGATGAGGGTGGGAAACGGCAATTACTGTTTAACGAGGTGGATGATGATGATGAGTCACAGTTGCCAATAACTCAATGGCAATTACTGTCTCAAGAGGTTGATGAAGAGGATGAGACACAGTTGTCAATCACTGAGGTAGTGGTTAGGTCAACAAGTCAGGAGGATGAGCAGAGTAAGGAAGCACACCTCTGTGGAAATCTCCCTTGCAAAGGGGTAGGTGTTCCGCAGTCTGGCGCTTTTTTTTGCAACCTGTGCCATACAAAAATGATCATGGGCCTGAACACTAGCAACCTCACAACCACCAGCATGATCCACCACATGGCATCAAAGCCCCGTAATAGGTGGGCCGAACGCCTTGTTCCACAATCTGTGGGTCACACCACTGCCTCCTCTTCCCCTGTGTTACGTGGTGGCCAATCCCCTGTCCAAGACACAGGCCTGAATGCCTCCCACCCTGCAACTGGACCTTCGCAAGCACCATCAGCGACCACATCCACTTCCATGTCCCAGTGCAGCGTCCTTACCCTAGGCCTTTAAACGCAAGTGCAAATACCCAGCCACCCACCCACAGGCCATAGCACTAAATGCGTAGCTTTCCAAATTACTGGCCCTGGAAATGTTGCCATTTAGGCTTGTGGACAATGAGGCCATCCGCAGCCTGATGTCGGCAGCCATCCCGCGTTACGCAGTCCCCAGCCACCACTATTTTTCAAGGTGTGCCATGCCCGCCTTACACCAACATGTGTCCCGTAACATCACACGTGCCCTGACCAATGCAGTTACTTGGAAGGTCCACCTAACCACGGACACATGGACAAGTGCATTCGGCCAGGGACGCTACATTTCCCTGACGGCACACTGGGTGAATGTTGGGGAGGCTGGAAGTGAGTAGTACCCTGGGATGGCACAGGTGCTACCGATGCCAAGGATTGCGGGCCCTACGTCAATCAGGGTTTATGCCAGCACCTACGTTAGTGGCTACAACCCCCACTTATCCTCCTCCGCCTCCTCCTCCACTTCCACCTCTGAATGATCTGCATGCAGCACCAGTCAGTCATGAGTCGGTAGCTGGAAGCAGTGTAGCACTGCAGTGGGGAAGTGGCAACAGGCCGTGCTGAAGCTCATATGCTTAGGGGACAAACAGGGAAAAATTTTGGAAGATGGTGAAGGAGTACATAGCAGACCGTGTCAGCATCCTCAATGACCTCTCTGTGCCTTACAACTACTGGGTGTCCAAGCTGGACACTTGGCATTAACTGGTGCTAGACGCTTCGGAGGTGCTGGCCTGCCCTACCGCCAGCCTTTGTCTGAGCGGGTATTTAGTTCTTCTGCTGGTGGCATTATAATAGATAGGTGTATCCGACTGTCAACTGAAAATGCTGACAGGTTGACTCTTATGAAAATGAACAAGGCCTGGATTGTCCCTAACTTCTCGACTCCACCAGAGGAAAGCGGCTGAACATAAAGGCACTTTAAATGTGTTGTTTATAATGTACTGAATGCACTGTATTCCCATGCACCCCTTCCACCACAAACAAGGGTATATGGTTGAATCTTCCTTTTCGTCTCCTCCTACTCCTTCTCTTCCATCATATCAACATGCTTATTCGTCGCATATAATGCCCTCGCATATATACCCTTCGCATATAATGTTTTACAGGGTCAGCTCACCAGCAGGCCATCAATCAATTTTTCAAGGCTGTGTATGATGCCCTCCTTTATGTGTAATAAAGGGTGTATTGTAGCACCGGTTCCTTATAATTTTTGGCAGCCCTTTCACTTAGTGCATAGGCTTTATGAGTGTAGGAGTCCCACTACCTGAACAATTGTACCATAATGTGAATGAGGCCTTTCTATTATGTGATATACGGGTTGTATCGGAGTGCCTCTTCCTTGTAATTTTTGGCAGCACTTGCACTTTATATACAAGTAAATATACAGGAAATAAGGTTTCCTAACATTTTTTCAACTAACATCGATTTTATCTTTGGTTTTGTGCGCATTATTGTCGGTCTGTAAAAGTGGCGCACTACTCGGACAGCATCGTTCCCAGCAGAGACCTGGGAGTCCAAGATGCATCCAGACATCCTCCCCATGCTGTTCCAGAATCATTACAGTGGTGTTTCCATCAATTTCTGACCTTTTCCTATGAACCAGGCACCCTCCCCTCTTCAGAGCAGGGGGCGCCTGGTTTAATGCTCGGGTTTTCCCATTGACTTCCATTATACTCGGGTGCTCGGTAGAGCACCCGAGCATCCTGATATATCCGGCCTGAGCACCCGAACACCCGAACACCCAAGCACTATGGTGCTCGATCAGCACTAACACTGGCAAATGTAAGGTTATGCACATTGTGGCAATGTGAACATTGAGGTGTTGTTTCCCCAGGTTCCAGTCCGGGACTTAGGGCATGCTCATGTCCAGGGATCCTACTAATCCTGCTATTGGATGTTGGGTGTGTCTCATTCTGGAGAGTCTTGTGAAGCAGAGTCCTGGTGAGGCTCTGTGTGAGTGGTCTCAGCCGGGTGGGCTGAGGGGCCACGAGGCTAGGCGATAGCCTGAACTTTGGGGGACGCGGTGACGCCTGTGAAACAAGGATGACGAGGCCAGAGTCGGGAGGACTACTGGGCCACAATCCCCCAAAAGGTATTGAAGTGTCACAGCCTGGAGGTTGCTGGACTGAATGGCTGAGGAAAGCCGCATTTGTGTTCCATGTGTGAACAGGGCTCTCTAGGTGAGTCAGGGATACGCTTTTACGTTCCGTATACGGGCCGTTTTTGCATTCCGTATACAGTCCGTATATGGAACCATTGCTTTTAATAGGTCCGCAGCACTCCATGTGCTGTCCGCATCCGTTGCTCCGTTCTGTGACCCTGCAAAAATTATGAGACGTCCTTTTCTTGTCCGTTTTGCGGACAAATATGCATCTCAATAATGGGCCTCCTGTTCCATTCCGCAAATTGCGGAAGGCAGACGAGCGGCATCCGTGTTTTGCGGAACGCAAACCATGTCACGGTCATGTGAACAAGCCCTAACACTGACATGGAAAATGACCTAGGAGTTTTAGTGAACAGAAACCAGTGTCAGGCAGCTGCTGCCAAGGCCAATAAGATAATGGGTTGCATCAAAAGGGGCATAGATGCCGGTGATGAGAACATTGTAGCTGGCCAGCTAAGACCTGTCCTTGGTTGCTAGTGTAGCTTGTATGTGTATACAGCTATATCTGCTAATAGCCTTAGTGCAGTTCCTGTGTTTATTTGTTAAAGACAAAAGCAGAGTTATTTACTATGACATCATGTTTTGGATGTCATATTACTGTTATATTTTGTGTTCACAGAAGCAGAAAAAGATAATATGCCTTTAAGATTAATTTTGTAATGTAAGGTAAACTCAGTGACACAGCAGAAACATCAGAAAGCATTGTTAATCTGTTGTTACTGGGCAGAAGTCTAGACCAATCACAGCCAACTTCTCATACAGCAATAATTTTCACCAATCACAGCCAGCCTCTCACACACCCTGTCTGGGAATTCCCCCAGCTCCTGCTGCTAGAATCATTATTCACCAGAGACAGAAGCTGAAGAGACATTCACTCCACTGAGAGCTGAGTTTTATGGGAACAAGAGGCCAATATAGGTATTTAAAACAGTTACATAATGTTCATATTGTTAGTATTGTGTTTAGAACTATATACTGAACTATATATATATATATATATATATATTTATATATATACAGTACAGACCAAAAGTTTGGACACACCTTCTCATTCAAAGAGTTTTCTTTATTTTCATGACTATGCAAATTGTAGATTCACACTGAAGGCATCAAAACTGTGAATTAACACATGTGGAATTATATACATAACAAAAAAGTGTGAAACAACTGAAAATATGTCATATTCTAGGTTCTTCAAAGTAGCCACCTTTTGCTTTGATTACTGCTTTGCACACTCTTGGCATTCTCTCGATGAGCTTCAAGAGGTAGTCACCTGAAATGATCTTCCAAGAGTATTGAAGGAGTTCCCAGAGATGCTTAGCACTTGTTGGCCCTTTTGCCTTCACTCTGCGGTCCAGCTCACCCCAAACCATCTCGATTGGGTTCAGGTCCGGTGACTGTGGAGGCCAGGTCATCTGGCGCAGCACCCCATCACTCTCCTTCATGGTCAAATAGCCCTTACACAGCCTGGAGGTGTGTTTGGGGTCATTGTCCTGTTGAAAAATAAATGATGGTCCAACTAAACGCAAACCGGATGGAATAGCATGCCGCTGCAAGATGCTGTGGTAGCCATGCTGGTTCAGTATGCCTTCAATTTTGAATAAATCCCCAACAGTGTCACCAGCAAAGCACCCCCACACCATCACACCTCCTCCTCCATGCTTCACGGTGGGAACCAGGCATGTAGAGTCCATCCGTTCACCTTTTCTGCGTCGCACAAAGACACGGTGGTTGGAACCAAAGATCTCAAATTTGGACTCATCAGACCAAAGCACAGATTTCCACTGGTCTAATGTCCATTCCTTGTGTTCTTTAGCCCAAACAAGTCTCTTCTGCTTGTTGCCTGTCCTTAGCAGTGGTTTCCTAGCAGATATTCTACCATGAAGGCCTGATTCACACAGTCTCCTCTTAACAGTTGTTCTAGAGATGTGTCTGCTGCTAGAACTCTGTGTGGCATTGACCTGGTCTCTAATCTGAGCTGCTGTTAACCTGCGATTTCTGAGGCTGGTGACTCGGATGAACTTATCCTCCGCAGCAGAGGTGACTCTTGGTCTTCCTTTCCTGGGGCGGTCCGCATGTGAGCCAGTTTCTTTGTAGCGCTTGATGGTTTTTGTGACTGCACTTGGGGACACTTTCAAAGTTTTCCCAATTTTTCGGACTGACTGACCTTCATTTCTTAAAGTAATGATGGCCACTCGTTTTTCTTTACTTAGCTGCTTTTTTCTTGCCATAATACAAATTCTAACAGTCTATTCAGTAGGACTATCAGCTGTGTATCCACCTGACTTCTCCACAACGCAACTGATGGTCCCAACCCCATTTATAAGGCAAGAAATCCCACTTATTAAACCTGACAGGGCACACCTGTGAAGTGAAAACCATTTCAGGTGACTACCTCTTGAAGCTCATCAAGAGAATGCCAAGAGTGTGCAAAGCAGTAATCAAAGCAAAAGGTGGCTACTTTGAAGAACCTAGAATATGACATATTTTCAGTTGTTTCACACTTTTTTGTTATGTATATAATTCCACATGTGTTAATCCATAGTTTTGATGCCTTCAGTGTGAATCTACAATTTTCATAGTCATAAAAATAAAGAAAACTCTTTGAATGAGAAGGTGTGTCCAAACTTTTGGTCTGTACTGTATATAATGTTTAATTACAGTTCCACCAATTGCAAAGTACAAATTACAAATTGCTAGCTACAATTGCAAACTACAAATAGCAATCCATACAAATTGCATACAGATCATTAGAACTATCGGTCAAATCTCAGACATACCTCTCAGAGAGATCATAAAGTGCTTAAATAACTTAAAGTGAGAGTACAGATACTCAAGAGAGAAATATATGCAGCATTTTATGTTGAATGACAATACCGCCATTTTGTGATATCTTTTCAACATGTGTTTTGTACTTGGACTATCTGCTGGGGAAGCGGCAGTGTTATATGAAGAAAAGTTAATAAGAAGTTATTTGAAGCATTTGGTGTGCTCTTTAAACCTACTGTTTCCATAGAACGGCGCTAGATGAATTACAGCATAATAGACAGTTTGGTTAGACTAAAAGTCAGAGATATCAAAATTCTTCTAATGCCACAGCGCAAAAGGCACTTCATAGTGCTGCACCTGCCCCAAACATAGTCCTACCACTTTACAAATCACTGGTCAGACCACACATGGAGGACTGTGTACAGTTCTGGGCTCCTGTGAACAAGGCAGACATAGCAGAGCTGGAGAGCATTCAGAGGAGGACAACTAAAGTAAAAACTGGAATGAGGGAACTACAGTACCCTGAAAGATTATCATAACATTAGGGCTATTCACTTCAGAAAAACGACTGAGGGCAGATCTAATTACTATGTATAAATATATCATGGGTCAGTACAGAGATCACTCCCATCATCTATTTATCCCCTGGACGGTGACTGTGACGAGGGGACATCCTCTGCGTCTGGAGGAAAGAAGGTTTGTACACAAACATAGAAGAGGATTCTTTACGGTAAGAGCAGTGAGACTATGGAGCTCTCTGCCTGAGGAGGTGGTGATGGTGAGTACAATAAAGGAGTTCAGGAGGGGCCTGGATGTATTTCTGGAGTGTAATAATATTACAGGCTATAGCTACTAGAGAGGGGTCGCTGATCCAGGGAGTTATTCTGATGCCTGATTGGAGTCGGGAAGGAATTTTTTTCCCCTTAAGTGGGGAAAATTGGCTTCTACCTCACAGTTTTTGTTTTTTTTTTGCCTTCCTCTGGATCAACTTGCAGGATAACAGGCCGAACTGGATAAAGAAATGTCATTTTTTGTCCCTATATACTATGTTACTGTTACTTGATTAGTAGGTGAAGGACTGGAAGGACATTCAGTATAGGACTAGATGAACATGCCAAAAGCACAGTAGTGCATTGGTTAATTTTTATATGTGATACTTTGACCAGCTACTCTACTGGGATAGCCCAGGGGTGGTGTGGTGCTTTAATAGAGTCACCACCCCTCACTCCTCCTTGGTCTGACCTGTGGTCTGATACAGATTGGAAAGTAAGACTCTGCCGTGCTGAAGTTCCAGGAGGAACTTGAGGAATGACTAAACCGTATCTAATGAGCTCGACGTAGTTGACGTCAGGCGGAGCTGCGGAATTCATCACATTTTAATTACATAGAAAATTCATACATTTGATTATTGCCATAATTATGTAATAAAAAATTTATGGAAGCATCAAGTTAAAGTTTGCTACATCTTGTAGGATCCTTTTAAATCCTAATATTAAGTTCCATTAGTACCGGATACTGTAGGATCATTGACCCCCCTTTAAAAAAAAAAAATACCCAAGAAAAAAAAAAAAAGATTAGAGATTTTTCCTTTGTGGCATTTTTGCTTTACTGCCCGCCGTGACTTGATTCCTGCAGAGACGTCTGTTTACCGGTAGTCAGGGTCAGTGAAGCACAGCAAAAACTCTAATGAGGATAGGAAGGTAGGGAAGAAGCAGAAGATCGTGCTCGTTAATTCAAAAGGAAAAGAAAATAATAAATCCATTTTTATTTTTTATTTTTTTACTATAGAGACTGTTTTCTAACTTATATAACTTGAGGGAATTTTTTCAGGACCAGCTTTTCACCTTTCATGAAATTATAGCTTGTCATCTATTTGGCGTCTTAAAGGGCTTCTGTCACCCCACAACAGTCATTTTTTTTTTTTTTGGCTAGTTACATTCCTTATAGCGCGATATAGGAGAATATAATGTTGTCACTTACTTTGATGCGGCCGTTTCTTTAGAAAACAAAGTTTTATAATATGTAAATCGGGTCTCTACCAGCAAGTAGGGCGTCTACTTGCTGGTAGCCGCCGCAGAAAACCGCCCCCTCGTCGTGTTGATTGACAGGGCCAGCCGTGATCTCCTCCTCCGGCCGGCCCTGTCAGTATTTCAAAAATCGCGCGCCTCTGACGTCTTCTCTTTCGGTGATGTCATCGGCGCAGGCGCACTGAGGGAGTTCTGAGGAGGCGAGCCTCCTCATCTCAGAGCGCCTGCGCCTAATGAACAGAGGCGCGCGATTTTTGAAACACTGACAGGGCCGGCCGGAGGAGGAGATCACGGCTGGCCCTGTCTATCAACACGACGAGGGGGCGGTTTTCTGCGGCGGCTACCAGCAAGTAGACGCCCTACTTGCTGGTAGAGACCCGATTTGCATATTATAAAACTTTGTTTTCTAAAGAAACGGCCGCATCAAAGTAAGTGACAACATTATATTCTCCTATATCGCGCTATAAGGAATGTAACTAGCCCAAAAAATAAAAATGACTGTTGGGGGGTGACATAAGCCCTTTAACCCCTTAAGGACCAGGCTCATTTTCACCTTAAGGACCAGGCCATTTTTTGCAAATCTGACCAGTGTCACTTTAAGTGCTCATAACTTTAAAACGCTTCGACTTACCCAGGCCGTTCTGAGATTGTTTTTTCGTCACATATTGTACTTCATGACACTGCTAAAATTGGGTCAAAAAAGTTAATTTTTTTTGCATAAAATTTCAAAGTTTCAGTTTCTCTACTTCTGTAATACATAGTAATACCCCCAAAAATTGTGATGACTTTACATTCCCCATATGTCTACTTCATGTTTGTAGCATTTTGGGAATGATATTTTATTTTTTGGGGATGTTACAAGGCTTAGAAGTTTAGAAGCAAATTTTGAAATTTTTGAGAAATCTTCAAAATCCCACTTTTTATGGACCAGTTCAGGTTTGAAGTCATATTGTGAGGCTTAGATAATAGAAACCTCTCAAAAATGACCCCATTCTAGAAACTACACCCCTCAAGGTATTCAAAACTGTTTTTTCAAACTTTATTAACCCTTTAGGTCTTCCACAAGAGTTAATGGCAGATGGAGAAACAATTTTGAAATTTCTATTTTTTTGAAAATTTTCCAATATAATCAATTTTTTCCAGGAGTAAAACAAGGGTTAACTGCCAAACAACACTCAAAATGGGTTGCCCTGATTCTGTAGTTTGCAGAAACACCCCATATGTGGTCGTAAGCTGCTGTTTGGCCGAACGGTAGCACATAGAAGGAGGGGAACACCATATGGGTTTTGGGAGGCAGATTTTGCAGGACTGGTTTTGTTTATACCATGTCCCATTTGAAGCCCCCTGTTGCACCCCTAGAATAGAAATTTCAAAAAAGTGACTCCATCTAAGAAAGTACACCCCTCAAGGTATTCAAAACTGGGTTTACAAACTTTGTTAACCCTTTAGGTGTTCCACAAGAGTTAATGGCAGATGGAGAAACAATTTTGAAATTTCTATTTTTTGGAAAATTTTCCAATATAATCAATTTTTTCCAGGAGTAAAACAAGGGTTAACTGCCAAACAACACTCAAAATGGGTTGCCCTGATTCTGTAGTTTGCAGAAACACCCCATATGTGGTCGTAAACTACTGTTTGGCCGAACGGTAGCACATAGAAGGAGGGGAACACCATATGGGTTTTGGAAGGCAGATTTTGCAGGACTGGTTTTGTTTATACCATGTCCCATTTGAAGCCCCCTGTTGCACCCCTAGAATAGAAATTTCAAAAAAGTGACTCCATCTAAGAAAGTACACCCCTCAAGGTATTCAAAACTGGGTTTACAAACTTTGTTAACCCTTTAGGTGTTCCACAAGAGTTAATGGCAGATGGAGAAACAATTTTGAAATTTCTATTTTTTGGAAAATTTTCCAATATAATCAGTTTTTTCCAGGAGTAAAACAAGGGTTAACTGCCAAACAACACTCAAAATGGGTTGCCCTGATTCTGTAGTTTGCAGAAACACCCCATATGTGGTGGTAAACTACTATTTGGCTAAACGGCAGGACATAGAAGAAGGGGAACGTCATATGGTTTTTGGAAGGCAGATTTTGCTGGACTGGTTTATTTACACCATGTACCCTTTCAAGCCCCCTGATGCCCCCCTAGAGTAGAAACTCCATAAAAGTGACCCCATCTAGGAAACTACGGGATAAGGTGGTTGTTGTTTTGGGACTATTTTTGGGGTAAATTTGATTTTTGGTTGCTCTATATTACTCTTTTTTGAGGCAATGTAACAAAAAAATTAATTCTAAAATTGTTTCTACATTCGCTATTTAGTTTTGTGGAACACCTAAAGGGTTAACATAGTTTGTAAAGTAACTTTTGAATACCTTGAGGGGTGTCGTTTCTTAGATGGGGTCACTTTTTTGGAGTTTCTAGTCTAGGCTACATCAGGGGGGCTTCTAATGGGACATGGTGTAAAAAAAAAAACTGTCCATCAAAATCTGCCTTCCAGAAACCGTATGGAGTTCCCTTCGTTCTATGCCGTGCGGCTATATAGCCATTTACGACCACATATGGGGTGTTTCTGCAAACTACAGAATTGGGGCAATAAATGTTTAGTTTTGTTTGGCTGTTAACCCTTGCTTTATTACCGGCAAAATGGATTTAAATTTAAATTTTGCCCAAAAATAGGTGTTTTGGCACCGTTTTTATTTTATATTTTTAACACCGTTCATCCGAGGCGTTTGGTAAAAAGTTATTTTTATAGCGACGACTTTTACGCACGCGACGATGCCCAATATGTATGGCTCTCAGACTTTGGAGACACTAAGCAGGCATCCTAAAACTGCGGCCCTCCAGATGTTGTAAAAATACAATTCCCACCATGCCCTGATGATGGCTGTAGGTTGTCTGGGCATGCTGGGAGTTATGGTTTTACAACATCTGGAGGGCCGCAGTTTGAGGATGCCTGCACTAAAACTAATATTTTTTGGGGTTTTCGTGTCTCCAAAGTCTAAGAGCCATAGTGTTTTATGTTCTCTAGTGAACTGTTGGGGATTATAAAAATTTAGTACTCCATGGAAGTGTGATACTCCCTGAAGCAATCGATAATGCAGAGGCCCGGATGATCGGGGCACGTGTCACATTGAGTGGTGGTGTCCTTCCGTATCCCCCTCTTGTGACACACTCTGCACTTTTTTTGGGTTCGTCCCTTCTTTCCAGTATGGGGGACCACACCTGGAAAGTGTTGGCCAGGGACGATCCGGGCGCCTCCAGTTCCCGAGGTACTCCGGCCTGCTCTTTCCCGGTCCGAAAAGATCAGGTCCTTGAGGACTGCCTCATAGAATTGGAGGAATGTCCCTGTGCTGCCAGCGCTTCGGGATAGTACAAAAGAGTTGTACATGGCAACCTGCACCAAGTAGACCGCAACTTTTTTGTACCATGCCCGGGTTTTGCGCATGGCGTTATATGGCGTGAGGACTTGATCAGAGAGATCAACTCCTCCCATATACCGATTGTAGTCGACGATACAATCGGGCTTGAGGACCGTTGCCGTGGTACCTCGCACAGAGACTGGGGTGGTGCTGTTACCGTGGATTGTGGACAGCATAAGGACATCCCTCTTGTCCTTATACCTGACCAGCAACAGGTTTCCACTGGTAAGTGCACGGGTCTCACCCCTGGGGATAGGTACCTGGAGGGGGTAGGCAGGGAGGCCGCGTTGATTTTTCCGCACGGTCCCACAAGCGAACGTGGATCTGGCGGCAAGGGACCTGAACAAGGGAATGCTGGTATAAAAGTTATCCACGTACAAGTGGTAACCACTATCCAGCAGTGGGTACATAAGGTCCCACACGAGTTTCCCGCTAACACCCAGAGTGGGGGGACATTCTGGGGGTTGAATACGGGAATCTCGCCCCTCGTACACACGAAATTTGTAAGTGTACCCTGAGGTACTCTCACAAATTTTGTATAGCTTCACGCCATACCTCGCCCGCTTTGTGGGAATGTATTGGCGGAAACTGAGTCTCCCCTTGAACGCAACGAGAGACTCATCAACCGCGACCTCCCTTCCAGGTACGTAGGCCTGCTGAAATGTGGTCCCAAAGTGATCGATGACCGGCCGTATCTTATACAGCCGGTCATAGGCAGGATCACCTCGGGGTGGACATGCTGCATTATCGGAATAATGCAGACATTTCCGGATGGCCTCAAACCGGGGACGTGTCATGGCCATACTGTACAGTGGGGTCTGGTATAGGACGTCCCCACTCCAGTATTGCCTGACACTGGGTTTTTGGACTAGACCCATATGCAGCACGAGGCCCCAAAATGTCCTCATTTCGGCTGCACTGACCGGCGTCCAGCCATCGGGTCTAGCCAAAACTGAGCCTGGGTTTTGAGCGACGAACTGTTGGGCGTACAGATTCGTCTGCTCCAAAATCAAATTCACCAGTGGGTTACTGAAAAAAAAACTAAAAAAGTCTATTTCAGTAAACCCCACTGTGGGAATCTGGATTCCAGGATTGCCAGCGAAATCCGGAATCTCAGGCTCAAAGTCCACTGGGGGACACCAGCTAAGTTCATCGGCAGGGGGCTCCGGTGGACTTATTTGGTGGGCCGGGAAACCAGTACGAACCCCAGGGCGGCTCGTACTAGGGTGGGCCACAGGATCCCTAGCATGTGCGGCCCCTGGCTCCGCCTGGCGGCGGCTCCGCCGCCTTGGTGGCTCATCGTCATCCGATGATGATGAGGAGGATGCGGATGATAAAAGGAATGTGGGGTCATCCTCATCCTCACTGGGGCTCTCGGAGTCGGAGGCAATCTGGGCGTATGCCTCCTCGGCCGAGAACACCCGGCGGGCCATGGGTGTGTGTGCGTGTAGGTGTGCGTGTGTAGCAAACTTTATTATATGTGCGTGTGTGTGGGGGCAACGGGTGTTCGCGTACTAGAAAAGGCAAGAAAAAAAGGGCAAGTGATAGGAAAAAAAAAAGTTAAAACTTGCTAATCAGCGGTACAACACTGATCAGCGGTGGGGCGGGCGATGCGCTAACAGTGGACGGACGCTAAAAAGTGCCGGTCAGTCAGCGCACGCAGAAAAAAAAAAGTGGTGGTTAGGGGGGGGGGGGCTGGTGGAGGGTGGGGGGGCTGGTGGGGGTGGGTCGGGGTTAGGGTTAGATGGATAGATGGAAGTTTGGAAGTTTGGAATAAAAGTACTTTTTTTTTTCCTAACTAACTTTTCCCTTCTTTCCCTGCCTAACGATGCCTCTCCCTCACTGACCCTAACCTACCTGGGTGGCGATGGGTGCAGGAGGGTGATGGATGGCGATTAGGGGGACACAGGAGCTGGTGCTGGACGATGCTGCCGGGTGCTCGTGCAGAACAGGAAGAGGAGGGGAGAGAGGAGCGCAGGAAGTTTGAATCTCGCGCCTCTCTCCCCTGCACCAATCAGCACCCTGGACAGCAGTGTTCAGCACCAGGGCCAGCACCGCCTCCTCAAATCCTCGGACTGCGATTGGTGGTGTAAAATTACGCCACCGATCGCAGTCTTTTTCCGGTTCATCGGGTCACAGGACACCCGAATGGACCGGAAACGCATAAAACCGCCGTTCTGAATTGACCTGCGGTTTTCTGCGATCGCCGATACGGGGGGGTTAAGTAACTGCGTTGTTACGGGATGCCAGCTGAATGATTTCAGCCGAAATCCCGTTCCGATTAACCCCCGCGGCGCCGGAATTACATTTTTAAGTCAGGACGTACCGGTACGTCCTCGGTCCTTAAGGACTCGGGAAATAGGGCGTACCGGTACGTCCTATGTCCTTAAGGGGTTAAGGTCAGGTTGGCTATTTACGATGCTGAAGAAAAAGACGCTGGTGGGGAGAAAAATGTTGCTTATTTTATCCATATATTCCTCTAAGTTCCGCGAAATGGCTAGTTACAAGGCAATCAATTAGTGGTGATGGTCACAACGCTTGAGAACCAGAATCAGCTTCATTACTTCAGAAACTCTAGAAGACTATGGGGGTCTCTTATTAAGACCAGCATTTTAGACGCCGGTCTTAATATCCCCTATAGCTTTCGATAGATCCCTCGGAGTTATGAAGCGGCGCCGGCCTCTACATAACTTTGGCGCATCCACCGCTGGTCTACATATAAGGCAGCTTCCTTGCGGTCTTACATTTAGATAATTTTCTACGCCTAAACCAGGCATAGAAAATGGTAAATGAGTTGGGGCCTGCTGTCCCCTTCCCCGCCCACTTTTTTAGACCTGGCGTGAGCGGTGAAAAGTCACAGATTGCGGCACAAAGGACCTTTGCACTGCAATCAGCGCCAGAAAGATAGAAGTTGATCGGTCACATGGCCTATGTGAATGGGTCTGGGCTGCAGTACCAGGACCAACCTCTATACAATGCATGGTGCGGCGCTTGGTATTCTGAGAAGAGGCTGCAGTGCTCACCAGAATGCTCCGTCTCTTCAAACGACTGATTTTAGCGGTGCCATCTCTAGACTCCCACTGATCAGATATTGTAGACCTATCCTGAGGATAAGCCATCAATACTGAGCTCCCAGGAAACACTTCCCTGTTAGATAGTGGGCTGGACCCACCAATCTGGTGGGTCCAGCCACTTACAAAATCCCAGCAATTCTTCACTTAACCAACTTCTTTATCGCTCATGTCATTCAGTCTCAAATAAGAAACAATACTGTGGGGAAAAAATACAACTGTAGGTGTCCAAAGAGATCACCCATGTCTGCTTCCTCCTTCTAACACAACTCTCTCTGGCTGTAAGGCAACTGGCTGCAGCAGCAGACCTCCACCACCACTCTGCCTGAGGTAGGAGGCCAGTAACTATTAGCAGTTACTATGAGCATCACCCCTTGGCTAAGCCCCAACCACTCGGCCATTTTCCAGCAAAACTGAAAAAGATCAAGAGGAAATTCACCTCTGTTTAATATGCAAGACTGGGAACTGAAAGTAGCCCTGGAAAAAACCTACAAGTGGCCCAATGTTGTAGGTGGGTCCAAATTGAGAGAAGACGTGCCAACTAAAGTAGGCAGATAAAGCAATACCATAATACAGCATAAATACTGCCGCTATTGCCACAATTGTATTCAACTGTATCACTGAGGATGTTAATACAGTTCAGTTCAGGAGGGCACCTTCACCAGATCATCATGTACCTGGCCTGCGACCATCAGGAGGGCTTGGGTGGTCCCCTGGTCATCGGGCCACCAGGAGATTTTTCTGCAGGGTCCATGGCCAATCCTCCCCCAAAAACTAAGCATATGGATTAGCACAGTCTACAATGCCATTCTACACCGACATATACCTGCCCAATGTGGGTCAAATGGACACTGTTTGACCTCCATTGAGGAGTACTATGAATATGCTTATCTTGTGCATCTTTTCCCAGCACACATGTGTACATCCCCACCATGACGTAAGCAGGACTTTACAAGGAATCACGAGGGCTTAGCCACAGCCATAGCCGGCAATAGGTGAGGTTCTTTCTTTTGCCTTATGTCCACCATCTGCCTTTTGATTTTTCTAGAACACAAGAGGTTGGGCCCTTAGTTGCTGGGCCCCATAGTACCTTCTATCCTGGTAGTTACACCCCACCATGTGATGTTCTGCAACCTGAGAGCTATCAGGAAAGAAGCAGAATTCTATAAAATGCTGAAGAGCAGTGGATCTGATAGTATTTACAGTATTTCCTATGGGGTTCATATTTCTGCCCTTACCTCCAGAGGGAGCTCTCCGTCACACTGCCCAGGTTGAAATCATACAGCTTTGTCAGTATCAGAATAACCTAAAAGAGAAAAAGACAAAAAAAAATTACCCTCCGATTCTTTCTAAAAAAAAGATCATGCAAAATGAACATTAATCGGGAGAATTAAAAGAGATCAGATACCATTAAAAACAAATCCTTCTTAGCAGATATTCCTAGGACCGGAGGCATTCGTTCTAATCCTCCAGACGTTCTAACATGTGAGGCGTCTGGAGGAATCAATTAAATGCCGCTAATTCTCTTTACATTTCTGCACGTCGGAATACAAATACTGCTCATCAGGCGCATGAAGCTACTTAAAGGGGTTGTCCCACCCAAAATATTCTCAAACCAGCACCTGAATACTTTTGTAAGCGCATGTAATTAAAAATGTAGTATAGCCACCGAGTTATTTAATAAATTGTATCTGTATAGCGCCACCTGGTATTTTATCTTTTGCTGTCCACCTTGCTGAGGTGGACGCACATGCTCAGCTCCATCCTTCAACTTTCTGTTGACCTGTAGGGAGAGAGCTGCAGAATAAAGGACTCACCCCTGAGATGCAGAATAAAGGACACACCCCTGAGATGCAGAATAAAGGACACACCCCTGAGATGCAGCAGAAAGGACACACCCCTGAGATGCAGAATAAAGGACACACCCCTGAGATGCAGAATAAAGGATACACCCCTGGACTGCCAGCTTGATATACCGTAAATCTAGCAGAGCAATGAATGTGGAGATATCTGGATCCATGTGAGGTATAGTGCTGGTTTTAGCTTTGCTAAAAAAAAAGACTGATTTTAATTTTTTATATTAGTCATGGGATAACTCCTTTAAGGAGGTTTTCCAGCCATAGAAAGTGCTGTTGACACTCAATTGACATAGGGCCTCAAAGCAAAGATCTAAATAGGTCCTTTAATTGTGGTGCTTGATTTAGCTAACCAATGACAGAAGGGTCTGGTGTTTGTTTCCCTCCTAATCTCAAACCTATAATTTCCTGCTTGCTAACATTGTAGTTCTTCAGGGAAAATTTCTCCAGCAGCTCAAACAGGGCTTCCCCCATTAAGAGCAAAATGGTCTGCCTATGAAATAAACTGATACCCTGTGCTAATGAAGGGTCTGTGGAGGTGGAGCTTGATACAGTAAATAAATAACACCAAAGAGTGAATGACTTTGTCAAGCCCCACCCCTGAGGAGCAGCACTAAGGTTCACTGTGCAGATTTGCTTCTAAATTATGATTTACAGTATATCATTTTCTAAATCTAAGTCCTGTAACGCTCTAGTACACACTGAACAATCAATTCCTCACCATTTTCAAGATCTCTTTGGGTTGTCACTGGTTATTTCCAGCGGATGAAAATTTGGTTATGTGATAATCACATAGGTATATGTGTAACAACACTAGTTTTTCTTTCAAAATATTTTTATTGGTTTTCCAAAGTGTAAAAGTGCACTTAAAACATTTATAAAAACACTAGTTTTTCCAAAGATTGAAGGCTATAGTAGCCACCTTTTCCGGGTGGGTACTGACTGTATCCCTCAGTACTTAAATACCCCAAGGACTTAAAGTAGGGCCAAACTGGATAATAAAAAGACTGTCGCAAGTACAGTATAATATTAAGAAGTGTGTATAGACAATGGCGGACAACAAATACACAGAAAAAAATTCATTCATCGATGACATTAACTGAATGATGAAGGCAATGGATGAAGAAGATGGTGGTCAGGCAATGGAGCAGAAGGAAAGTGGGATGATACACAAGTTAAGAGCGGATGAACGAAAGTGGAAAGAAATAAAGACACTAAAAAACCTGACCCAGCAAGACAGCAAGACACAAAGTGCATGGATAATAAAGAGAATCCATAAGAAAACAGCAGCAATGAAAGGCAGAAGGACTACAGATCCCAATCTACTCAGATTCCACTAGACTAGAACAGGATAATGGGAAGGCTGGAAGTTGGATACAAATGCACAGAGCTTTCACTATACCCAGCAACAAGATAGCAGAAAACATGAACATGTCAAGGAAAGCTAACCAATCAAAATGAACCTGAGGCTGAGGAAGGTGATCACCTAAACAGGTAGAAGAAAGCCGCGTAACAACTACACACATCACAAGTAAACAGAACGTGAAGCAACAGGGAAATCCTTGCTGTTCATAACAGTATGGCTTGTTACAGTGCAGATTTTAGAGCTAAGATCTTCAAAAACATAAGTATCTCCATTCGCTGATATGTGACCTACAAAAATAGCCGAGTGCTGGCTTCAGCAGTTTTTGGAAGTCTCTTGCAGAGACTGGAGAGGAAGTCACACATGCACACTGATCAGACACATTATGCCATCAATTTTCAGATAGGACAGCACATTTATTTTATTTATTGGCATTTATGTTGACCCTTCATTATCATTTTACAGATTATCTATAGAATCAGAAAGGACGGGGGTCATAGATCCTGCTGCAGCCAATGCAGTGATAGACGTGGCCCCCGTCGATGGAAAAACAGGGACTAGAGTGCGTTGGACCAAAGGGACCGCAACAGAGCAATGGGGAGCAAATCATCATCATTAGTGTTGAGCGCGAATATTCGAATTGCGAATTTTTTTCTCGAATATCGTAACTTCGACATTTCGCGAATATTTTGAATATAGTTCTATATATTCGCGAAATCGTTTTTTTTTTTTTTTTTTTTTTATTGTTATATTTTTTCCTTTCCCACTTCCCTAAAGTTGTTCTTACCTGTCCTTAGGATTCCTGTCTTCCTGGCTGCTCCAGTCAGTGCCCGTTGCCGCTTCTGCAGACTTACGTGCTCATGGAGCATCCCCATCACCATGTACTGTCGGATTTGAGAATTACGTTGAAATCGCAATTCGATTAATTCAAGTTATAATAATCGAATTGCGATTTCAACTTGGACCTGGTTTACTATGGTTGGCTTGGTAGAATTAGCGAATATGATGAATGTATTCGTCATATTCCACAAAACGCATAGCGAATTAAACTTAGCTGTCTCTATAGTAAACTTTCCTATATGATTGCTAGAATTAGCGAAGTTGATGAATATGGAGCTAAAACGAAGATGGAGAATACTTCGTTTTGTGGAATATGACGAATGCATTCGTCATATTCGCTAATTCTACCAAGCCAACCATAGTAAACCAGGTCCAAGTTGAAATCGCAATTCGATTATTATAACTTGAATTAATCAAATTGCGATTTTAACTTAGCACTGCTATATTCCATATTAGGCTAGAATTAATGAATATGGAATATAGCAGTGCTAAGTTGAAATCGAAATTCGATTATTATAACTTGAATTAATCGCATTGCTATTTCAACTTGGACCTGGTTTACTATGGTTGGCTTGGTATTCGTCATATTCCTCAAAACGAAGATATTAAAGTATTCTCCATCTTCGTTTTTAGCTATCTATTTGTGAACTTCGCTAATTCTAGCAATCAAATAGGAAGGTTGACTATAGAGACAGCTGTGTTTAATTCGCTATGCGATTATATTACTTTGCTTCTTTTTTTTTTTTTATAGAATTATAATAATCAAGTATTTAACTATTCAATTTTTATTTTTTTTAAAGCAAAGTAATGTAATCGCATAGCGAATTAAACACCGCTGTCTCTATAGTCAACCTTCCTATTTGATTGCTAGAATTAGCGAAGTTGACGAATAGGTAGCTAAAAACGTTTTGAGGAATATGACGAATACATTCGTCATATTCGTCATCTTCACTAATTCTAGATATCAAACAAACAATAGCAGAGTAGCCTTAAGTTAAAATCGCAATACGCGATTATTTAAATCGCATCTTTATCGCGATAACTAGAATAATGACGAATATTCGATTTAGACGAAAATAAAACGAATATTCTATTGAATATTCGCAAATTTCGTCGAAATCGATTATGGCACCTGCCGCTTATCATTAATCATCATAAGCCAGGAAAATACTTCAAAATGAAAAGTATTTAACATGCTGAACAAGTAAGGCTACTTTCACACTAGCGTTCGATCGGATCCGTTCTGAACGGATCCGATCATAATAATGCAGACGGAGGCTCCGTTCAGTACGGATCAGTCTGCATTATTTTAGCATAAAACAGCCTAAGTGTGAAAATAGCCTCGTACGGATCCGTCCAGACTTTCAATGTAAAGTCAATGGGGGACGGATCCGCCTGAAGATTGAGCCATATTGTGGCATCTTCAAACGGATCCGTCCCCATTGACTTACATTGTAAGTCTGGACGGATCCGCACGGATCCGCACGGCTCCGCACGGCCAGGCGGACACCCGAACGCTGCAAGCAGCGTTCAGCTGTCCGCCTGTCCGTGCGGAGGCGAGCGGAGCGGAGGCTGAACGCCGCCAGACTGATGCAGTCTGAGCGGATCCGCTCCATTCAGACTGCATCAGGGCTGGACGACTGCGTTCGGGTCCGCTCGTGAGCCCCTTCAAACGGAACTCACGAGCGGACCGACGAACGCTAGTGTGAAAGTAGCCTAATAATGTGTAAATATCTGTACCATCCAGGGTAGAGCAACGGCCACCCCAGCGTACATTTTGCTCCCCAAAATTGGTTAATTTTATAGTATTTCTCTTCCGTGTCTGTTCCATTTTTTTGTGGCCTATATGCGGAACTATTCACTTCAATGGGACCGCAAAAAAACGTTAATTACTCTGTGTGATTTCCGCTTTCATATCATGGCTGTTCCGCAAAAAAATAGAACATGTCCTATTATTGTCCACATTGCGGACAAGGTTAGGACTGTTCTATTATGGGCCGGCTGTTCTGTTCCTCAAAATGCGGAATGCACAAGGCCGGTATCTGTTTTGCAGATCCACGATTTTCAGACCGCAAAACGGTCATGTGCATGAGCCTTTAGTGATGGAAATAACTGACCAAATAACTGAAGTAAACTGAAGCCTAATGTATATTTGTAGGACTTTTTAAAAAGTAAAAAAATAAATAAACTATCTCATACAGAAATGGCTAAACGGATGCAAAATGTGCATAACAGATGCTTAAAATAGAGGATACATTAATTTTTTTCCTGTTCCTTTGAGGGCTAAGAGAAACGGAAAATGAAACGGTGATGTGTACACAGCTAGTCCTGCTCTCAGTGGATACAATGTATCAGTGTAGACAATCCTCTAAACATCCAACAGTCGTGTGCATGAGCCCTAATGATGATTGTTTGCATTGTAATAGTTACTGAAGGGACCATTAGGTTACATTTTATTTGCTGTTGACTATGGATGAGCCAATCGATTCTCCCAATTCAGAATTGAGCTGAGAAGGGGCCCGGAGCAGTACTAAACAATGTCAGACTGGCCACACCCCCTCTACACTCACTGTACTGCTGTAGAATGCCAGCAGAGCAGTGCCATAAGCCCCGCCCACCATTAGTGGAGCAGCCTGGCTGTTTCATAGTGCAGCTGTGGCGCCGTACACTGTGCTCCAGGAAGATCCCATCTCCCCTCTCTCTCCTCTACTATTAGTACAGTCCGGCTTCTGCTCCAGAGACTGCTCTGTAGTCGGGAATATCAGGAGGGAGAGAAGAGACTGATCAGTGACAGGAGGAGCTGCAGGAGGAAGAGCCTGTGCCGGTCACTCTCCGGAGCCCCTACATTCTAGACTTTACCCTGCCAGCTGCAGCTGTCCTCTGTCTCCCAGCTGACAATCATCTGCTGTCCTCTGGGCCCCCTCCCTCAGTCCTGTAGGCCCCCTACCCATCTGATGCCCCCTTCTCCTGGAGCCCCTTCTCATCTGATGCCCCCTTCTCCTGGAGCCCCTTCTCATCTGATGTCCCCAGTCTCCTGGGCCCTCTACCCATCTGATGTCCCCAGTCTCCTGAACCTTCTACCCATCTGATGTCCCCAGTCTCCTGGGCCCTCTACCCATCTGATGTCCCCAGTCTCCTGGGCCCCTTCTCATCTAATGCCCCAATTCTCTGGACCCCTATTCATCTGATGTCATAGTCTCCTGGGCCCCCTACCTATCCAATGTCCCCAGTCCTCTCGGCCCCCTATCTGATCCCCCAAGTCTCCTGGGCCCCCTACCCATCTGATGCCATAGTCTCCTAGGCCTCCTACCCATCTAATGCCCCCAGTCTCCTGGGCCCCCTACCCATCTGATGCCACAGTCTCCTGGGCCCCCTAACCATCTGAAACCCCCAGTCCACAGGGCCCTCATGTGCTCCTTGGAGACACATTGTTATGAGGCCAGTCATGTGACCCATGATGCAAACACAACCTAGGGGCCAGTTCACATCGAGTTTTTTGGTTCTGATTTTGCAACGTTTCTACTTCAAAATCAGCTAAAAGAAATGCCTCAAAACAGGCAAAAAATTTATTTCAACTGAAAGCAGCACTTTCACGTGTAAAAAAGAACTGTGGAAAAAATCTGCAGCATGCCCCCCTATCCTGGGGCAGAATCAGCGCACAATCTCCTATTGAAATGAATTGGAAGTATAAAAGACAGCTCCATGGGCAGCGCTCGGGGGTGAACGTCCATGGGATCCCTTTAGAAAGGTATGTGTTTGTCGTGACACCAGTTGCATTGCAGCAACAAGGGCACAGGGCCCCTTTTAGTGATTTGGTGGTACTTAGGTGTAGGAATGCCAGAGTGGGGTAGGGCGGCCTAAATGTCCCTAATGGTGTTGCACTTGTCACAGTGCTCCTACCTGGATATGCTGGAATCCCAGGTGTGGTCGTGCGAAGTAAATCAAGGGGTAGTTAATGGAAGGGGTAGAGAAAGAGATGGAGTCCAGACTTTACATAACGTTGAACAGCAGCTTTACTTGAATAAACTTTCTTCCAAACGATTTACAGACTTTGTCTTGGTTACCAGCAGGCTTTGGCATAAATTCTGGCAGGCAAACACACTCGGCCCTGCTACATCTGTTGCTTCTGGCTCTGCTGTGCTAACCGCCTTAAATAGGAATCCTTTCCTTTCTGCTGTACTTTACTTTCTGAGGTCTGTCTTTGTCTAGGGAACATTTACTCCTGGTTGTTGAGGCTCTTTGCTTTGGCCTCCCGATCCAGCAGAGCTGAAGGTGCTCTGCTGGCTGGAACACAGCCTTCCCCTGGGAGGGGTACTCTAGACTGACTTTCACTAAAACTCCTCCCTCTCTAGAGAGGGCTAGAATGGAAAGAAAGTCTCTATTCTAGGCAAAATAGCTCTGCTATTGATGCCGCCATCTGCTGGTGAACCAGGCACATTACATGTTAACAGTAACAAAATAAGAAATACAAATACACAATTTGCAGGACCTGGAAATAAATAAAGGAGATGACACTGAGTCAACCATAGGAGATAGTGGAGAGGCGTAAAAGGTGGTAATGCACCTCTGGGGCGTTAAACATGTAAGTCCATGTGGTTTTTGTCCATGCAGCTGTGCCAACCTCTGCCCATTTTTTCCTCTGCCAACCTTGTGTACTATAGAATGCAGTGCACAGCAGCCTCCACTGCTATGCTGTGTACTAGTGCTAACGTTGGCACACTTACATATGCACATAGGATAGTCCTGCATCGGGTGCGTGCGTATGTAAGTGTGCCATAACAATAAGCGCCAGTACATGGCGGAACAGCGGAGGCTGCATTCATCTATATGATCAGGCTGTATCGCTCTCTGTTATTCTTGCTACTGTTTTTGCTTGTAAACAATATTATGTTTTTTTTTTCTCTTTTTATCATTTTTATTTATGGTAATTTGTAGTAATTTTATTTATTTATTTATTCATTTTTTTTCTATCTCATTTCTACTTTGGTCCAATATTTGCCTCTAATTGCATTAAAAAGCGCAAATAATTTTGAAATAATTTGAAATTTGATTAAACACAATTCTGACCACATTTTTTTAAATCTACTATTTTGGCCCTCTGTACAGATGACATCACTGCGCTGTTTGTCATGAAATGCAACAAATACATGCAGTTTTTCTGTATCAATGGGTTAAAAAAATATATATTGAATTTGCTACTTTGCTTTGGACGTCATCCTGCAAACAAGGACTGAAATGTGATTATTAATCATAATATTCTGTAACTAAGAGTGAATAACCCCAAGTTCCATCATGCAGCAGGTATGGCAGCACGGCATATACAGATGTAGCAGAGCTGAACTGTGTGTTACTGTAGGCGGGCAGAAATATAATAAATGGGAGAACAGTGGATAATGGTGGGACCATCAGGATATAGATAACCCGTATAGAGCGCCATAACAATGGGAACTGTGATAAGATGAAGCTTCCCAGGAGAAACATTCAGTCTGATATCAAAGTGACAAACTCAACTTAACAGGATATTCTGCGTTATCTGTGCCCCGCGGGGTTACAGCCAGAGGGACGGGGAGCTGACGGGTAGTTTTCTATATGAAGGGATTTCAAACTCTACATTTATACCGTCCTTATGCAATAAGTGTCTGACAGACGCAGGTTCCGGGACGGGCAGATCAAGGGGGCCCTGACCTGCACCCACCTGGCGAGCTGAGCGGCCGCCTCTCCTTCATTCTCTGCCTCTCAGACTCCTGCAAACAAATGTGTTCTGTGAACCCCAGTGTTATCTCCGGGGATGAGCACTGACAGGTAAGTGACAGGCGGTAAGTGACAGCAGGTAAGTGACAACAGGTAAGTGACAGGCGGTAAGTGACAGCAGGTAAGTGACAGCAGGTAAGTGACAGGCGGTAAGTGACAGGCGGTAAGTGACAGCCGGCGGCGATCTGGACTATGGTGCAGGGTCCGGAGCCTATTAAGGGGTCTATTTAACTAAAGGGGTATTTGCACGTCTCCACTTATCAGTTTACAAAATGCAGACTATCGCCAACATACTGCAGCCTCCCCAGATTACTGCTTGTAGTAAGTAGATTACAGTACGACGCCCTCACACCCCATTCTACAGTAGATTACAGTATGCCGCCCTTACACCCCATTCTACAGTAGATTACAGTACGCCGCCCTTACACCCCATTCTACAGTAGATTAGTATGCCACCCTCACACCCCATTCTACAGTAGATTACAGTACGCCGCCCTTACACCCCATTCTACAGTAGATTACAGTATGCCGCCCTTACACCCCATTCTACAGTAGATTACAGTACGCCGCCCTTACACCCCATTCTACAGTAGATTACAGTATGCCGCCCTTACACCCCATTCTACAGTAGATTACAGTATGCCGCCCTTACACCCCATTCTACAGTAGATTACAGTATGCCGCCCTTACACCCCATTCTACAGTAGATTACAGTACGCCGCCCTTACACCCCATTCTACAGTAGATTACAGTATGCCGCCCTTACACCCCATTCTGCAGTAGATTACAGTATGCCGCCCTTACACCCCATTCTACAGTAGATTACAGTATGCCGCCCTTACACCCCATTCTACAGTAGATTACAGTACGCCGCCCTCACACCCCATTCTACAGTAGATTACAGTATGCCGTCCTCACACCCCATTCTACAGTAGATTACAGTATGCAGCACTTACACCCCATTCTACAGTAGATTACAGTATGCCGCCCTTACACCCCATTCTACAGTAGATTACAGTATTCCGCCCTCACACCCCATTCTACAGTAGATTAGTATGCCACCCTCACACCCCATTCTACAGTAGATTACAGTATGCCGCCCTTACACCCCATTCTACAGTAGATTACAGTATTCCGCCCTCACACCCCATTCTACAGTAGATTACAGTACGCCGCCCTCACACCCCATTCTGCAGTAGATTACAGTATGCCGCCCTCACACCCCATTCTACAGTAGAATACAGTATGCAGCACTTACACCCCATTCTACAGTAGATTACAGTATGCCGCCCTTACACCCCATTCTACAGTATATTACAGTATGCCGCCCTTACACCCCATTCTACAGTAGATTACAGTATGCCGCCCTCACACCCCATTCTACAGTAGATTAGTATGCCACCCTCACACCCCATTCTACAGTAGATTACAGTATTCCGCCCTCACACCCCATTCTACAGTAGATTAGTATGCCACCCTCACACCCCATTCTACAGTAGATTACAGTATTCCGCCCTCACACCCCATTCTACAGTAGATTACAGTATGCCGCCCTCACACCCCATTCTACAGTAGATTACAGTATGCCGCCCTTACACCCCATTCTACAGTATATTACAGTATGCCATCCTCACACCCCATTCTACAGTAGATTACAGTATGCAGCACTTACACCCCATTCTACAGTAGATTACAGTACGCCGCCCTTACACCCCATTCTACAGTAGATTACAGTATGCCGCCCTTACACCCCATTCTACAGTATATTACAGTATGCCATCCTCACACCCCATTCTACAGTAGATTACAGTATGCAGCACTTACACCCCATTCTACAGTAGATTACAGTACGCCGCCCTCACACCCCATTCTACAGTAGATTACAGTATGCCGCCCTTACACCCCATTCTACAGTATATTACAGTATGCCGCCCTTACACCCCATTCTACAGTAGATTACAGTATGCCGCCCTCACACCTCATTCTACAGTATATTACAGTACGCCACCCTCACACCCCATTCTACAGTAGATTACAGTATTCCGCCCTCACACCCCATTCTACAGTAGATTAGTACGCCACCCTCACACCCCATTCTACAGTAGATTACAGTATGCAGCACTTACACCCCATTCTACAGTAGATTACAGTATGCCGCCCTTACACCCCATTCTACAGTATATTACAGTATGCCGTCCTCACACCCCATTCTACAGTAGATTACAGTATGCAGCACTTACACCCCATTCTACAGTAGATTACAGTACGCCGCCCTTACACCCCATTCTACAGTAGATTACAGTATTCCGCCCTCACACCCCATTCTACAGTAGATTACAGTATGCCGCCCTTACACCCCATTCTACAGTAGATTACAGTATGCCGTCCTCACACCCCATTCTACAGTAGATTACAGTACGCCGCCCTCACACCCCATTCTGCAGTAGATTACAGTATGCCGCCCTCACACCCCATTCTACAGTAGATTACAGTATGCCGCCCTTACACCCCATTCTACAGTAGATTACAGTACGCCGCCCTTACACCCCATTCTACAGTAGATTAGTATGCCACCCTCACACCCCATTCTACAGTAGATTACAGTACGCCGCCCTTACACCCCATTCTACAGTAGATTAGTATGCCGCCCTCACACCCATTCTGCAGTAGATTACAGTACGCCGCCCTTACACCCCATTCTACAGTAGATTACAGTATGCCGTCCTCACACCCCATTCTACAGTAGATTACAGTACGCCGCCCTTACACCCCATTCTACAGTAGATTACAGTATGCCGTCCTCACACCCCATTCTACAGTAGATTAGTATGCCGCCCTCACACCCCATTCTACAGTAGATTACAGTACGCCGCCCTTACACCCCATTCTACAGTATATTACAGTATGCCGTCCTCACACCCCATTCTACAGTATATTACAGTACGCCGCCCTCACACCCCATTCTACAGTAGATTACAGTACGCCGCCCTTACACCCCATTCTACAGTAGATTACAGTATGCCGTCCTCACACCCCATTCTACAGTAGATTAGTATGCCGCCCTCACACCCCATTCTACAGTAGATTACAGTACGCCGCCCTTACACCCCATTCTACAGTATATTACAGTATGCCGTCCTCACACCCCATTCTACAGTATATTACAGTACGCCGCCCTCACACCCCATTCTACAGTAGATTACAGTACGCCGCCCTTACACCCCATTCTATAGTAGATTACAGTACGCCGCCCTCACACCCCATTCTACAGTAGATTACAGTATGCCACCCTCACACCCCATTCTACAGTAGATTACAGTATGCCGCCCTCACACCCCATTCTACAGTATATTACAGTATGCCGCCCTTACACCCCATTCTACAGTAGATTACAGTATGCCGCCCTTACACCCCATTCTACAGTATATTACAGTACGCCGCCCTTACACCCCATTCTACAGTAGATTACAGTATGCCGCCCTTACACCCCATTCTACAGTATATTACAGTACGCCGCCCTCACACCCCATTCTACAGTAGATTACAGTATGCCGCCCTTACACCCCATTCTACAGTAGATTACAGTATTCCGCCCTCACACCCTATTCTACAGTAGATTACAGTATGCCGCCCTTACACCCCATTCTACAGTAGATTAGTATGCCGCCCTCACACCCCATTCTGCAGTAGATTACAGTATGCCGCCCTTACACCCCATTCTACAGTAGATTACAGTATGCCGCCCTTACACCCCATTCTACAGTATATTACAGTACGCCGCCCTCACACCCCATTCTACAGTAGATTACAGTATGCCGCCCTCACACCCCATTCTACAGTAGATTACAGTACGCCGCCCTCACACCCCATTCTACAGTAGATTACAGTATGCCGCCCTCACACCTCATTCTACAGTAGATTACAGTACGCCGCCCTCACACCCCATTCTACAGTAGATTATAGTATGCCGCCCTCACACCCCATTCTACAGTAGATTACAGTACGCCGCCCTCACACCCCATTCTACAGTAGATTACAGTATGCCGCCCTTACACCCCATTCTACAGTAGATTACAGTACGCCGCCCTCACACCCCATTCTACAGTATATTACAGTATGCCGCCCTCACACCCCATTCTACAGTAGATTACAGTACGCCGCCCTCACACCCCATTCTACAGTAGATTACAGTATGCCGCCCTTACACCCCATTCTACAGTAGATTACAGTACGCCGCCCTTACACCCCATTCTACAGTAGATTACAGTATGCCGCCCTTACACCCCATTCTACAGTAGATTACAGTATGCAGCACTTACACCCCATTCTACAGTAGATTACAGTATTCCGCCCTCACACCCCATTCTACAGTAGATTACAGTATGCCGCCCCTACACCCCATTCTACAGTAGATTAGTATGCCATCCTCACACCCCATTCTACAGTAGATTACAGTACGCCGTCCTCACACCCCATTCTACAGTAGATTACAGTATGCCGCCCTTACACCCCATTCTACAGTAGATTACAGTATTCCACCCTCACACCCCATTCTACAGTAGATTACAGTATGCCGCCCTTACACCCCATTCTACAGTAGATTAGTATGCCGTCCTCACACCCCATTCTACAGTAGATTACAGTACGCCGTCCTCACACCCCATTCTACAGTAGATTACAGTACGCCGTCCTCACACCCCATTCTACAGTAGATTACAGTATGCCGCCCTCACACCCCATTCTACAGTAGATTACAGTATGCCGCCCTTACACCCCATTCTACAGTAGATTACAGTACGCCGCCCTTACACCCCATTCTACAGTAGATTACAGTATGCCGCCCTTACACCCCATTCTACAGTAGATTACAGTATTCCGCCCTCACACCCCATTCTACAGTAGATTACAGTATGCCACCCTTACACCCCATTCTACAGTAGATTACAGTATGCCGTCCTCACACCCCATTCTACAGTAGATTACAGTATGCCGCCCTTACACCCCATTCTACAGTAGATTACAGTAAGCCGCCCTTACACCCCATTCTACAGTAGATTACAGTATGCCGCCCTTACACCCCATTCTACAGTAGATTACAGTATTCCGCCCTCACACCCCATTCTACAGTAGATTACAGTATGCCGCCCTTACACCCCATTCTACAGTAGATTAGTATGCCACCCTCACACCCCATTCTACAGTAGATTACAGTATGCCGCCCTTACACCCCATTCTGCAGTAGATTACAGTACGCCGCCCTTACACCCCATTCTACAGTAGATTACAGTACGCCGCCCTCACACCCCATTCTACAGTAGATTACAGTATGCCGCACTTACACCCCATTCTATAGTAGATTACAGTACGCCGCCCTCACACCCCATTCTACAGTAGATTACAGTATGCCGCCCTCACACCCTATTCTACAGTATATTACAGTATGCCGCCCTCACACCCCATTCTACAGTATATTACAGTACGCCGCCCTCACACCCTATTCTACAGTATATTACAGTATGCCGCCCTCCCACCCCATTCTACAGTAGATTACAGTATGCCGCCCTCACAACCCATTCTACAGTAGATTACAGTATGCCGCCCTCACACCCCATTCTACAGTATATTACAGTACGCCGCCCTCACACCCCATTCTACAGTATATTACAGTATGCCGCCCTCACACCCCATTCCACAGTACATTACAGTACGCCACCCTCACACCCCATTCTACAGTAGATTACAGTACGCCGCCCTTACACCCCATTCTACAGTAGATTACAGTACGCCGCCCTCCCACCCCATTCTACAGTAGATTACAGTATGCCGCCCTTACACCCCATTCTACAGTAGATTACAGTATGCCGCCCTCACACCCCATTCTACAGTATATTACAGTATGCCGCCCTCACACCCCATTCTACAGTAGATTGCAGTACGCCGCCCTCACACCCCATTCTACAGTAGATTACAGTATATCGCCCTCACACCCCATTCTACAGTAGATTACAGTACGCCGCCCTCACACCCCATTCTACAGTAGATTACAGTACGCCGCCCTCACACCCCATTCTGCAGTAGATTACAGTCTGCCGCCCTTACACCCCATTCTACAGTAGATTACAGTATGCCGCCCTCACACCCCATTCTACAGTAGATTACAGTACGCCGCCCTTACACCCCATTCTGCAGTAGATTACAGTACGCAGTTTACATTCCGGCCGCACTCCTCCTCCACCTCTGCCTGTCCTTTCCATGTGTATGGGTCCCCATGATGCTTTCATTATCTCTGCCTATGCTATAATCTCCAGGCAGGCGGGCAATGAAGGAGACGCGGTTACTTGGTATGTGCAGCCAAATGCAAGTCCCAGGCCGTAAAGCTGAGTTATTGACAAGATCTCACAGATGTGAAATCTGTAAATGTCCTAAGAAAGTTGCCAATTCTTTTCTCGCTGGGTCCCTGATCGGCCATAATGAATCAGTGACAGATGCTGGGGGCATTTATCCTTTAAACGGAGGCTGCCTCTCAGCTTAACCTTATTTCCCATGAGAAGACATTCCGAAAAAAAACATGAGGCAGCTGACAGCTGAAGTGATGGAGCGTCGCCTGGATTGCTGGTGCTTAGCATAGGTCACGTGGTGTCAATCCAGAAGTCAATACTATAGACCGTCCGGGAAAAAATAATAATATAATGATCCAGCAAACACCTGATGACTAAACACCTCGGCTCTGCTACACCTGGTCGGCTGTCTGCCGAGCCATGGATGAGCCAGGGCTTATTACCTATACGGCTATTAGTCCCTGAGCCGAGGCACGCACAGATGGAGCAGACTTAGTGCTGCGTCTTCTCGCTGTGTACAGTGATGGTAATTTCTATTAATGGGTAGTAATAGCTGTCGTAATGCCAACAGTGTTTGGAGGGAAACGTTTTGCGAAATATTTGGTCAACATTTCACTTTTGGAGCAAATAGTGTTGATCACCCATGAATTCCCCGGTGTAATGATAATAGGCTATATACACTCCTAACATTCAAATTGTAACATCAAGAAGGAAGTCATGGAATTCTGGAAACCACAGGAACAATAGACATGTTAATGATATGCAAATTATTAAAAAATAGAAACAAAATATTCAAAACATCTGGATTTATTCAGTATGGAGTATGAGCATCATACGCAGAAATCCACGCACGCACGCGCCTTGGCAGTGAGGTTACTGATGGTTGTCTGAGGAATGTTCTGCCATCCTGAATGCACTCGGGCACACAAATCATCAAGATCCACTGGTGGCAGCTCCCTTTGCAATTGTTGACCACTGACGTCCCAGATGTGCTCGATGGGAGACAAGTCCGGAGACGTTGCAGGCCATGGTAGCACAATTAGGCCAGGCAGGCTGCTCACAGTATCACAAGCAACATGCAGCCTGGCAATGTCCTGTTGAAAAACAGCTGCTGGAGCATTTTGGGGAAATGGCAGCAGCACTGGTTCCACGACCAGCTGTTAGTGTGCCTGAAATGAAGATTGGAGGTGTCCGTACCGCACTTTAGACCACCCCACACCATAATCCTGGGAGTAGGACAGGTGTGACGTTCCCTTGAGAAGACCTCTTCATGGCATTGCCCATGTGGTCTCCAGACCAATCTCCAGCTACCATTTCATCTGAGACAAAAGCTGTTATAGGCGTCCTCTGACTGTTGGAAGGCCCTCTGACTGTCCCTGTTGGAAGGTCCTCTGACTGTCCCTGTTGGAAGGTCCTCTGACTGTCCCTGTTGGAAGGTCCTCTGACTGTCCCTGTTGGAAGGTCCTCTGACTGTCCCTGTTGGAAGGTCCTCTGACTGTCCCTGTTGGAAGGTCCTCTGACTGTCCCTGTTGGAAGGTCCTCTGACTGTCCCTGTTGGAAGGTCCTCTGACTGTCCCTGTTGGAAGGTCCTCTGACTGTCCCTGTTGGAAGGTCCTCTGACTGTCCCTGTTGGAAGGTCCTCTGACTGTCCCTGTTGGAAGGTCCTCTGACTGTCCCTGTTGGAAGGTCCTCTGACTGTCCCTGTTGGAAGGTCCTCTGACTGTCCCTGTTGGAAGGTCCTCTGACTGTCCCTGTTGGAAGGTCCTCTGACTGTCCCTGTTGGAAGGTCCTCTGACTGTCCCTGTTGGAAGGTCCTCTGACTGTCCCTGTTGGAAGGTCCTCTGACTGTCCCTGTTGGAAGGTCCTCTGACTGTCCCTGTTGGAAGGTCCTCTGACTGTCCCTGTTGGAAGGTCCTCTGACTGTCCCTGTTAGAAGGTCCTCTGACTGTCCCTGTTAGAAGGTCCTCTGACTGTCCCTGTTAGAAGGTCCTCTGACTGTCCCTGTTAGAAGGTCCTCTGACTGTCCCTGTTATTGGGGTTCTCTGTAACTTTTTGGGGGTCTTCTGAATGTCACTTTAATAGGGGTCCTGTGGATGTTAAGGAAGTGCTTTGATTGCCACTGTAACAAATCACAGATACCTCCAAACTAAAGGAATGAGACAATTAATCGTGTTGCATATGTAGACATCGCAACATCAAAAATAAAAATTTAATTTGGATACATGCTCTGTACAAAAGAATTACCTATATGAATTCATGTAAATATGAATATTTTTAGGATTATTGTATGTACCTTTGAACTAATACACCCCTCAGTTAGGCTCCCCTCCACTCCCTCCCCTTTCTGGCGTACCTTTCACTGAATGTGCAAAAGGTGCCCCGAAATACAGCGAACGAGCCTGTCAAATAACACTACTGCTCCATTAGGAAAGAGTCAGAAAATCCCAACATCTTTAACCTTAGTCCCCAAGTTAGCGATACATACATATACAGTATATCCCGCCTGTGCCCAAACCCCCTCCCCACCTCCCCCCCGCTCTGCCCTGCGCACCCAAACACATTATATAAACAGCACATGCAACCATTTTATTGTATATCTTTTATTGTTCTGATGAAGGGGGCTGTTCGCCCTTGAAACGCGTCGACCTGGAATAAGAACTACCCTTTTATGAATCCCCACCTGGTATCACGCCTCCTGCCTACAGCACCACCTTTAAGTACAGATACCATAGAGGCCTCCTCCTGTGATAGATTACACTGATAGGAAATTCATTTTGGACAGTGTGGAGCCCCCCATACACATTAGATTCATGATTCGGCTGACAATAGCCTAAGGTATACGGGGAAGGGGCCATCACCCAGTTGTGGGTCCTTTATAGTGGGAAAGCCTTTTGCGGTGGGACCTCCATAATTAATATTTTTCCTGTTTTTCCACCATTCTTTTCTGCAAAATTATTTTTTGAGACTCTCACAATTCCTATATTTTTGCATGCAGCAATTAGAGCAGATTGGGCAGAGCGCGGTATAAATACTTTACGCAGTCAGGCAGCATTAATATTTATGGCGTCTCACTTTCTATGGGACCCGGTGGGCCACCTGAGTGATATACAGCGAAATGCAAAGCAAGGAGCCGCTGCCCACCCAGGATTTACACCTGGTAGCGGGTATATTTTGACCCCCGTCTGACATTTACTTTTCCACATGATAAACTCGCGTCCGAGGCTTTAACCGTACATTCTGCATGAAAATAAATTGCGCGTTAATGACTTGGCCCCTGCTCCAGGCATATTAATGGCCGTCATTAAGCATGGGCACATTCTGTAAGGCTCATTCTGTACAGTATCTTGAATTTCCAGCCCAGGCTGCGGGTCTGGATTGTCGGATTCTACAGCGACATTTATTATACATGGGAGGAACGGGAACAACAAGCGCCATTTACAGGCGAATAATGCCTTTGCCAAAATGCAAGCGCCGCCTGCTAATGAGCCCAATATTGAGCATGGAGATATGGAGCATGAAATGGATCCTTTCCAAGGCACTCTCATAGATTACAAATGCATTGAATAGAATGCCAGAACAACAGTGAAGACTGACACTTACAGAGGCAGAGTAGTAAGAGATATAGCGGGTACATAGGGTTAAAAGGCCACATCATAGGACAGCATATGGAGGTCCTGGCAGGGGTGAATCTATAGAGGTAGCAATATGCACCATCCCTGGTGACCGGAGGGGCCACTCTGCCACAGAAAAAGACACCCAGATACGGATCGTGGACCCCAATCAAGTGAATGGGTCCGCGATCCGCATGCGGCTGCCCGTGCATTGCGGACTGCAATTTGCAGTCCGCAGCACAGGCCCGGCCAGCACACAGGCGTGCGCATGAGCCCTTATAGAAAATCTAAGATCTGTGAGTAATTTGGTGACTGAGCAAAATATTGCAAAAAAAAAAAAAAAACGGAAACCATCAGCAAGACGGTGTCGTCAATGGATCTCTTAGTCCTATAACTTGTCGCTATTTAACCCTTTGAGCTTCAGAACTGATTGTGAAGTTGACTGGCTCAAGGGGTTGTCTAGTTTGTGAAACCCACTTCTTCCATCGACCCTGTAAGGGGGTCCTGTCCTCTCTTGGCTAAAGTGGAGAGCGGTTACAAAGAGCGCCCCCCGAAGGACCTGTCCAGCGTTACTTCCCTTTGATTGAGCAATGTGCGGAGGCACTGCAGGGAAACCGAATACTTACTGCCAGGTTTTCTTCCAAAAACAGCGCCACACAAGTCCGCAGGTTGTGTGCGGTACTGCGGCTCAACGCGCAGCTGAGCGTAATCTAATGTAAAAAGCCCAGACCAGGTAACGCAATGACGAAAGTGTGTTCCACTCAAGAAGAAGTAATGGCGGCCCCGATAAATCCTCCTCCTCCTTCGTTATCGCATTCGGATTCTGTGAGACCTTTCAAACCTATAAAATTTTACTAGGAAGGAAATTACTTTAGTTCATTAAACCCCATCTAGAGATCTGCCAACCGTAAATTAGTCAAAGTGTTTTGCATACATGGAGGGCGAAATATGGGGGGGTACAAGGGGATGGGGGGGCAGAGAAGCAACAGGGGGGCAAGCGCTTCATGGAGGAGCTGAAATGAGAGACCAGCACTTAAATACTCTGCGCAGAGTCCCACAGTCCAGCACTGCCGCCGTAATTAATAACTGGGAAGTGACTGCACGGTGCAAATATCGGCTCTGACCCAACGACAGGTCGTGAGAAGTCAAGGAATAACTGTGTGAGGGCAGAATTATAACCATGGCAGCTATTAATACACAGTGCCTTTCAATTCCTTCCAGTGTACGCTTGCTGTCAGTGAATGACAACACTCTCGTGGCAGCAAGGCCGGGTTCACATCACTATTTCATTTTCTGTTTTTCTGATCCCTCAGAAGAAGATTTGTAAAAAAAATGGATCCTGGAAAAAAAACTACTACTTACTCCGTGTGCATTCTGTGTCTGTTCCACAAAACAAACAAAAAAAAAAAAATGCCCTATTATTGTCTGTAGGCTTGAGTTCCGGTCGATTTGTTAAAAAACTTAGTTTTTAATGCTGTTTCCGTACAACATTAAAATGTATTGGCTGCGTGTAGGCCTGAAAACAGCATTAAAAAATGAAGTTTTTGAATGAATCGACTTTGGATCTATAATCTGAAGCTCAATTCGCTCAACACTAATTGTCTGCATTTTGGACAAGGCTAGCCAGGGGCCGGCTGTTCCGTTCCACAAAATGCGGAATGCTCACGGCCGGTATCCACGTTTTGCGGATCCGCAAAACATCCAATGGTCATGTGCATGAGCCCTTAGTGATGGAAAGAACTGGCCAAATAACTGATGTGTGAACTAGGCCTAAGGCTAGACGCACACGTCCGTATGGCATCTGTTGTTTTTTTTGCGGATCCATTGTAACAATGCCTATCCTTGTCCGCAAAACAGACAAGAATAAGACATGCTCTATTTTTTTTTTGCGGGGCTATGGAACGGAGGACATGGAGTGCTGTCCGCATCTTTTGCGGCCCCATTGAAGTGAATGGGTCCGCACCCGAGCCGCATTTTTTGCGGAACCAAACCACGTTCGTGTGCATGTAGCCTAATGCACATTTTGTAGGACTGTTTTATTTCCTGTCTAAATAAATGGATCTCAGACAGAAATGACTAAAACAGATGCAAAATTTGCACAACGGAGGCTTAACATTTGCATTTTTTTTTTTCTGTTCTTTTGAAGGCTAAGAGGAACGGAAAATGAAACGGTGATGTGAACCCAGCCTAACCCTGTACAGAGCTAGTCCTGCTCTCAGTGGATACAATGTATCAGTGTAGACAATGCTCTGTGAGCCGTACACATCAGCAGCAGCTGCACTGACCTCTTGTCACAATGTATCAGTGTAGATAATGCTCTATGAGCTGAACACATCAGCAGCTGCTCTGATCTCTTTGTTACAATGTATCATTCTAGACAATGCTCTGTGAGCGTACACATCTGCAGCTGCACTGATCTCTGTTACAATGTATCGGTGTGAACAATGCTCTGTGAGCTGAACACATCAGCAGCAGCTGCACCGATCTCTTGTTACAATGTATCAGTGTAGACAATTCTCTGTTAGCTGTACACATCTGCAGCAGCTGCACTTATTTCTCTGTTACAATGTATCGGTGTAGACAATGCTCTGTGAGCTGTACACATCTGCAGCAGCTGCACTGATCTCTTGTTACAATGTATCAGTGTAGACAATGCTCTGTGAGCTGTACACATCAGCAGCAGCTGCACCGATCTCTCTGTTACAATGTATTAGTGTAGACAATGCTCTGTGAGCTGTACACATCTGCAGCAGCTGCACTTATCTCTTGTTACAATGTATCAGTGTAGACAATGCTCTGTGAGCTGTACACATTAGCAGCAGCTGCACTGATCTCTTGTTACAATGTATCGTGTAGACAATGCTCTGTGAGCTGTACACATCTGAAGAAGCTGCACTGATCTCTTGTTACAATGTATCGGTGTAGACAATGCTCTGTGAGCTGTACACATCTGCAGCAGGTGCACTCATCTCTCTGTTACAATGTATCAGTGTAGACAATGCTCTGTGAGCTGTACACATCAGCAGCTGCACTGATCTCTCTGTTACAATGTATCGGTGTAGACAATGCTCTGTGAGCTGTACACATCTGCAGCAGCTGCACTGATCTCTCTCTTACAATGTATCGGTGTAGACAATGCTCTGTGAGCTGTACACATCTGCAGCAGCTGCACTGATCTCTCTCTTACAATGTATCGGTGTAGACAATGCTCTGTGAGCTGTACACATCTGCAGCAGGTGCACTGATCTCTCTGTTACAATGTGTCCAGTGTAGACAATGCTCTCTGTGCTGAACACATCTGCAGCAGCTGCACTGATCTCTTGTTACAATGTATCAGTCTAGACAATGTTCTGTGAGCTGTACACATCTGCAGCAGGTGCACTCATCTCTCTGTTACAATGTATCAGTGTAGACAATGCTCTGTGAGCTGTACACATCAGCAGCTGCACCGATCTCCTGTTACAATGTATCAGTGTAGACAATGCTCTGTGAGCTGTACACATCTGCAGCAGCTGCACTGATCTCCTGTTACAATGTATCAGTGTAGACAATGCTCTGTGAGCTGTACACATCAGCAGCAGCTGCCCTGACATTTTGTTACAATGTATCAGTGTAGACAATGCTATGTGAGCTGTACACATCTGCAGCAGGTGCACCAATCTCTTGTTACAATGTATCAGTGTAGACAATGCTCTGTGAGCTGTACACATCTGCAGCAGCTGCACTGATCTCCTGTTATAATGTATCAGTGTAGACAATGCTCTGTGAGCTGTACACATCAGCAGCTGCACCGATCTCCTGTTATAATGTATCAGTGTAGACAATGCTCTGTGAGCTGTACACATCAGCAGCTGCACCGATCTCCTGTTACAATGTATCAGTGTAGACAATGCTCTGTGAGCTGTACACATCTGCAGCAGCTGCACTGATCTCCTGTTACAATGTATCAGTGTAGACAATGCTCTGTGAGCTGTACACATCAGCAGCAGCTGCCCTGACATTTTGTTACAATGTATCAGTGTAGACAATGCTATGTGAGCTGTACACATCTGCAGCAGGTGCACCAATCTCTTGTTACAATGTATCAGTGTAGACAATGCTCTGTGAGCTGTACACATCAGCAGCAGCTGCACTGATCTCTGTTACAATGTATCAGTCCAGAGTCCAGGATGTTTATCTCTAGACCAGATACAATTGTATCCACTTCTCACCTGAGAGGAAACAGCAGTGTTCTCATTTACTGATAAACACTTTTCCCCAGGTTCGGCCATCAATACTAAATAGGTGAGGGTCCGACTCTCGGTGCACCCGCTGATCAGTTGTTTGAAGGGGCCGCTGTGCAGATTCTCCATTGTTTTCATTGATTTGGACATTGGTTCTTACTGCAGCTTTGTCCTATACAGGTGACTGGTGGTGAACTGCAATACCAGGCACAACCAACCATCAAGAGTGGCGCTGTTTCAAGAAGAAAGTGGCCTTGCGTTTCTAATCTCATACATTTTTTCCCTGCAGTTAGGCCTTTTTCATATGTTCGTATCTGGGATATCATACAAGACAAGACACAGTCAATGTTTCATTTGTGAGGATATCCGCCAGTGCTAGTGTCCTCCAGTGCTAGGCTGAAAATTAATTTGCAGAGCATCTCCTACCAGTGGTCAGTGAAAATCACTGATAGAACACTGATGACATCATCGTTGTGTCAGTGGTTTTCACGGAGAGAGCATAGTCGTAGCCCAGTAATTACCAGTGGTTTGCATGGACCCATAGACTTCGATGGGCATGTTTGGTCGGCATCATGGACCAAAGCAGTGCACGTCTCCGAGGTTTTTCCAGAGATTCGCCATGGTCAGTGGAAAATCACTGATGTGTAACTGAACACCTTAAGGCCTCATGCACACGACCGTAGTTATGGTCCGCATGCGAGCCGCAGTTTTTGCGGCTTGAATGCGGACCCATTCACTTCAATGGGGCCGCAAAAGATGCGGACCGCACTCCGTGTGCTGTCCGCATTCCTTAGTTCCGTTCTGTGGCCCCGCCCAAAATATAGCATGTCCATTTTGCAGACAAGAATAGGCATTTCTACAATGGGACGCCCGTTCTGTTCTGCAAATTGCTGAAGGCACACGGACGGCTTCCGTTTTTTGCGGATACACAGTTTGCGGACCGGTCGTGTGCATGAGGCCTAAAATTAATGGGTGTGTCTGCTGTCCATGGGGAAGATAGACAGCACAAGTCCAAGCCTCACTGACGTGAAAGAGGCCGCGCTGAACGTCTAAGGCCAGGCTGGTATTTTCAGCCGCTTTGAGCGCCAGGGGCCATTATTCTACTAATCACAGCTTTGAGGGAGAAGGAAGCACAAAAAAACAGAAAAGGCTTTGACTTTAAGGCAAGGTGAACATTTTCTCTTCAGTTCGCCTTGAAGAAATCCTTACAACATCTTAACGTTACCTTTCTTGCCTTTGTGAAAACAACAGGAGTCGAGCTAAAAGCTGTGGTTCTATCATCATCCGCCTCGTACAGACCGGACATAGAAGACTCTCAGCGGGAGCAACGCGAGTCCGCTCACCTTACAGCTCCAAGAGGCTCCGCGTCTGGAGAAAGTGCACTTAGAGGAGATTCTGCAGCAGTGACAGAAGTTGTGTGATTTATACAATGGAAAGTTCTATGACCTG
Organism: Bufo gargarizans; assembly: GCF_014858855.1. Taxonomy (NCBI): domain Eukaryota; kingdom Metazoa; phylum Chordata; class Amphibia; order Anura; family Bufonidae; genus Bufo; species Bufo gargarizans. Next base: position 367,955,478 of record NC_058085.1, on the reverse strand, counting down.
TTACACCTGCACAAGGAGAAGAAAGTCCACACATACATACAATAATCCTTACGACATTGTCCTCTGCTCTTATCCTGTGTGACATGTATAAAGTTAGAGCTCCTCTATGTATGTCCCAGGAGAAGATCTTTCTTCTTCTTCCTCAGATCAGACTGACTGCAGCAGGAGCCCCCCGTTCTGCAGTAGGAACCCAAGAAGACAGAGCCAGGCCGATTGATGAATCCTTAAAGGTATAGCAAGATGCCCCCTCCCTATTAGTTATACTGGAGGCTATACTGTGCACTGAGCTCCATCTAGTGGTCACTGCAGGAATCAGAAAAACAAACATCCATCCACACTCTATACCATGGATGTCAAACTCATGGCCCTCCAGATGTTACAAAACTACAACTCCCATCATTCCCTGATAGCTGTAGTATGCCCATGCATGATGGGAGTTGTAGTTTTGCAACAGCTGGAGGGCCACGAGTTTGACATCCCTGCTCTATACCATACTGTACACAAGAGATACCAAGAGAAATACAAAAGAGTGGAGCTGGATAATGAGAGAGAATTCCCAGTATGTAGATAGACAGCGCTGCCCATAAGGATTCATACCCCTGGCAAATTTTGACTTAGTTACTTTCAACCAGCAAGTAATTTTTTGACGGGAAATGACCGAGGTGTCTCCCAAAAGATAATAGGACGATGTACAAGAGGCATTATTGTGGAAAAAAAAACATTTCTCCGCTTTTATTTACATTTGAGCAAAAAGTGTCCAGTCCAAAATGATTCCTACCCTTCTTAATAATCAATAGAAAAGCCTTTATTGGCTATTACAGCAATCAGACGCTTCCTATAATTGCAGACCAGCTTTTTGCAGGTCTCCACAGGTATTTTTGCCCATTCATCTTTAGCAATGAGCTCCAGGTCTTTCAGGCTGGAGGTTCTTCTTGCCGTCACCCTGATCTTTAGCTCCCTCCACAGATTCTTAATTGGATTCCAGTCTGGACTCTTGCTGGGCAGCTCCAAAACGTTAATGTTGTTGTCTGCCAACCATTTCTTCACCACTTTTGCTGTGTGTTTTGGGTCATTGTCCTGCTGAAATGTCCACTGGTGCCCAAGGCCACGTTTCTCTGCAGACTGCCCGATGTTGTCAGTGAGAATCCTCATGTGTTGATCTTTTTTCATGGTGCCGTTTACTGTGATTAGGTTCCCTGGTCCATTGGCTGAAAAACACCCCCAAAGCATTAGGTTCCCACCACCATGTTTGACAGTGGGGGTGGTGTTCTTTGGGTTGAAGGCTTCTCCTTTTTTACACCAACTGGACACTTTTTGCTCAAATGTACAGTCGTGGTCAAAAGTTTTGAGAATTACATAAATATTGGAAATTGGAAAAGTTACTTCTTAAGTTTTTATAATAGCAATTTGCATCTACTCCAGAATGTTATGAAGAGTGATCAGATGAATTGCATAGCCCTTCTTTGCCATGAAAATTAACTTAATCCCCAAAAAACCTTTCTACTGCATTTCATTGCTGTCATTAAAGGACCTGCTGAGATCATTTCAGTAATAGTCTTGTTAACTGAGGTGAGAATGTTGACGAGCACAAGGCTGGAGATCATTATGTCAGGCTGATTGGGTTAAAATGGCAGAATTGACCTGTTAAAAGGAGGGTGATGCTTGAAATCATTGTTCTTCCATTGTTAACCATGGTGACCGGCAAAGAAACGTGTGCAGCCATCATTGCGTTGCATAAAAATGGCTTCACAGGCAAGGATATTGTGGCTACTAAGATTGCACCTCAATCAACAATTTATAGGAACATCAAGAACTTTAAGGAAAGAGGCTTCAGGGCGTCCAAGAAAGTCCAGCAAGCGCCAGGATCGTCTCCTAAGGCCTCCTGCACACGAACGTTTTTTTACACGGTCCGCAAAAACGGGGTCCGTGGGTCCGTGATCCGTGACCGTTTTTTCGTCCGTGGGTCTTCCTTGATTTTTGGAGGATCCACGGACATGAAAAAAAAGTCGTTTTGGTGTCCGCCTGGCCGTGCGGAGCCAAACGGATCCGTCCTGAATTACAATGCAAGTCAATGGGGACGGATCCGTTTGATGTTGACACAATATGGTGCCATTTCAAACGGATCCGTCCCCATTGACTTTCAATGTAAAGTCTGGAGTTCTTTTATACCATCGGATTGGAGTTTTCTCCAATCCGATGGTATATTTTAACTTGAAGCGTCCCCATCACCATGGGAACGCCTCTATGTTAGAATATACTGTCGGATATGAGCTACTTCGTGAACCTCAGATCCGACAGTATATTCTAATACAGAGGCGTTCCCATGGTGATGGGGACGCTTCAGGTTAGAATACACTGCAAACTTGGTACAAGACTGCCCCCTGCTGCCTGGCACCACCCGATCTCTTACAGGGGGATATGATAGCACAATTAACCTCTTCAGGTGCGGCACCTCAAGGGGTTAATTGTACTATCATATTCTCCTGTAAGAGATCAGGGCTGCCAGGCAGCAGGGGGCAGACCCCCCCCTCCCCAGTTTGAATATCGTTGGTGGCACAGTGTGTGCCCATCGCCCCCCCCTTCCTCCCTCTATAGTTAAAAATCGTTGGTGGCACAGTGTGTGCCCATCGCCCCCCCCTTCCTCCCTCTATAGTTAAAAATCGTTGGTGGCACAGTGTGTGCCCATCGCCCCCCCCCTTCCTCCCTCTATAGTTAAAAATCGTTGGTGGCACAGTGTGCGCCCACCATCGCCCCCCTCCATCTCCCCCCCCCCCCCATCATTGGTGGCAGCGGAGTTCCGATCGGAGTCCCAGTTTAATCGCTGGGGCTCCGATCGGTAACCATGGCAACCAGGAAGCTACTGCATCCCTGGTTGCCATGGTTACTTAGCAATAGTACAATTGTAGAAGATTCATACTTACCTGCTTGCTGCTGCGATGTCTGTGAACGGCCGGGAGCTCCACCTACTGGTAAGTGAAAGGTCTGTGCGGCGCATTGCTAAAGAACTGTCACTTACCAGTAGGAGGAGCTCCCGGCCGGTCACAGACATCGCAGCAGCAAGCAGGTAAGTATGATTTTTAACTATAGAGGGAGGAAGGGGGGGGGGGGCGATGGGCACACACTGTGCCACCAACGATTTTTAACTATAGAGGGAGGAAGGGGGGGGCGATGGGCACACACTGTGCCACCAACGATTTTTAACTATAGAGGGAGGAAGGGGGGGGCGATGGGCACACACTGTGCCACCAACGATATTCAAACTGGGGAGGGGGGGTCTGCCCCCTGCTGCCTGGCAGCCCTGATCTCTTACAGGAGAATATGATAGTACAATTAACCCCTTGAGGTGCCGCACCTGAAGAGGTTAATTGTGCTATCATATCCCCCTGTAAGAGATCGGGTGGTGCCAGGCAGCAGGGGGCAGTCTTGTACCAAGTTTGCAGTGTATTCTAACTAGAAGCGTCCCCATCACCATGGGAACGCTTCTGTGTTAGAATATACTGTCGGAAATGAGTTTTCACGAAGTGAAAACTTAGATCAGAAAAAGCTTTTATGCAGACGGATCTTCGGATCCGTCTGTATGAAAGCAACCTACGGCCACGGATCACGGACACGGATGCCAATCTTGTGTGCATCCGTGTTCTTTCACGGACCCATTGACTTGAATGGGTCCGTGAACCGTTGTCCGTCAAAAAAATAGGACAGGTCATATTTTTTTGACGGACAGGATACACGGATCACGGCCTCGGCTGCAAAACGGTGCATTTTCCGATTTTTCCACGGACCCATTGAAAGTCAATGGGTCCGCGAAAAAAAACGGAAAATGGCACAACGGCCACGGGTGCACACAACGGTCGTGTGCAGGAGGCCTAAAGAGGATTCAGCTGCGGGATCGGAGTGCCACCAGTGCAGAGCTTGCTCAGGAATGGCAGCAGGCAGGTGTGAGCGCATCTGCACGCACAGCGAGGTGAAGACTTTTGGAAGATGGCCTGGTGTCAAGAAGGGCAGCAAAGAAGCCACTTCTCTCCAAAAAAAACATCAGGGACAGATTGATCTTCTGCAGAAAATATGGTGACTGGACTGCTGAGGACTGGGGCAAAGTCCTATTCTCCGATGAAGCCTCTTTCCGATTGTTTGGGTCATCAGGAAAAAGGCTTGTCCGGAGAAGAAAGGTGAGCGCTACCATCAGTCCTGTGTCATGCCAACAGTAAAGCATCCTGGGACCATTCATGTGTGGGGTTGCTTCTCATCCAAGGGAGTGGGCTCACTCACAATTTTGCCCCAAAACACAGCCATGAATAAAGAATGGCACCAAAACACCCTCCAACAGCAACTTCTTCCAACAATCCAACAACAGTTTGGTGAAGAACAATGCATTTTCCAGCACGATGGAGCACCGTGCCATAAGGCAAAAGTGATAACTAAGTGGCTCGGGGACCAAAACGGTGACATTTTGGGTCCATGGCCTGGAAACTCCCCAGATCTTAATCCCATTGAGAACTTGTGGTCAATCCTCAAGAGGCGGGTGGACAAACAAAAACCCACTAATTCTGACAAACTCCAAGAAGTGATGATGAAAGAATGGGTTGCTATCAGTCAGGAATTGGCCCAGAAGTTGATTGAGAGCATGCGCAGTCGGATTGCAGAGGTCCTGAAAAAGAAGGGCCAACACTGCAAATGCTGACTCTGCATAAATGTCGTGTAATTGTCGAGAAAAGCCTTTGAAACGTATGAAGTGCGTGTAATTATATTTCACTACATCACAGAAACAACTGAAACAAAGATCTAAAAGCAGTTTAGCGGCAAACTGTGTGAAAACTAATATTTGTGTCATTCTCAAAACTTTTGGCCACGACTGTATATAAAAGCTGAGAAATGTTTTTTTTTCCATAATAATGCCTCTTGTACATCGTCTTATTATCTTTTGGGAGACACCGATGTCATTTCCCATCAAAAAATTACTTGCTGGTTGAATAAAAGTAACATTTGCCTGGGGTATGAATAATTAATGGCAGCACTGTAGATAGATAGATACAGATAATTAGATATGAGATAGATAATAGATATATAGATAATAGATATATAGATTTTGAGCAGATCTTGAGTAGCCGCTGCCATTGTCTAACGCTGGACAGAAGACTCCTGAGCTGGATGGAGTGCGGTGTGATTCTCCCCCAGGGGGAAAGGAGTATTAAATAGATATTTATAGGATGTCACATGAGATCTGATCACTCTTATAAGGGTCCATTAACACATCCGTGTGCGTATCCGCAAAACATGGACACCGGCAATGTGCGTTCCGCATTTTGCGAACCGCACATTGCTAGCACTAATAGAATATGCCTATTCTTGCCTGCAATTGCGGACAAGAATAGGGCATGTTCTATTTTTGGGGGGAACGGAAAAGCGGACCCGGAAGTGCGGGTCTGCATTTCCGGATTGGGGCCGCACATAGTGCGACCCCATAGAAATTAATGGGTCCGCAATTCCGTTCTGCAAAATGCGGAACGGAATTGTGGATGTGTGAATGGAGCCAAAGAAAGACACAGTAAAATAGGAATTATAACCCTCCCTATCATAGAGATATATTACAATGTGATTGTCCAGGATTAGAAACACGTAGAGAACCTCGGTAAAAGAATGGAAGGAGGAAGAGCGAGAGAGGGGAAGAAAGAAAAAAAAGTTAATGTGTAACAAAATCCACGTATTCTACATATTTTTTTTATTTTTTCCTTCTCCTCCCTCTCTTACTTCTTCTATTCTTTTTATATATTTATTATGTTATTATGTTATATTGAGTATAAGATATAATAAATAAATTAAAAACAAAAAAGAAGACATAACAACTTTCTTCATGAAACAGTGCCCCACCTGTCCACAGGCTGTGTGTGGTATTGCAGCGAAGCTCCATTCACTTCAGAAAGCAGTAATCCCATATATCGCTCACCTTAAGGTGGACACCCGAGGTATCTCCTGACCACTGACAACCGTTAGTGGCAGCTTTTATAGATCCTGAGTGAAGTTGTCACCCAGTCTTCCACAGTGAAACTACCAGTCTTCACTGTGATTTTTGAATTCTGTTTATAAACCTTAAGGCCGCACTAGACAATACACGACATACACAGAAAATATATACAGTGGTCGGATGTGCCAATACAGGTGGTATGATAAAAGAGTTAGTCAGCGCAAGAGTCAGTTACCAGGTGGACGAGTAGTCCTTTGGGTTATGATGAGTTCTGGGTTGCTGTAATGATTGCCTGTAGTCACATGGGAGAAGTGATGTCAGCAGTTCATCCACGGTCCCTCCGAACACAATACACTATGTGGCCCCCTTCAGAGAAAAGACCCTGGCCTCTGGTCTGTATGGGCCTTTTCACCTGTAGTAGGTCACTCCACTCCTTCCCTCTGAGAGGAGTCCACCCTCCCTTCCTTGTCCTGGTAGCCAAAGACCCACAAAACCCATAGCTCCATACCAGGAGGTCACAGGGAGATGGTTCTGGGACCAACAGATCCGCCTGGGTTCCAGGTACAGGTGGCAACCAAACATGGTGCCGTTATTACACCCCTGTTGGAAGATCTCTGTATCTCCCCTTCCTGGCACCTGACCCCCAAACTACGACCAGGGGCATGTCCATCTTGGTCCCAGGGTAGCAGATATGTAACTGGTTTATGCTTGTGATGGACGGGCAATTCATTATTCCTTGATGTCTGATGGATTCTTTTGTTCTGATAACCAACTCAGCACCCCCACCGGCATCCATCCTGCCAGAGAGGTTTAAGTTGCCATTGTAGCTGAGTGAGGTGTGAACTGCAAACATGTGGTCTGCTTTGAAGCCTGGCCCCCTGTGGAGTCTGCTCCCTCTGCTAGCTGACAGCAAATGGCTGGAATTATATCATAACTAGTGTTGAGCGAGCACCAAAGTGCTCGGGTGCTCTGGCCGAACGCATCGGTATGTTCGTGTGTTCTACCGCGCACAATGAAAGTCAATGTGAGAACCCCAGGCACCCCCTGCTCAGAAGAGAAGAGGGTGTCTTGTTCATAAAAATAGGTTAGAAATTGATGGAAACCCCATCAAAATGGTTTGGAAACAGCATTAAGAGGATAGCTGGATGTGTCTTAGACTCCTATGTATGACATACAATAGACAACCACACAAAGGCTGTATGCCAAAAGCCAGGTATGTGCAAGCCAACAATCTATCAATGAGACAGATAACAGCCAGGATAGCTTGTCTTTTTCCATATGCCCATGTTTATGCAAATTAGTTTTTACATGACAAAACTGTATAGAAAGGTTATTGAATATCATATTAGGACAATCAGAAAACTTTTTGTCGCCCTAATGATATTGATCTAGGCGCGCAGGTCCACCCAAGCCATCCAACAGATGCAAAATAACTTTGAGGTTTACTGGTTCTCAGTCAGATGAGAGCTGGTTTGGAATATCTCATAGTGCATAAGGCTGCCATTGTAAGGTATGCTGACTGTTATCTGTATCATGGATAGATTGGGCACATACCTGGCTTTTGGCATACAGCCTTTGTGTGGTTGTCTATTGTATGTCGTACATAATAAGAGTCTAAGACGCATCCAGCTAGCCTCTTAATGCTGTTTCCAAACCATTTTGACGGGGTTTCCATTAATTTCTAACCTTTTTTTATGAACCAGACACCCTCTTCTCTTCTGAGCAGGGGGTGCCTGGGGTTCTTCCGTTGACTTCCATTGTATTAAGTTGTACTCGAGCACCCGAATTATTCGGCCGAGCACTCGGATCTGCAGAGCATAGCGATGCTCGAGCGGAACAGGTATTCAGCCGAGCATGCTCGCTCAACACTAATCATAACTCCACATCAATCACAGTCATCAATATCAGACCAGCGATCAGACCAGCGGGGGGTCTTTAGGATTTAAAGGTCGATGTAACATTTTATTTAACACATTAAGTAAAAGTTTGCTACATCTGTACAAGCAGAAAGTAAAGGGGGTGAAAGTAATTGTTCACTGCTCAACATTTTATTTATTAGCCTAAATTATTCCAGGCTGAATAATCTCTTAAAATATCTTTATAGTGGCCGGAGTCTTTTTATTTATTATTCTTTCTTTTTACTTTTTTTTATTACAGAGATCCAAATGATAAAATTCTATTATCCTGGAGCTACCACTAGGGGGAGTTTAGGAGCTTACTGCATACTTCCATGGAGGCATTTATACTATATAATGTTCCATATAATGTACTAAGAAACTTTAAAGTGGGCTGAAAGAAGCAGTTTTTTGGGTTTCGTTTTTTCTTCTTTTTTTTTTACTACTTTGAAAAACTTAAAAACATAAAAAAAATATTTAAAAAAACACATTTTTTTTACATTTATTTTCATAAGCTTGTTGTTCTTTATTGTTTCTATTTCGAGGTACAATGCACACAATGTGCAGACAATTTTTTTATTACATTTTTTGGGGGAGGCAAGGTAAAAAACAAAAAAAAGGCAATTCATGCAGGATAAACAATGTAGTATTTTAATACTCTGGATGGTTGTAAGCGATACTATTATATTTATCTATTTATTTATTTATTGTTTTTATTCCTTATAAATGGGAAACCAATCCATTTTAATAATTCTGTTTTATAATTTTTTTTACTTTTAATCCTCTTTTTTCTTTTAGCCCTACTAGGGGGCTTAAACCTGCTATTGTATAATGCACTGTAATGCTATTCTATCATATGGTGGGTTTAATAAGAGTAGTAAGAGGGTAGCCCTGAAAGCCTTCACTGGCCCAATGGTTGTCATGACAACCCCTTGGAACCACGTGATTGCGTTATGAAGGTGCTGAACGGGCAAAAAAAGGAGGTCCCTTAACCCTGTTGCACCCCATAGATGCCACAGTTGCTACTGACCACAGCATTTAAGGGGTTAACCGGCAGGATTTATCTCAGATCCTGACCAGGGCAGGCAGTTGTCAGCTGTATAATACTGCCGCCACCTGCCGCATATGTGATGTACATGGTGCACCAAGGGGATCGACACTATACAATAGGCTCCTAAGTTCCCCCTAGTGGTGACTGCAGGGAGTGCACTTAGTGGTGGATTGTAAAGATTCTGCAGCCACCCCAGTGGAGCTGGAGCTGGTGTGGAGGATGCGAGTGTCTCGAAGCGCGTAAGACACTTAGGACATAAGCAATGCTCTCCTTGATTGCCACTAGATCATACTATACAACCATAAAAAGAAAATGAATTGCCGAGGTTTCCGGGGAAAACAAGAATAATGGCACCAACTGTATGAAAAATTATAGATGAACTGACAAATTCTATTACCAAACAAAGAGATGAGTTTCCCGATCCCCGCTCTATAGCTCTGGGCTGCGAGAGGTTCACATATTTGTATTTCTGTTATGGCATTACCCAGAAGTCTGCGCTCCCGCTCTCCTGGCAGCGTACCTCCACGCTCAACAACATTTCACAGATTAAATCTCCATAAAATGTTTAGTGACTTTGCAAATACTTTGTTTTACTTGAATACTGTTGATCTTCAATTACATCATGTATTATACTCCAGTTGCATCCAGAGCTGCATTCAGACCCAGGGTGTTTCTGCAAAGCTCATCAGACAGGTGAGCTGAAAGCTTAGTTGTAATTTTGTCATCCCATAATGCAATGCTTAGGACAACAGGAGACTGCTGGATGCAGCTTATACTCTAGTTACATCCAAAGCTGTTTTCAGAAACCTTGAGCTGACTTTGGAAAGAGCCCAAGGCGTGCCTGCAACGATCAGTCTGACATAGCAGCTAAAAGCTTGGATGTAAATTTGTCATTTGAAGTCCCGGAATACACTGCTCTCTGGTGACAGCAAAACAACAGAGTTACTGATGCAGCTTTGGGCCTGAATGGAGTAGATATGGAATACCCTAAAATTGCTTTGAAACAACTTTGTTTGACTTGTCTACTGTTAAATACTGTGTTATACTCCAGTTACATCTAGAGCTGTATTCAAAAACCTGGGGTTGACCTTGGAAATAGGCTAAGATGTGCCCCTTCCAAAAGCATAGCTTGCATCTGTGTAATAAACAGGGATTACGGCTATATCTCAGGGAAATGTCTAGATGGTCTTAATTTCCTCGGCAGCAATAGATAACATCCCTGGTGGTTTGGGCTTGTGGTTAAATGCCTGGTGGACTAAGGTGTTGAAAGTGTAATAACTTCCCGGTGGTCTAGGATAATAAAGGTGTTATTGGCAACAACTCTGGTGGTCTAGGGCAGACAAAGAGTTAATTATAGGATCACAAATAGGCCTAGGCATCCCTGGTGGACTAGGGGTATGAAGGAGTTATTGTTAACATCCCTGGTGGTCTGGAGATGTGAAGGGATTAATGATAATATACCTGGTAAATTAAATTATTGAAGAGCATAATGATAACATCAGATGAAGGAGTTAATGGTAGCATCTCAGGTAGCCTAGGGCAGTGAAAGAATTAATGATAGTATCCTTGATGGGCCCAAAGCTATGAAGGAGTTAATAAGAACTTTCCTGGTTTAGGGCAGTGCAGGGATTAATGAAAACAACCCTGGTGTTCTAGAGCAGTGAAGGGGTTAATGTTAGCATCCCTGGTGGACTACGGTTATGAAGGAGTTAATGGTAACATCCCAAGTGTAGGGCAGTTCAGCGGTTACATCCCTGGTAGTCTAGAGATGTGAAGGGGTTAATGATAATATCCCTGATGGACTAAACTATTGAAGAGAATAATGATAACATCCCTGGTCGGATAGTGCAATGAAGGTGTCACGGTGGGGAGTGGGGAAAACCCCCCACCGTGCAATAGCTGAGGCTGCAACGCCAGATAGCAAGGAACGGGGAGCAGGTCACCTCCTAACGTAACCCTGAGCTCTCCCTAGACTCCTAGCGCATGAGCTGCCTCAGAAGGTAAGGGGGCTCATGCTCACCAACCTAGGACCCTGCTATGCCCTAGGCCTGATGACAGGACAGAGACTACCTGTGCATCCACGACACTGATGAAAGGCGTCTCCAGAGGCCCAGTAGCAGACAGGATGCAAGGCTATGGGTGAAGCAGTACAGCAGGTAAGTCCCACAGCAACACAACAATGCTATCAACACTTACCTGCCGCAGCCGAGATGGACGGAGGCTCCAGGCTGGGAAACCCACAGTCTTGCCTTCGCTTAACCCCTCCGGGAAAGACGCCCCTTCCGGAGCCGTCACACACCACAATCAAACCTCCAACCGAAACCCACACCATAACTACATACACCAGGTGGGGGGAGGAATGACAGAAACACACCGGAGGGGACAACAGACACAGCAAAGGAAACAGAATAATAAATAAGGGTGACTCACACAGACAATCACAAACAGCCCAGGAGCAGAGCTCCACACCAAGCTGACAACCAAAATCAAACTGACCTTCAGGCTCCACCACACCAACATATAAGAAGGCCTGAGGTCACACCCACCACACCTACCAGACACATCTTAACCCCGTGCATACCAAAATGGGGAAACACCACATCCAAGGAAAAGTGCCTCACATGCAAACCATGTTGCCAAAGGCAACCGCATGTGAAGACACAGAGTCACGACTTAACCAAGGGTCGTGACAGAAGGTGTTAATGATAACATCCCTGGTAGCCTAGGGCTATGAAGGAGTTAATATGAACTTTCCTGGTTTAGGGCAGTGCAGGGGTTAATGAAAACAACCCTGGTGTTCTAGAGCAGTGAAGGGGCTAATGTTAGCATCCCTGGTGGACTACAGTTATGAAGGAGTTAATGGTAACGTCCCAAGAGTAGGGCAGTTCAGCGGTTACATCCCTAGTGGTCTAGAGATGTGAAGGGGTTAATGATAACATCCCTGATGGACTAAACTACTGAAGAGAATAATGATAACATCCCTGGTCGGATAGTGCAATGAAGGTGTTAATGATAACATCCCTGGTGGCCTAGGGCAGTGAAAGAATTGATGATAACATCCCTGATGGGCACAGGGCTATGAAGGAGTTAATATGATCTTTAATGGTTTAGGGCAGTGCAGGTGTTAATGAAAACAACCCTGGTGCTCTAAAGCAGTGATAGGGTTAATGTTAGCATCCCTAGTGGACTAGGGCTATGAAGGAGTTAATGGTAACTTCCCTGGTGTAGGGTAGTGCACAGGTTAATGATAACATCCCGGGAGGTCTAGGGCAGTGAAGCGGTTAATGACAACATCCCGGGAGGTCTAGGGCAGTGAAGGGGATTACTATGTCTACTGAAAGCTGCAGGACTCCCCCTCCCCCTTCTGGCCCCTGGTCAACTTAACGGGCCACCCATGGGCCAGACCCCTCACAATTAGGGTACATTCACATGGACGGATCTGCAAAACACGGATACCGGCCCATGTGTGTTCTGCAATTTGCGGGTCGCACATACCGCCACTATCATAGAAAATGACTATCCTTGTCCGCAATTGCGGACAACAATAAGACACGTTCTATTTTTTTTGCGGGGCTGCGGCAGGGAACTACGGATGTGAACAGTGCATCTTTTGCAGCCCCATAGAAATGAATGGGTCCGCACGCGTTCCGCAATTTGCGGGCTCATTGATACGGTCGTGTGAATGTAGCCTAATAGGAGACATCAGGAATACATGCAGCACTAAGTATCCCCTTTGTGCAGCTATTGTCATCAGCTATTTAAAGGGATATTTAAAGGGATGAGCAGCATCCATGATCACCGCTATATGCTATGGGCCCCGTAGTGGGTCTGGTGGCCCTTTAAATCCACAGTCTGAGGTCTCAGGGGTCTTGTTACTTTACAGTTAATACAATGTAAAAAAAAATAAAAATATGAAAAAGTGGCTGCCGGCGCAATTCCCACCATTACCATAAGACATTAGAGGGAGCGTGGCAGCGCGGATGGAGACGAGATGCGATGTGACGGCCATTAGCATATTTGTCTCCAGGAATGTTGTCAGGACATGGCGGCATTAGACTGGTGAAGGAAAAATTCAAAGAAGATTCTCCCACAGGACATGTAGCGATTAATCTACTGCCGAGACGAAACAGAAATAGTCCTCGGCGTCGCGCTGACGGCGTCACCGGCTGACTGAAGTAATGGAAGGGAGCGTGAGAAAAGTGACAACCCCCAACTATCACTGTTACTGCACACACATTCAAGGGATATTTCCTCCAAATCCCCCAAAAATTCTCAAAAAAGTTTAGTCCTTGAGTCCTAAAGCCACGACCTACAGCAGAGGTGGACGCACACGAGCCCGCGGCAGCCTTACGCTATCGGAGCACACGGTGCAGCTTTACAAACAGAAATTCGGCACAAATTTCCACTTGGATTTCTGTGTTACTGCACCAAAATCTGCACTGAAATCCGCACCAAAATCTGCACTGAAATCCGCGCCAAAATGTGCACCGAAATCCGACCCATAATCTGCACCGAAATGCGCACCAAAATCTGCACCGAAATCCGCACCACAATCTGCACGTGTTACCTGTGGTTTGTGTCGCAGATTTGATGAGGTTTTGCCGCAGATCTCACCCCTGCATTGCAAACGGTGAAATCTGCACAAACAATTGGCATTCTACAGTTTTCAAAAACAGCAGTTCAGTTTCCGTATTTGTCTAATCTCATTCACTTTGCCGGTTCTGTATTACACTGCGAGGTTTTTTCCACCCAGAGAAACTGCGAGTAATCCGCACCGCGCGCAGGGAGCTTAGGGGCACAGGACGTGCCATTTGGACAGACCCTCAAGCCTCGCACACAGGTACAAGTCCGTGCTTAAATCCGTGAAAAGGTAATCAGTGACGTTTACCTGAAGATGTCTGTGATGGATCCGTGTGTCCGTTTTTTGCTGTCCGTGTGTCATGCATGTTTCACGGACACTGTACAGCTGAAAAATTATTTTCAAGACATCTCTTCCTACTGATCCGTGAAACACAGATGAAACATGGATGACATCCGTGCTGCATCTGTGGTTTTCACGGACCCATAGACTATAAAGGTTGTGCATCCGTGCTAAAAACACGAACCCACGGACCGCGGTAAAAAACTGATGTCTGAATACACACAGTAAAATGAATGGGGACGTGAGCTGTCCGTGGAGAACTTGTATGTGGAACACTGACATGTGAATGAGGCTTAACCCTTTGGATAGACAGATAGATAATGAGATAGATAAATAGATAGATATGAGATAGATAGAAGAATGGACGGACACAAAGAGAGATAGATAGATGTAAGATAGACTTTGTAAGATCTCTGTCTGCTGTCAGTGAATGGCAGCACTCTTGTGTCAGTGTATCAGAGCCATGCACTTGTGGCCAGAGCTGTGACACGACCTTCCACCCATGAAGCGCGGAGACACTTGTACGGAGATGTTCGGGCCGCTCTCTCCGTGATGGGATATAAAAGATAATTTTACTAACGCCAGATAAACGGTGAGTTCAGAGAAGTAACCCAGACATCACTGATGATTGCACCAGCAGATCTTCCTAAATGGCTTATTACACGTCTAGTAAAGTGTGAATTATAATTAGATGTGATACGCCGTAATAGCCGCGATGTCTCCTCCGCCGCGGCGGCTCCAGCCCCTACTCTCTGATTGTTGATTGCGGAGCTTAAATTAAACTCCATGATGAGAATTTTAGGTCGGTGATGGGTACAATGGAACTGGCTTTAAAATTGCAAAGAACACTAGAAAACAATGGCTTCTTTTTATAAAAATTAGTCCTGTCCAGCTCCTTTAAATCCTAAACCCTTGGGATCCCTTTCAATTCTGTCTGGCACTAATCTAGATATTCTCCAATTTCTGAAACGTTGCTGGTCCCAGGAGCTATTGATACGGCAGACATTGCTGCATACAGATGTCATAGGAGTGTTTGGGGGCTGATAGAAGGGTGGGGACCATGAAAACTCCTAGAGGGCTGGCCTTCCTTAGTCCCCGCCCCTGCTTAGATTCCACTGAACCAGTAAAATAATAGCTGTGCAATATTGATCAATGAGCGAACCACTCGAGATTTGATTCTGGTCTGGTTCGCCACTTTTTTAAAAAACTTCAGTAGGGAACCAAATCGGTTTGGGCCAAATCAAAGTTGCTCCAATTGACCTGAAAGTTGGTGTATAAGTCACTCTAGTCTCCTTGGACTCAAGATGTTTAGGAAAACGTGTTATCTCTTTTCATTTATTTTTTGTGTTTTTTTCCCCCCCTTCCCCCTCCCCAATCTCTGGAACACAATGACAGCAATAGTAACTGATGTCTGACTGACACTGACATACACGGCTGTGGGTGAACGCACGTTTGACGGCGGTAACATTCAGCGTGTTTTATATCACACCGCACCGGCACATGTCTCATGCTTTTTATTATTCCAAAACATCCAAAAATGATCCCTTATCGGAGGCCGATGAAGTTTAAGCACACGCGGTGTTATGGGGGGAAATATAAATAAATACAAAATTATCTTTGGGGAACGTGATGGTTGAAAAGTGGCATTAGTGGCATGATGCAGGCAGCAGCAGCAACCGTGTAGAACACGAAGGTAGGCAGGCAGACAGCAAGAGCGGCACGATGTGGCACCAGCAGCAAGGAGACGTCTATTGATCACATCCAGCCCGGACTTTAAGAAATTGTCTGTATTAAAACAGTAATCACGTACATATACCGCCTCATCAAATTTACCACGGCCCCCCCCCCCCCTCAAAAATGTGTGAAAAGTGAGTACACGGAAACTGTCCCTCAGGCATTAGTGTCATGATGCAGCCTTAGCATTGCCTGGACGGTGACAAAATGTTGATATTGACGTAGTATCCACATGTATTTATGCTGCGCCTTAACCCCTTAAGGCCCTATTTCACCTTCTGGACTTGGCCATTTTTTGCAAATCTGACCAGTGTCACTTTAAGTGCTGATAACTTTAAAACGCTTTGACTTAACCAGGCCATTCTGAGAATGTTTTTTCGTTACATATTGTACTTCATGACACTGGTAAAATTAAGTCCAAAAAATTTATTTTTATTTATAAAAAAAATACCAAATTTACCCAAATTTTTTAAAAAATTGCAAATTTCCAAGTTTTAATTTCTCTACTTCAATAATACATAGTAATACCTCCAAAAATAGTTATTACTTTACATTCCCCATATGTCTACTTCATGTTTGCATCATTTTGGGAATAATATTTTTATTTTTTGGGGATGTTACAAGGCTTAGAAGTTTAGAAGCAAATCTTGAAATTTTTCTGAAATTTTCAAAAACCCAATTATTAGGGACCAGTTCAGGTCTGAAGTCACTTTGCGAGGCTTACGTAATAGAAACCACCCAAAAATGACCCCATTCTAGAAACTACACCCCTCAAGGTATTCAAAACTGATTTGACAAACTTTGTTAACCCTTTAGGTGTTCCACAAGAATTAATGGAAAATAGAGATACAATTTCAAAATTTCAACATTTTGGCAGATTTTCCATTTTAATAAAAAAAATTCCAGTTACAAAGCAAGGGTTAACAGCCAAACTAAACTCAATATTTATGGCCCTGATTCTGTAGTTTACAGAAACACCCCATATGTGGTTGTAAACTACTGTACGGGCACACGGTAGGGCGCAGAAGGAAAGGAACGCCATACGGTTTTTGGAAGCCAGATTTTGCTGGACAGTTTTTTTACACCATGTCCCATTTGAAGCCCACTGATGCACCCCTAGAGTATAAACTCCATAAAAGTGACCCCATCTAAGAAACTACACCCCTCAAGGTATTAAAAACTGATTTTACAAACGTTGTTAACCCTTTAGGTGTTCCACAAGAATTTATGGAAAATAGAGATACAATTTCAAAATTTCACTTTTTGGGCAGATTTTCCATTTTAATATTTTTTTTACTTTTACAAAGCAAGGGTTAACAGCCAAACCAAACTCAATATTTATGGCCCTGATTCTGTAGTTTACAGAAACACCCCATATGTGGTCGTAAACTACTGTACGGGCACACGGCAGGGCGCAGAAGGAAAGGAACGCCATACGGTTTTTGGAAAGCAGATTTTGCTGGACTGGTTTTTTTGACACCATGTCCCATTTGAAGCCCCCCTGATGCACCCCTAGAGTAGAAACTCCAAAAAAGTGGCCCCATTTTAGAAACTACGGGATAGGGTGGCAGTATTGTTGGTACTAGTTTAGGGTACATATGATTTTTGGTTGCTCTATATTACACTTTTTGTGAGGCAAGGTAACAAGAAATAGCTGTTTTGGCACCGTTTTTATTTTTTGTTATTTACAACATTCATCTGACAGGTTAGATCATGTGATCTTTTATAGACCAGGTTGTCACGGATGCGGCGATACCTAATATGTATACTTTTTTTTATTTATGTAAGTTTTACACAATAATATCATTTTTGAAACAAAAAAAAATCATGTTTTAGTGTCTCCGTATTCTGAGAGCCATAGTTTTTTCATTTTTCAGGCGATTATCTTAAGTAGGGTCTCATTTTTTGCGGGATGAGATGACGGTTTGATTGGCACTATTTTGGGGTGCATATGACTTTTTGATCACTTGCTATTACACTTTTTGTGATGTAAGTTGACAAAAAATTGTTAATTTAGCACAGTTTTTATTTTTATTTTTTTACGGTGTTCATCTGAGGGGTTAGGTCATGTGATATTTTTATAGATCCGGTCGATACGAATGCGGCGATACCAAATATGTGTACTTTTTTTTAATGTAAGTTTTACACAATAACAGCTTTTTTAAAACAAAAACATTATGTTTTAGTGTCTCCATATTCTGAGCCATAGTTTTTTTATTTTTTGGGCGATTGTCTCAGGTAGGGGTGACGATTAGATTGGTACTATTTTGGTTGGCAAACGCCTTTTTGATCGCTTGCTGTTGTACTTTTTGTGATGTAAGGTGACCAAAAAATTGTTTATTTAGCACATTTTTTTTATTTTTTTACGGTGTTCATCTGAGGGGTTAGGTCATGTAATATGTTTATAGAGCCAGTCGATACGGACACGGCGATACCTAATATGTATACTTTTTTTTTCCCCTATTTTTTACCAATTTTTTTTTTACTTTATTTGGGGAAAATGACGTTTTTGTTTATTTTTACTTGAAACTTAAAATTTTTTGGGGGGAAACTTTATAAAAAAAAAAAATATTTCACTTAATTTTTTGTCCCACTTTGGGACTTGAACTTTTTGGAGTCTAATCTTTTACAATGCATTCCAATACTTCTGTATTGGAATGCATTGGCTGTATGAGTAATACTGTGTGTATTACTCATACAGCTTCCAGCCTGTGAGATCAAGGGGGCTGGATCTCACAGGCTCGTCACCGGAAGGCAGCGCAAGGCCTTGCTTAGGCATCACGCTGCCTTCCATGCCATTGGGTCCCCCCTACAGCCGCATGGGGACCCAATGGCACCACCGCCGCCACTGCACCAGGTAAAAGCCGCAAACCGAAGGTCTGAATTGACCTGCAGTTTGCAGCGATCACCCCCCCCCCGCGCATTTAGCCGAGGTGCCTGCTCAATGATTTGAGCAGGCACCGGGCTCCGATCACCGCACGGCGGGCGGCGGTGATCGGAACTATTCATGACGTACCGGTACGTCATTGGTCCTTAAGGACTAGGGAACCATGTCGTACTGGTACGTCATGGGTCCCTAAGGGGTTAAAGACATTTAACTACCCCCCCCCACCCCCAAATTTTTATATTTTTTTTTATCTGTTAGCAATGACATACAGAATTCCCTGCTTCTCTCTATTGTACACAACAGACACAATCCTAGCCTTTCCCTTCACGCTCCCTGGCAGTAGAATACATTGATTTCTGACTGTCCCGGACTCCCTGGCAGACACTGTAAGACCCAACCATCTTCCTTCACAGCTGGGCACAGAATGGCGCTCTGCCCATACTGCTCGGGCACCCCCTGCCTGCTGCAGCACTGATTGACTCATCCAGGCTGTCGGTCAGTCTGGGAGCCAGTCACGGCGAGCCCTTCCCCCACTTCCTCTCAGGGTCATGGGAGACCCCCTTCTTCTTCCTCCCAAGTGCTTTTTTCCCACCGACATGTGGACTCCAATGGCGCTACGTGCCTTTTTAGTGGATTCGTCCGAAACTAACCTGGATTTGTCTGCTGTCCGAAAAATAGCAACGATCGGTCCAAACTGGTTCGCTCATCCTTAATGGGCACCCATATAATGGTAAGTCCTATGAGGACCAACCCAGTATAGCCTAAGCACTGACCAAAAACATAGAAAAATAGCCCCCCAAAAAAGAGGCTAAAACAAACATTTCCAAAGCTTTTGTGACTTTTTGGAGAGTTCTGCAAAGCTTGCCGCACCCCATAGTTGACAGAGAGAAGATAATGAGGCCTACAGACGACCCTCATCAGGGGTACTGCTTGGCCTTAAGCACCCAATGATACATAGCATCGCCCTGAACTAAGACTCTCCAGAGATTCTGCCGTCCTTTATCCTCTGTCTTTATATTTATGTTGTTTGCAGCCACAACGGAGCCCTGAAGCCCATGGGACCCATAGCATTAATCCCACCCTGGGTGACCTGTAAAAGCCAGTGACCTCTGCAATAAGGACGGACTGCAGGTAACTTTTCAGCAGTGAGAAGAGCCAGAAACAAATCCCTCGTTAGAGTCTACAGACCCCCAGTCACACTTCTGATATATGTAACAATACAGAGGAGTTACACAGCACCTAACTCAGGATTAGTATGGGATAATGTATAGACCAGCAGAATAGTGAGTTCCGCTCTGGAGTATAGTACTGGATATAACACAGGATTAGTACAGGATAAGTAATGTAATGTATGTACACAGTGACTCCACCAGCAGAATAGTGAGTGCAGCTCTGCAGTATAATACAGGATGTAACTCAGGATCAGTACAGGATAAGTAATGTATGTACACAGTGACTGCACCAGCAGAATAGTGAGTGCAGCTCTGCAGTATAATACAGGATGTAACTCAGGATCAGTACAGGATAAGTAATGTATGTACACAATGACTGCACCAGCAGAATAGTGTCACCACCAGACATCTGAGAAGCTCTGACAGACGTCTAGAACCTCCTCCTTGAGGTTCCTTTGTTTTGCTTTCATTTTCTCATCTCGTTAGCCTCTCTCAGCTGTCATGTAGTTGCACTGATTGCATCCCTTTAAATCCTTTTCCCATAGTGCATCACTTTGCGGTTTATACAACTTCCTGGAGTGTGTGCATGCTGTTCCTACTTCTCAGTCTTCTACAAGATTAGTTTTGTTCATTTATTTGTGTTTTTCTGTTTGCTGGATCCCAGGTGACCCTGACTCCCTCCGTATCTAGTGTAGGGAGCCAGTGGTCGTGTCCCCTCACTATTATAGGGTGTTCAGGTGTTATACAGTCGAGGTACGAGGATATGCGATCATCTACCATTGGGATTTTCGCATAGGCTGAGCAGTCAGGGAGAGAGCCAGGTCTGATGCAGGGCTCTCCCTTTTTGTTCCTTAGTTTTGGATTCAGTCAGTCGTATATTCATTTTGTGTTTTCTAGTTTCCTGCACACCTTCCGTGACAAATAGTGAGTGCAGCTCTGGAGTATAATACAGGATGTAACTCAGGATCAGTACAGGATAAGTAATGTATGTACACAGTGACTGCACCAGCAGAATAGTGAGTGCAGCTCTGGAGTATAATACAGGATGTAACTCAAGATCAGTACAGGATAAGTAATGTATGTACACAGTGACTGCACCAGCAGAATAGTGAGTGCAGCTCTGGAGTATAATACAGGATGTAACTCAAGATCAGTACAGGATAAGTAATGTATGTACACAGTGACTCCACCAGCAGAAGAGTGAGTGCAGCTCTGAAGTATAATACTGGATGTAACTCAGGATCAGTACAGGATAAGTAATGTATGTATACAGTGACTGCACCAGCAGAATAGTGAGTGCAGCTCTGGAGTATAATACAGGATGTAACTCAGGATCAGTACAGGATAAGTAATGTATGTATACAGTGACTGCACCAGCAGAAGAGTGAGTGCAGCCCTGGAGTATAATACAGGATGTAACTCAGGATCAGTACAGGATAAGTAATGTATGTACACAGTGACTGCACCAGCAGAATAGTGAGTGCAGCTCTGCAGTATAATACAGGATGTAACTCAGGATCAGTACAGGATAAGTAATGTATGTACACAATGACTGCACCAGCAGAATAGTGTCACCACCAGACATCTGAGAAGCTCTGACAGACGTCTAGAACCTCCTCCTTGAGGTTCCTTTGTTTTGCTTTCATTTTCTCATCTCGTTAGCCTCTCTCAGCTGTCATGTAGTTGCACTGATTGCATCCCTTTAAATCCTTTTCCCATAGTGCATCACTTTGCGGTTTATACAACTTCCTGGAGTGTGTGCATGCTGTTCCTACTTCTCAGTCTTCTACAAGATTAGTTTTGTTCATTTATTTGTGTTTTTCTGTTTGCTGGATCCCAGGTGACCCTGACTCCCTCCGTATCTAGTGTAGGGAGCCAGTGGTCGTGTCCCCTCACTATTATAGGGTGTTCAGGTGTTATACAGTCGAGGTACGAGGATATGCGATCATCTACCATTGGGATTTTCGCATAGGCTGAGCAGTCAGGGAGAGAGCCAGGTCTGATGCAGGGCTCTCCCTTTTTGTTCCTTAGTTTTGGATTCAGTCAGTCGTATATTCATTTTGTGTTTTCTAGTTTCCTGCACACCTTCCGTGACAAATAGTGAGTGCAGCTCTGGAGTATAATACAGGATGTAACTCAGGATCAGTACAGGATAAGTAATGTATGTACACAGTGACTGCACCAGCAGAATAGTGAGTGCAGCTCTGGAGTATAATACAGGATGTAACTCAAGATCAGTACAGGATAAGTAATGTATGTACACAGTGACTGCACCAGCAGAATAGTGAGTGCAGCTCTGGAGTATAATACAGGATGTAACTCAAGATCAGTACAGGATAAGTAATGTATGTACACAGTGACTCCACCAGCAGAAGAGTGAGTGCAGCTCTGAAGTATAATACTGGATGTAACTCAGGATCAGTACAGGATAAGTAATGTATGTATACAGTGACTGCACCAGCAGAATAGTGAGTGCAGCTCTGGAGTATAATACAGGATGTAACTCAGGATCAGTACAGGATAAGTAATGTATGTATACAGTGACTGCACCAGCAGAAGAGTGAGTGCAGCCCTGGAGTATAATACAGGATGTAACTCAGGATCAGTACAGGATAAGTAATGTATGTACACAGTGACTGCACCAGCAGAAGAGTGAGTGCACTTGTGGACAGAGATGTGACACGACCTTCCACCCATGAAGCGCACAGACACGGACGATCCTCCGGAGGACGTGACACACTTGTACGGAGATGTTCGGGCCGCTGTCTCCGTGATGGAATATAAAAGATAATTTTACTAACGCCAGATAAACGGTGAGTTCAGAGAAGTAACCCAGACATCACTGATGATTGCACCAGCAGATCTTCCTAAATGGCTTATTACACGTCTAGTAAAGTGTGAATTATAATTAGATGTGATACGCCGTAATAGCCGCGATGTCTCCGCCGCGGCGGCTCCAGCCCCTACTCTTTGATTGTTGATTGCGGAGCTTAAATTAAACTCCATGTTGAGAATTTTAGGTCGGTGATGGGTACAATGGAACTGGCTTTAAAGGGGCAAAGAACATTAGAAAACAATGGCTTCTTTTTATAAAAATGAGTCCTGTCCAGCTCCTTTAAATCTTAAGCCCTTGGGATCCCTTTCAATTCTGTCTGGCACTAATCTAGATATTCTCCAATTTCTGAAACGTTGCTGATCCCAGGAGCTATTGATACGGCAGACATTGCTGCATACAGATGTCATAGGAGTGTTTGGGGGCTGATAGAAGGGTGGGGACCATGAAAACTCCTAGAGGGCTGGCCTTCCTTAGTCCCCGCCCCTGCTTAAATTCCACTGAACCAGTAAAATAATAGCTGTGCAATATTGATCAATGAGCGAACCACTCGAGATTTGATTCTGGTCTGGTTCGCCACTTTTTTAAAAAACTTCAGTAGGGAACCAAATCGGTTTGGGCCAAACCAAAGTTGCTCCAATTGAACCAACCTGAAAGTTGGTGTATAAGTCACTCTAGTCTCCTTGGACTCAAGATGTTTAGGAAAACGTGTTATCTCTTTTCATTTATTTTTTGTGTTTCCCCCCCCCCCCTTCCCCCTCCCCAATCTCTGGAACACAATGACAGCAATAGTAATGATGTCTGACTGACACTGACATACACGGCTGTGGCTGAACGCATGTTTGACGGCGGTAACATTCAGCGTGTTTCATATCACACCGCGCCGGCACATGTCTCATGCTTTTTCATATTCCAAAACATCCAAAAATGATCCCTTATCAGAGGCAGATGAAGTTCAAGCACACGCGGTGTTATGGGGGGAAATATAAATAATGGTTGAAAAGTGGCATTAGTGGCATGATGCAGGCCGCAGCAGCAGCCGTGCAGAACACGATGGTAGGCAGGCAGACAGCAAGAGTGGCACGATGTTGCACCGGCAGCAAGGAGACGTCTATTGATCACATCCAGCCCAGACTTTCAGAAAATGTCTATATTAAAACAGTAATCACGTACATATACCGCCTCATCAAATTTACCACGCCCCCCCCCCCCCCACCTCAAAAAAGTGTGAAAAGTGAGTACACGGAAACTGTCCCTCGGGCATTAGTGTCATGATGCAGCCCAGCATTGCCTGGACGGTGACAAAATGTCGATATTGACGTAGTATTCACGTGTATTTATGCTGCGCTTTAAAGACATTTAACTACCCCCCCATCCCCAAATTTTTTAATGACATGCAGAATTCCCTGCTTCTCTCTATTGTACACAACAGACACAATCCTAGCCTTTCCCTTCACGCTCCCTGGCAGTAGAATACATTGATTTATGACTGTCCCGGACTCCCTGGCAGACACTGTAAGACCCAACCACCTTCCTTCACAGCTGGGCACAGAATGGCGCTCTGCCCATACTGCTCGGGCACCCCCCTGCCTGCTGCAGCACTGATTGACTCATCGAGGCTGTCGGTCAGTCTGGGAGCCAGTCACGGCGAGCCCTTCCCCCATTTCCTCTCAGGGTCATGGGAGACCCCCTTCTTCTTCCTCCCAAGTTATTTTCTGGTGTCAGTCGTCTCCGCTCCTCCTGCTCTATACCCTGGTGTCAGTCGTCTCCTCTCCTCCTGCTCTGTACCCTGCTGTCAGTCATCTCCGCTCCTCCTGCTTTGTACCCTGGTGTCAGTCGTCTCCGCTCCTCCTGCTCTGTACCCTGGTGTCAGTCGTCTCCGCTCCTCCTGCTGCTCTGTACCCTGCTGTCAGTCATCTCCGCTCCTCCTGCTCTGTACCCTGGTGTCAGTCGTCTCTGCTCCTCCTGCTCTGTACCCTGGTGTCAGTCGTCTCCTCTCCTCCTGCTCTGTACCCTGGTGTCAGTCGTCTCTGCTCCTCCTGCTCTGTACCCTGGTGTCAGTCGTCTCAGCTCCTCCTGCTCTGTACCCTGGTGTCAGTCTCTCCTCTCCTCCTGCTCTGTACCCTGCTGTCAGTCGTCTCCGCTCCTCCTGCTCTGTACCCTGGTGTCAGTCGTCTCCTCTCCTCCTGCTCTGTACCCCGGTGTCAGTCGTCTCCGCTCCTCCTGCTATGTACCCTGGTGTAAGTCTCTCCTCTCCTCCTGCTCTGTACCCTGGTGTCAGTCGTCTCCGCTTCTCCTGCTCTGTACCCTGGTGTCAGTCGTCTCCGCTCCTCCTGCTCTGTACCCTGGTGTCAGTCGTCTCCGCTCCTCCTGCTCTGTACCCTGGTGTCAGTCGTCTCCGCTCCTCCTGCTCTATACCCTGGTGTCAGTCGTCTCCTCTCCTCCTGCTCTGTACCCTGCTGTCAGTCGTCTTCGCTCCTCCTGCTCTGTACCCTGGTGTCAGTCGTCTCCGCTCCTCCTGCTCTGTACCCTGGTGTCAGTCGTCTCCTCTCCTCCTGCTCTGTACCCTGGTGTCAGTCGTCTCCGCTCCTCCTGCTCTGTACCCTGGTGTCAGTCGTCTCCGCTCCTCCTGCTCTGTACCCTGGTGTCAGTCGTCTCCGCTCCTCCTGCTCTGTACCCTGGTGTCAGTCGTCTCCGCTCCTCCTGCTCTGTACCCCGGTGTCAGTCGTCTCCTCTCCTCCTGCTCTGTACCCCGGTGTCAGTCGTCTCCGCTCCTCCTGCTCTGTACCCCGGTGTCAGCCGTCTCCGCTCCTCCTGCTCTGTACCCTGGTGTCAGCCGTCTCCTCTCCTCCTGCTCTGTACCATGGTGTCAGTCGTCTCCTCTCCTCCTGCTCTGTACCCTGGTGTCAGTCGTCTCCGCTCCTCCTGCTCTGTACCCTGGTGTCAGTCGTCTCCTCTCCTCCTGCTCTGTACCCTGGTGTCAGTCGTCTCCGCTCCTCCTGCTCTGTACCCTGGTGTCAGTCGTCTTCGCTCCTCCTGCTCTGTACCCTGGTGTCAGTCGTCTCCGCTCCTCCTGCTCTGTACCCTGGTGTCAGTCGTCTCCGCTCCTCCTGCTCTGTACCCTGGTGTCAGTCGTCTCCTCTCCTCCTGCTCTGTACCCCGGTGTCAGTCGTCTCCGCTCCTCCTGCTCTGTACCCCGGTGTCAGCCGTCTCCGCTCCTCCTGCTCTGTACCCTGGTGTCAGCCGTCTCCTCTCCTCCTGCTCTGTACCATGGTGTCAGTCGTCTCCTCTCCTCCTGCTCTGTACCCCGGTGTCAGTCGTCTCCGCTCCTCCTGCTCTGTACCCCGGTGTCAGCCGTCTCCGCTCCTCCTGCTCTGTACCCTGGTGTCAGCCGTCTCCTCTCCTCCTGCTCTGTACCATGGTGTCAGTCGTCTCCTCTCCTCCTGCTCTGTACCATGGTGTCAGTCGTCTTCGCTCCTCCTGCTCTGTACCCTGGTGTCAGCCGTCTCCGCTCCTCCTGCTCTGTACCCTGGTGTCAGCCGTCTCCTCTCCTCCTGCTCTGTACCATGGTGTCAGTCGTCTCCTCTCCTCCTGCTCTGTACCCTGGTGTCAGTCGTCTCCGCTCCTCCTGCTCTGTACCCTGGTGTCAGTCGTCTCCTCTCCTCCTGCTCTGTACCCTGGTGTCAGTCGTCTCCGCTCCTCCTGCTCTGTACCCTGGTGTCAGTCGTCTCCGCTCCTCCTGCTCTGTACCCTGGTGTCAGTCGTCTCCGCTCCTCCTGCTCTGTACCCTGGTGTCAGTCGTCTTCGCTCCTCCTGCTCTGTACCCTGGTGTCAGTCGTCTCCGCTCCTCCTGCTCTGTACCCTGGTGTCAGTCGTCTCCTCTCCTCCTGCTCTGTACCCTGGTGTCAGTCGTCTCCTCTCCTCCTGCTCTGTACCCTGGTGTCAGTCGTCTCCTCTCCTCCTGCTCTGTACCCTGACGCCAGCCCGGACTCGTGCACCGCACCACAGACAGCAGTGAAACTATTTGATTGAGTCGTTCCTGTGTGATGATCCCATGATTCTTCTACATGTGAAG
Source organism: Bufo gargarizans (assembly GCF_014858855.1). Classification (NCBI taxonomy): domain Eukaryota; kingdom Metazoa; phylum Chordata; class Amphibia; order Anura; family Bufonidae; genus Bufo; species Bufo gargarizans. The sequence goes on along the minus strand of NC_058085.1, from coordinate 367,928,948 downwards.
TAGATTCTGACTGACAACAACTAATAGCAGCCATCATAGTACTTTTACCGGTTGTCAGCCAGCCTTTTGTATGTATATTATACTGAACGGCCTTTCTGTGCATAGTTGCATCACCACCATTTCTCCCAGTCTTTCTACCACATGGCTTTTGTACCTACCAGTCTTCACTGTTATTTTTGCATTTTATTCATGCACCAGGAGGCTCAGGATGTTGCTCACTCAGCCTGTGGGCCATTTAAGCAACATTATCCAGTTATTTTATTACTGATTCAAAGTTTCTTCAAACTTTTTTTTATTTTATTTACTTTTGATCCCATAACTTTAGACCCATTTCTCAGGTTTATAGGCCATTAACTCCTTCAATCCCTGCGCCGGTGTTCCATGAGAGAAGGTTTATCTCCATCCTGCTTCATGTGGTTGTCCTCTGGGCGTGATGATAGGACACAGGCATCTCACTGATCATGCCGGTAATGGCCTGTGACTGACTTTCTAGGACTACTTTGGGGATAGCCAAATTCTCGCCTTTGGAAATGCACTTGTAAAATAGAACTCCGGAGAGAGCGCGCGGTGTCATCCCCTCCGTGATTCATAGCGAGACGGCTTCACTATTTCATTTATATAGGCGACTTTAGTGCCTTGTCTTTGTGAATTAGGCGAGCCATGAGTTCAACCTTCTGCATGTCCTTCAAAAACTTAAGACTCTCTTCCTGCGCCGGTCCCAGTGATCCTCGGCCACTCACTCGTCTGTGCCAGGGCCCCCTCCTGCCATGTGCCCGATGCTGGCATCCTAGGTGGCAGAGGGGTCAGGGCCTGGGTGTGACTGCTACCTCTGCCCTCCCTATAGTGAGAGAGGATGTCCGAGTCTTTAATACTGATGTCCTATCCGCAGGTTGGTGGGGGTCCGATTCTCAGGAGCTTGAAGACACCATGGCACTCCACTGAAGGCTGTGGACCCTTCTTAGGGCAGTGACATCACGTTCTCCCGTCATGTGGCCGAGGCGTAGATTATCTTCATTCAAGTAAATGGGGCTATCCAACGGATGGTGCTGGGGGTGTCGGGAAGTGGACCCCCACCGATCACCTACTGAGGATAGGACATCAGTATTAAAGGGCATCTATCAGCAGTATTGTACCTATGGCACTTACATGTGCTTTTGTCAGCTGAAGGCATCTGTGTTGGTCCCATGTTCCTATGTGGCCGCACTGCTGAGAAAAAGGATGTTTTGATGTATGCAAATGAGCCTCTAGGAGCAACGGGGGCGTTACCATTACACCTAGAGGCTCTGCTCTCTCTGCAACTCCCACGCCCCCTCTCCATTTTGATTGACATAGTCAGACAGTGAAAACATCATCACTAGTCCTGTCAGTCAAAGTGCAGAGGGGGCAGCAGTTGCAGAGAGAGCTGAGCATCTAGGTGTAACGGCACCGCCCCCGTTGCTCCTAAAGGCTCATTTGCATATATTAACACTTCATTTCTCTCAGCAATGAAGACACATATGAACATGGGACCAACACAGATGTCTTCAGCTGCCAAACACACATGTAACAGGTCAGACAGTGTCATAGGGACAAAACTGCTGACAGATGCCCTATAATTCTGGTTGTATAGTGAAAAGGTCTGCAACTTACTAACATATGCTTTGCACCAGTTCCTCATTAGATTTATTTTCTTGCTTCCAGTGAATGGAAACCTGTAGACAGTGGCGTACACACAATCCATGGGGCCCCTGTGCGAAACTGATCCATGGTATCCTGTACTGATCCTGAGTTACATGCTGTATTATACTCCAGAGCTGCACTCACTATTCTGCTGGTGCAGTCACTGGCCCAGATTCAAGAAGCACTTGCGCGGGAACAAGTGTGATTTGCGCCGCGCAAGTACTGATTTGCTCCTATGCAAATTTGCGGCTGATTCTGTAAACCAGTTAAGCCTGAAAAGCGGCCATTTTCCCGCGCACGCAGCCTAGCTGTTCCTGCGCAATTTTCGTGCAATTTTGCACGGGGTGTAAGTTGCGCCTTCATGGAATTCCCTCAGCGAATATGCAAATTAGGTACTGCCGATGATTCAGAAACATGCGCGTGTGATGCGCATCTTGCGCTGGAAGCGTGCAAGCTTTTTTCCCTGGGCAAACTTGCTCCTGTTAAAAGCAGGGGCAAGTTAGCAAAAGATGGCCAAATGTCTCATATCATTTAATTTCTTCTGGATGTCATCCCAGGTACGCACTTCATTACCCAGGGCATTGATGTCCAGGGCAATGGCTTCATATATAGCCCTCCTTTGGGCAATGGTGGTGTTTGCCCGCTGGGCACCATATAGGACTTCCTTATGCTGCTGGAGTGCAGCAATCAGGATGTCCATCTCTGCAGCCACAAAGTTGGCCTTCCTTATTTTGGTCCCTTTGGGAGGTGCCATGTCTTGCAAAAGGGCTGAATTTCCTTGCTCAGGGGGGGGTAGGAAAAAGCAGGATGAAATTCAGCAAAGAACCTGCGCAAGTCTGCTCCTATTTATTTGCTCAGTGCAAGCAGCTGAGCAGGATTTGCCCTGAAATTATGCTAGCAAACCTCTGCTGAGCCGAAAATTCCTCATTTACATAGGGGCACACCCACTTTGACTTGCACGGCCTTGCGCCCTCAGCTTTGCCTTAAACAGGAGCAAATTAAATGAACAAACGATTCCTGAATCAGGTGGCAATTTGGCAAAATTGCTCCAGCGCAGAGAAATTCAGCTGAGCGGCTCAGGTGTAAGTAATGGGCAAATCTACCTGAATCTGGGCCATTGTGTACATACATTACATTACTTATCCTGTACTGATCCTGAGTTACATCCTGTATTATACTCCAGAGCTGTACTTACTATTCTGCTGGTGGAGTTACTGTGTACATACATTACATTACTTATCCTGTACTGATCCTGAGTTACATCCTGTATTATACTCCAGAGCTGCACTCACTATTCTGCTGGTGGAGTCACTGTGTACATACATTACTTATCCTGTACTGATCCTGAGTTACATCCTGTATTATACTCCAGAGCTGCACTCACTATTCTGCTGGTGCAGTCACTGTGTACATACATTACATTACTTATCCTGTACTGATCCTGAGTTACATCCTGTATTATACTCCACAGCTGCACTCACTATTCTGCTGGTGGAGTCACTGTGTACATACATTACTTATCCTGTACTGATCCTGAGTTACATCCTGTATTATACTCCAGAGCTGCACTCACTGTTCTGCTGGAAGAGTCAATGTCTATATACTGTACATTAATCATACTTTACTGATCCTGCATTACGTTCTGTATTTTACTCCAGAGCTGCATTCTGGTTATTATTGGATCCGTTAGCCTGCCTTGCAGACAATCTCATTCCTTACAACTGAGCCCCCATAATGAGTCGGCTGACAGTCTACAAGCAGGGAACATTTATAGATTTCAGCTCTGAAGCTGCAGAATTGTGAATGCATTTACCATTGTAACAATTCTGTAAAGAAACCAATTATTATCGAATACCTGGGATGGTGTATAACTGCAAGTTCCAGCAGATGATGTTGGCATTAATGGAAGGCACAGCTGCATGCTGGGAAATCAGGGGGTTTCGGGAGTAGTGCAGATCCGTTTTCTCCTTCTTAGGGCTCATGCACTCGACCGTTGTTTTTTGTGGTCCGTTTTTCACTGATCCGTTGTTCCGTATCAGATTTATTTTTTCCTCTGATTTAAGCCCTCTTCTGTTCTGTTATTGCACAAAACATATCCGTACGGTTTCCGTATTTGATCCGTTTTTTTATCATATCTACAGTATGGATCCGCAAAATACGGATGACATAATGTGTTCCGTGTACGTTCCGTATTTTTTGCGGACCCATTGACTTGAATGGGGCCTCCGACCATGATTTGCGGACAATAATAGGACATGCACTACTTTTTGCGGAACGGAAATACGGAAATGCAATGCACACGGAGTACCTACCGTTGTTTTTGCGGACCCATTGAAGTGAATGTTTCCCCATACGGTCCGCAAAAAAAAAAGAACGGAAGCGGAAAGAAAATACGTTCCTGTGCATGAGCCCTTATCGGGTGATTTGATTGGATTGTGCAGGTGCCCTTGAAATAAAGTGAAGTTTGTGAGTTGGGGGCCCCTGATCTTCCCAATGTTCAGCTGTTAGCGCCTCCTCGTGTTAATGAAGCTTTACAGGACGCCCAAGGACAGCAGTCATTTTAATATAAGATGACAGTCCTTCAGAGCTGAAATCTAAGTGCTAAGTGACTGGATCCCATTACCGTTTTCTGTAACCTAAAGACAGTTTTGCAAGCCAAAAGAATAAGCGATTCCAAAAGTAGACAATCCCTCTAAAATGATGTCCAGGTTTGATGATGTCATCAGTTCAACCCCATTGGGGGTCTTCCAAAGATTTCTTTGGATTAACCCTTTAAGGCTGCTTTCTATCGGACTTGACAAGTGCAGGAGAATTTCTGAGACTTCCCGACAGAGCCCAGTTGTCACATTACAGTAAGAAGCGGGCGGGTGATGGATGAAGGCAGAGTGAATAATTTATGACAATCAGTCCGCTTCCATTAAGTACAGGAGCAGCACTCTCACAGAGACCGCCGCCATATCCAGGTGCTCTCACAGGTCCAGCACCCGGCTAATTATCAGCTTCTTATAGGCCAAGGAAGGAAATGATAGTGGGGGGTGGAATCGAGAGTATTTAGCGGGGGCGCTCGGCGGGGAGACTATCCGGCGGCGCGTTTTTACTGCATATGTATCACCGACCTCCTGTTATACATTAGCTGCCGCGTGGGGAACGTCTCGCCAGTAATTACTGTCCCTGTGAGTCCACGGCAAGACAGCAGGCGCGTAAAGGTTAATGAGCGCTGAACGATGCATGTTAAATGAATCCGCGCTCTCCTGTCTGCGACTGCCGGGTGCAGCACATAAGAAAATCCGCCGGGGAACACTTAACCCTTTAGTGACCAGCCTGCTTTGGGCCTTACTGACCAAGCATTATTTTTTTCTTCCTTCGAAGAGCTATAACTTTTTTATTTTGCCGTCTATGTAGCTGTATGAGGGCTTATTTTTGCAGGACAAGTTGTAGTTTTTAATGGCGCCATTTTGGGGTAAACATAACTTTCTGATTACATTTTATTAACTCTTTCTGGGAGGGAGATGGTGAAAAACAGCAATACTGCCACTGAGTTCATACGCTATAAATTTTGCGGCGTTCATTTTTCGGCAAAAATGACATGATATATTTATTCTTTGGGTCAGTACGATTACAGCGATACCAAATACATTATTTATTTATTTTTTATGTTTTACTACTTTTGTGCAAAAAAAAAAAGGAAATCTTTTTTGCATCGCCAAGAACCATAACTTTTTTATTTCTGCGGGGGTTGATTTTTGCGGGACGACTTTTAGTTTTCATTGGTATCATTTTAAGCTAAATAAAAATTTTTGATTGCTTGTTATTAAGTTTTTTCACCGTAGGGGATCATTTACATGATATTTGTGCAGTTCATGTCGTTACGGATGCGTCAATGCCAAGTGGGAGAGATTTTATTTTTGCGATTTTTTTTTATTGAAAAGCGTATTTAAATGTTTTTTGTTAGTTTTTTTAACCACTTATAGTCCCACAAAAAAATATTTTGATAGCTTAGAAAATACAATGCACTATCCCCATAGTTCATTGCATTTTAATGTCAGTGCTAAACTGACATTGACCAGCAGACAGCGTCAGAGAGGCACAGCCTACTGGAATGCGCACAAGGCTCGATTGGGGCCTACACCAGGTCCCAGCCACGCTATACACATCGGTATCTCGCAATCTCACTTGTGGGGGGCGATGAGAGGCAGAGGGAGTTTGCTCCTTCTGTCACCGCTTACATGCGGCGGGAGCTATTGGCTGTGGCATCTAAGCAGTTACACAGCCTGGATCGACACTCCTGCCAGTCCAGGCTGTTGGAGCAGGAGCAATTCTCTAATATGAGAGCCGAGCCACCGCTCTCCGCTACACGGTGTACCCAAAGGCCCCTTAGTGAGCACTGTAAAAAGGCATACTGTTGGTCACTAAGGGGTTAAAGGCACAAAAACACTCTCTATAAGAGCAGAAACATTCAATAACAAGCTTTTTCTCTAAACAGGAGCAGTATTATAGTAGTTATATTCTTGTACATAAGAAGCAGTATTATAGTAGGTATATTCTTATACATAGGAGCAGTATTATAGTAGTTATATTCCTGTACATAGGAGCAGTATTATAGTAGTTATATTCTTGTACATAGGAGCAGTATTATAGTAGTTAATTCTTGTACATAGGAGCAGTATTATAGTAGTTATATCTGTACATAGGAGCAGTATTATAGTAGTTATATTCTTGTACATAGGAGCAGTATTATAGTAGTTATATTCTTGTACATAGGAGCAGTATTATAGTAGTTATATTCTTGTACATAAGGAGCAGTATTATAGTAGTTATATTCTTGTACATAGGAGGCAGTATTATAGTAGTTATATTCTTGTACATAGGAGCAGTATTATAGTAGTTATATTCTTGTACATAGGAGCAGTATTATAGTAGTTATATTCTTGTACATAGGAGCAGTATTATAGTAGTTATATTCTTGTACATAGGAGCAGTATTATAGTAGTTATATTCTTGTACATAGGAGCAGTATTATAGTAGTTATATTCTTGTACATAGGAGCAGTATTATAGTAGTTATATTCTGTACATAGGAGCAGTATTATAGTAGTTATATTCTTGTACATAGGAGCAGTATTATAGTAGTTATATTCTTGTACATAGGAGCAGTATTATAGTAGTTATATTCTTGTACATAGGAGCAGTATTATAGTAGTTATATTCTTGTACATAGGAGCAGTATTATAGTAGTTATATTCTTGTACATAGGAGCAGTATTATAGTAGTTATATTCTTGTACATAGGAGCAGTATTATAGTAGGTATATTCTTATACATAGAAGCAGTATTATAGTAGGTATATTCTTGTACATAGGAGCAGTATTATAGTAGTTATAGTCTTATACATAGAAGCAGTATTATAGTAGTTATATTCCTGTACATAGGAGCAGTATTATAGTAGTTATATTCTTATACATAGGAGTAATATTATAGTAGTTATATTCTTGTACATAGAAGGCAGTATTATAGTAGTTATATTCTTATACATAGGAGTAATATTATAGTAGTTATATTCTTGAACATAGAAGGCAGTATTATAGTAGTTATATTCCTGTACATAGGAGCAGTATTATAGTAGTCATATTCTTGTACATAGGAGCAGTATTATAGTAGTTATATTCTTGTACATAGGAGTCAGTATATAGTAGTCATATTCTTGTACATAGGAGCAGTATTATAGTAGTTATATTCTTGTACATAGGAGCAGTATTATAGTAGTTATATTCTTGTACATAGGAGTCAGTATTATAGTAGTCATATTCTTGTACATAGGAGCAGTATTATAGTAGTTATATCTTGTACATAGGAGGCAGTATTATAGTAGTTATATTCTTGTACATAGGAGGCAGTATTATAGTAGTTATATTCTTGTACATAGGAGCAGTATTATAATAGTTATATTCTTGTATATAGGAGCAGTATTATAGTAGTTATATTCTTGTACATAGGAGCAGTATTATAGTAGTTATATTCTTGTACATAGGAGCAGTATTATAGTAGTTATATTCTTGTACATAGGAGCAGTATTATAGTAGTTATATTCTTGTACATTGGAGGCAGTATTATGGTAGTTATATTCTTGTACATTGGAGCAGTATTATAGTAGTTATATTCTTGTACATAGGAGCAGCATTATAGTAGTTATATTCTTGTACATAGGAGCAGTATTATAGTAGTCATATTCTTGTACATAGGAGCAGTATTATAGTAGTTATATTCTTGTACATAGGAGGCAGTATTATAGTAGTTCTATTCTTGTACATAGGAGGCAGTATTATAGTAGTTATATTCTTGTACATAGGAGCAGTATTATAATAGTTATATTCTTGTATATAGGAGCAGTATTATAGTAGTTATATTCTTGTACATAGGAGCAGTATTATAGTAGTTATATTCTTGTACATAGGAGCAGTATTATAGTAGTTATATTCTTGTACATAGGAGCAGTATTATAGTAGTTATATTCTTGTACATTGGAGGCAGTATTATGGTAGTTATATTCTTGTACATTGGAGCAGTATTATAGTAGTTATATTCTTGTACATAGGAGCAGCATTATAGTAGTAATATTCTTGTACATAGGAGCAGTATTATAGTAGTTATATTCTTGTACATAGGAGCAGTATTATAGTAGTTATATTCTTGTACATAGGAGCAGTATTATAGTAGTTATATTCTTGTACATTGGAGGCAGTATTATGGTAGTTATATTCTTGTACATTGGAGCAGTATTATAGTAGTTATATTCTTGTACATAGGAGCAGCATTATAGTAGTAATATTCTTGTACATAGGAGCAGTATTATAGTAGTTATATTCTTGTACATAGGAGCAGTATTATAGTAGTTATATTCTTGTACATAGGAGCAGCATTATAGTAGTAATATTCTTGTACATAGGAGCAGTATTATAGTAGTAATATTCTTGTACATAGGAGCAGTATTATAGTAGTTATATTCTTGTACATTGGAGGCAGTATTATGGTAGTTATATTCTTGTACATAGGAGCAGCATTATAGTAGTAATATTCTTGTACATAGGAGCAGTATTATAGTAGCAATATTCTTGTACATAGGAGCAGTATTATAGTAGTTATATTCTTGTACATTGGAGGCAGTATTATGGTAGTTATATTCTTGTGTATTGGTGGCAGTGGATAGCTCTATTTTTTAACATAGGGGAAGTATTCTAGTTAGAGATAAGCAAATTTTTAAACAATTTCATTCATCCGTTTCGATTAATTTCTCCAGGAAATTTGCTTTGTTCCAAATCAATTCTAGTGTTGAGCGCGAATATTCGAAAAGCAAATTTTTATTGCAAATATTGGCACTTTGAGAATTTGTGAATATTTAGAATATAGCGCTATATTTAATTTAGTAAATGATGTAATTTTGTTTGTAACACAATACACGTCAGGTGATCATCCCTCCCTTCTTGTAGCTTGTGGGCCAATGAGAAGGCTTTGTCACAGCTTATCAACATCCCTAGCGACCAATAGGATAGTTGCCTACCCCTTACTATACAGGTCCTTCTAAAAAAATTAGCATATTGTGATAAAGTTCATTATTTTCTGTAATGTACTGATAAACATTAGACTTTCATATATTTTAGATTCATTACACACCAACTGAAGTAGTTCAAGCCTTTTATTGTTTTAATATTGATGATTTTGGCATACAGCTCATGAAAATCCAAAATTCCTATCTAAAAAAATTAGCATATCATGAAAAGGTTCTCTAAACGAGCTATTAACCTAATCATCTGAATCAACTAATTAACTCTAAACACCTGCAAAAGATTCCTGAGGCTTTTAAAAACTCCCAGCCTGGTTCATTACTCAAAACCGCAATCATGGGTAAGACTGCCGACCTGACTGCTGTCCAGAAGGCCATCATTGACACCCTCAAGCAAGAGGGTAAGACACAGAAAGAAATTTCTGAACCAATAGGCTGTTCCCAGAGTGCTGTATCAAGGCACCTCAGTGGGAAGTCTGTGGGAAGGAAAAAGTGTGGCAGAAAACGCTGCACAACGAGAAGAGGTGACCGGACCCTGAGGAAGATTGTGGAGAAGGACCGATTCCAGACCTTGGGGGACCTGCGGAAGCAGTGGACTGAGTCTGGAGTAGAAACATCCAGAGCCCCCGTGTACAGGCGTGTGCAGGAAATGGGCTACAGGTGCCGCATTCCCCAGAAACAGCGGCAGAAGCGCCTGACCTGGGCTACAGAGAAGCAGCACTGGACTGTTGCATGTCATTCGGAAATCAAGGTGCCAGAGTCTGGAGGAAGACTGGGGAGAGGGAAATGCCAAAATGCCTGAAGTCCAGTGTCAAGTCCCCACAGTCAGTGATGGTCTGGGGTGCCATGTCAGCTGCTGGTGTTGGTCCACTGTGTTTTATCAAGGGCAGGGGCAATGCAGCCGCTATCAGGAGATTTTGGAGCACTTCATGCTTCCATCTGCTGAAAAGCTTTATGGAGATAAAGATGTCATTTTTCAGCACGACCTGGCACCTGCTCACAGTGCCAACACCACTGGTAAATGGTTTACTGACCATGGTATTACTGGGCTCAATTGGCCTGCCAACTCTCCTGACCTGAACCCCATAGAGAATCTGTGGGATATTGGGAAGAGAAAGTTGAGAGACGCAAGACCCAACACTCTGGATGAGCTTAAGGCCGCTATGGAAGCATCCTGGGCCTCCATAACACCTCAGCAGTGCCACAGGCTGATTGCCTCCATGCCACGCCGCATTGAAGCCTCCTGGGCCTCCATAACACCTCAGCAGTGCCACAGGCTGATCGCCTCCATGCCACGCCGCATTGAAGCATCCTGGGCCTCCATAACACCTCAGCAGTGCCACAGGCTGATCGCCTCCATGCCACGCCGCATTGAAGCAGTCATTTCTGCAAAAGGATTCCCGACCAAGTATTGAGTGCAGAACTGAACATAATTATTTGAAGGTTGACTTTTTTTGTATTAAAAACACTTTTATTGGTCGGATGAAATATGCTATTTAGATAGGAATTTTGGTTTTCATGAGCTGTTTGCCAAAATCATCAATATTAAAACAATAAAAGGCTTGAACTACTTCAGTTGTGTGTAATGAATCTAAAATATATGAAAGTCTAATGTTTATCAGTACATTACAGAAAATAATGAACTTTGTCACAATATGCTAATTTTTTTCGAAGGACCTGTATAAGAATCTCCCCAGCAGCCATTTTCTAAAGTTTATTGCAGTTATGAAAGAGACAGCAGTGTCATTGCTGAGCTCTGTGCTTTGTGTTATTACATTAGATAGTTAACTTATATATATAATTCAGATAGTTAGGGGGAGATCATCAGTGTAGGTTAGATTGATCTATAGTGTAGCAGATATTGCCGAAAATTCGCAAGCGCGAATATATGGGAGCACTCTATTTGCATATAAAGCTATTGTAATGTTCTGCCGTGCCAACCATTTTCTCCAGTCTCAGGAAACTTATACCAGCTTGAAAAATGTAGCATAAGTGACCGACGACTGTATTTCGCATGCATTACGCGAATACAGCATTGCTGATTTTCGCAATCAAGAATATAATCTCGAATTCGCAAATATATGACGAGTATTCTACAAAATATTCGCAAAATATTGCAAATTCTAATATTGCCCCTACCGCACATTACTAATTAATTAATCACGAAGCGTGTTAAATCAGCGATATCCCAGCTTGCAGGGAGAGTGTATCTCGTGTACATCACTGTGCATTGCAGCAACATGCATGCCTACTCATTTCTGGTAGTGAAACAGTTACTGTGCGTCAGTATGACAGGGAGGTCTCATACAGTATCGTCGTGCAGACCACCAGCAGTCCCAGCTTATCCCTAGCACCGGGCAAGGCCTGTGTCCCAGTGACTCTTTAGTGGCACAAAAGAAAGACATGGAGGCTGTGCCAATAAAGTAGCAGAGAAAAAAATATAAGGTTCCTTTATTTCATGTTGTGGCAGTGCAAACACATGCTTTTGAATCACTTCTGTTAGCTGTCGACTCACTGTGCATCGCGATTAGGCTCAGTTCACACTTCACCTATTTGGTCTATTACGGGTCAAAAACACAGAACAGGTGCAGATCTTTTCATGAAAGCTTATCTGAGAGTAGGATCGGCTCCTGATTTTGGCTCAACCAACAGTAACTGCTGGAATTAACTGACCAAATAACAGGTCAATGTTAGAGTCAGGTATAACGTACTTAACCGTGCAGTGGCCCAAAATTCTACTATAGAGTGAAAGAACGCACTCCTTTTACACCGTATGCTGCTTCCACATAGATTGATAAATAACCTATTTTTTTAGCCAATGAAACAGGTAGTGGCCCAGTAACAGCGTGGACAGGGTGTCAGCAGTAAGTTTGTGTTCACATCACTGATTATTTTTCCCTTCTTCTGATCCGTCAGAAGAACAAACCCAAATAAAACGGATCCTGTCTTTTGAACATTCGCCTTTACACTGTCAGTATTTGGTCAGTAATTTATCAGTATTTGTAAGGCAAAAACAGGAGCGGGTCCAAAACAGAGATAACATGTAATGGAAATATTTACATGTCTTCTGTGTTTTGTACCCTGTCCTGCTATTGGCTTCCAAGCCATGAGCATATCCTGATGCTAAATACTGATTATGTGATCAAGGCCTTATGGATGCTCCAAACACAAAATCCATAGTGTTTTCCATTTTTCGATTATTCTGACAGATCTGAAGGGTCAAAAAAACAGTGATGTCAACAAGGCCAAACAGGGACAATAGTGTCCCCAGAATAGACTGGTGAGGGTGACAACAGCATGAGGAGTCAACATTGTGGCCCAGTCACAAAGTGGGGGGTGGGAGGGCAACAGCAGTGGCAGTAGTAGAAGATGGCAGCAGAGGCATCAGGTGAGTGGCATAAGGCGGGTGGCAGTATCAAAATAGTGGAAAACTTCTAGATTGGCTGCCCAGTAGTCCAAGAAATCTTGGATATGGGGTTACAGAGTAAAGTTCAAGTATGCCACCACCTGCTGATTGAGGTTCTGCTCCACGTCTTGTGGCTGATGGCTGGTTTCTTCAATTGGCGGGTGAAGAAACATGCTCATCAGAGACTCAAGATATTGCTGACCCCCTACCCCCACCCCTCCTCCAGCAGTCATGGCAGTGGTGTGTGAGCGCAAAGGGTCCCCCTGGTCAGACCTTCGTGAGAATGGGCGATGGCGCACATAGGCAGCGACCAACCGACTACATAAGATGTCTTGATAGTAGTTGAGTTTATCCTCCCTCTCAGCGGGTGGAAAAAGGGCCCCCATTTTGGGCTGGTAGCGAGCGTCTAACATGGTGGAGAGCCAGTAGTCATCTCTCTGTCGAATGGTGATAATTCAGCTATCACTACGCAAGCAACCGAGCATGCATTGGGCCGTTTGCGCAAGGGAATCGGAGGGTGTGTCAGCCAGGATTCAATTTCTTGATGAAGGACGCGGAGCAGTTCCTCCCTGGTGTGACTCAGTTCGCCCAGACTGACCAGATGCAGAACATTGCGACACCGCCATGCTCTGCACTCAGAACTGGGTCTACAGTGGAGGATGAGGACAAGGTGGAGGATGAGGAGGCAGAGGAGGACATTGGTGAAGGACTCACAGCTTGAGAATGTGGAGGCGGCAGTGCGTTCACCTGGCCAAGTTGCTGGTGTGCCTGGCCAGGAACCATATTTAACCAATGGGTCAGAAAGTACATGTATTGTCCTTGACCATAGTTACAGCTCCACACGTCGGCACTGCCATGAACTTTGGCAGACACCAACAGGCTCAAGGACTGGCCCACCTTCTGTTTAACATACGTGTGCAGGGCTGGTACTGCCTTTTTGGAGACGTAATGACGGCTTGGGACTCTCCACCTCGGCTCGGCACAGTTCTCTGAAAGGTGCAGAGTCCACCACGTGGAAAGGGAAGGACTGCAGCACCAGCAACTTGGCCAGGAGCACGTTCAGCTTTTGTGCCATTGGATGAGTGCATGCATACTGCTGTCTCTTGGCAATCGCTTCGGTGATCGATTGCTGGTGAAACGTATGATGAGGAGAAGGAGTTTCGCTTACCCCTAATCACAGGGTCTGGCTATCTGTGGATTGGCTGGTTGAGCGGAATTATGGGTGATCTCGCATTCCTGGGCTTCTTATTTGCACTTTGTAACACGTGTAGCCTCCCTCTTAGAAGAAAACCGATTCGTTACGACGAAGCGCGAGGGAATTCTGTTTCTTTGCAAATGGAATTTTTCCTAAATTTTGGATTTAATTCCACTTCGAATGCTTCGCTCCGCTCAACCCTGCTTGTACTTTTCATGTATTGTTGTAGATGTGGTACATGTAAAGTGGGCATTAATTCCATGTAAACAAGAATAACACATGACATAACGTGTTACAGAACAATGCGCTGAAATACAGGCCTCAGCCGAGCTGTGAAAGATTCCTGGATTTCTGTGGCAGTCGGCAGAATTATGAATGAAGTGACTGGAGTGAGACAGATGTGAGCTGCAGGGTAATGCTGTAATGGGGATCTTCAGACTCTGCACGCAGAAAACAAGTACGAGTTACATTGGGAAAACACGAGCCAAAGCCTGTGTGCTGCAGTCTGCACCCTCACGGCGGTGGAATAAACAGACGACTTTATAGCTCCCTGGAATCCTATAAGCACAAGGTCACTGTGACCTAATAAAATATGCAGCGGTAGAGACTGAGGCAAAGTGTAATGAAAATGTAGCCTGAATTAATGTAGAATTTGACAAAAGTTTTATGACTACATCAAAAAGCTTCGCTTTAAGTTTTATTCCACAACCGGAACCTTCACAAACAGTACGAGGACTTGGCACCATAAACCTGTAGCCATGACATAAGACCGCCAGAAGGTGAGCTGCTGCAGCCGTCTATTTTTCCCTATTCGTTAGGGATCAATTTGAAACATTAATTTCAGCCGTAGAAGCTGGAGAGCGGATTTATCCCTGGAATTAGAGTAAACCGCCATATCGTATAAGGGGGAGCTCCGAAGGAGAAATGTTATCGAAATCTCAAACCACCTCAACAAAAATGAGATTCCCAGCTGTGAGTCAGCATTATAGTAGTTATATACTTGTACATAGGAGCAGTATTATAGTAGTTATATTCTTGTACATAGGAGCAGTATTATAGTAGTTATATTCTTGTACATAGGAGCAGTATTATAGTAGTTATATTCTTGTACATAGGGAGCAGTATTATAGTAGTTATATTCTTGTACATAGGAGGCAGTATTATAGTAGTTATATTCTTGTACATAGAAGCAGTATTATAGTAGTTATATACTTGTACATAGGAGCAGTATTATAGTAGTTATATTCTTGTACATAGGAGCAGTATTATAGTAGTTATATTCCTGTACATAGGAGCAGTATTATAGTAGTTATATTCTTGTACATAGGAGTAGTATTATAGTAGTTATATTCTTGTACATAGGAGGCAGTATTATAGTAGTTATATTCTTGAACATAGGAGCAGTATTATAGTAGTTATATTCTTGTACATAGGAGCAGTATTATAGTAGTTATATTCTTGTACATAGGGAGCAGTATTATAGTAGTTATATTCTTGTACATAGGAGGCAGTATTATAGTAGTTATATTCTTGTACATAGAAGCAGTATTATAGTAGTTATATACTTGTACATAGGAGCAGTATTATAGTAGTTATATTCTTGTACATAGGAGCAGTATTATAGTAGTTATATTCCTGTACATAGGAGCAGTATTATAGTAGTTATATTCTTGTACATAGGAGTAGTATTATAGTAGTTATATTCTTGTACATAGGAGGCAGTATTATAGTAGTTATATTCTTGAACATAGGAGCAGTATTATAGTAGTTATATTCTTGTACATAGGAGCAGTATTATAGCAGTTATATTCTTGAACATAGGAGCAGTATTATAGTAGTTATATTCTTGTATATAGGAGCAGTATTATAGTAGTTAGATTCTTGTACATAGGAGCAGTATTATAGTAGTTATATTCTTGTATATAGGAGCAGTATTATAGTAGTTATATTCTTGTACATGGGAGCAGTATTATAGTAGTTATATCCTTGTACATAGGAACAGTATTATAGTAGTTATATTCTTGTATATAGGAGCAGTATTATAGTAGTTATATTCTTGTACATAGGAACAGTATTATAGTAGTTATATTCTTGTATATAGGAGCAGTATTATAGTAGTTATATTCTTGTACATAGGAACAGTATTATAGTAGTTATATTCTTGTATATAGGAGCAGTATTATAGTAGTTATATTATTGTACATAGGAGCAGTATTATAGTAGTTATATTCTTGTACATAGGAGCAGTATTATAGTAGTTATATTCTTGTATATAGGAGCAGTATTATAGTAGTTATATTATTGTACATAGGAGCAGTATTATAGTAGTTATATTCTTGTACATAGGAGCAGTATTATAGTAGTTATATTCTTGTACATAGAAGGCAGTATTATAGTAGTTATATTCTTGTACATAGGAGCAGTATTATAGTAGTTATATTCTTGTACATAGAAGCAGTATTATAGTAGTTATATTATTGTACATAGGAGCAGTATTATAGTAGTTATATTCAGGGGCGTAGCTAAAGGCTCATGGGTCCTGGTGCAAGAGTTAGACTTGGGCCCCCCTTCCCTCAGTGCTTTGTGTGTCTTCTTATGCAGCACAAGAGTATTTGGGCCCCCTCAGACTCCTGGTCCCGGTAGCGACTGCTACCTCTGCACCCCCTATAGCTACACCCCTGGTTATATTCTTGTACATAGGAGCAGTATTATAGTAGTTATATTCTTGTACATAGGAGTAGTATTATAGTAGTTATATTCTTGTACATAGGAGCAGTATTATAGTGGTTATATTCTTGTACATTGGAGCAGTATTATAGTAGTTATATTCTTGTACATAAGAGGCAATATTATAGTATTCATATTCTTGTATATAGGAGGCAGTATTGTAGTAGTTATCTGCAGACTGCAGAGAAGTGCAGCATACAGAAGAAACTGAGTTATAAAGCCAGTCTATCAGTACAGCAGAGTCAGAGAGAAACAGATATAGCAGAGTGGAGTTTCCCTGCCAAATTCATGCTAAAACCTGCTGGAACCAAGACACAGCCTGTAAACCGTTTTGGAGAAATGTTTACTAATACAAAGCTGCCTTTGAGCTTCATCTCAAGGTCTGGACTCCAGTTATTCTTTTATCCCTCAATTATTCCCCCTATTTATTGCTTCGGAGCCAAATCCTGGGGTCCAGCGGTATACGAGTAGGAGCACCGTGACACACAATAAGAGACATTTTAAGCCGCAACATACCACTCAGTATTTCCTACACCTGGGACGCGAAATATAGAAGGCCCTGGGGGGAAGCTACCCGTTGCACTCACTGGCTGCATGCTTATAACAGGTGAAAAATGTGTTTCATGTGTATGAAACGTGTGGCACACTACACTATGGGTGAAATCCGCCTTAAGGCGCATTCACTCGACCGTAAGTGTTTTGCGATCCGTCAAATGGCGATCCACAAAAACACGGATATTGCCCACGTGCGTTCTGCATTTTTCGGACTCACATTGCCCGCACTAAATATAGAAAATGCCTATTCTTGTCCGTGATTGCTGACAAGAATAGGACGGAACAGCAGATGCGGACAGCACATGGTGTGCTTTCCGCATCTTTTGCGCCAAATTGAAATGAGTGGATCTGCACCCATTCTGCAAAACCAATCATACGGTCGTGGAAATGCACCCTTAACAAAAAACTTGGCTCATCTGGTTACCTTAACGTCCTTCTACAGTAGTGCATACTTGGCTCTGCTACATCATAGCTATGACTGATTGTCCTGTCTTCCGTTGTCAACTTCTATACTGCCTGACACTTCCCTTCCTGTCTCCCCAGGACATTTAATAGCCTGTGGGGCAAACATATATTGGGCCATGGGAGACCACTCCTTGCCCACTGTGCCCTCACCAATGGATTCAACCACAGTACCAACATGAGGTCCCTAAATCCTGGGTCCAGCCGAGTACCCACCCAAAGATAGATATGGGAGGGTTCAAACCGTTGCATATAGTGCATAGGGACATGCAGTGCAATAGCCCCTCCTGAAGAGGGTAACGCCGCAGTGAATGGGCTCGTGGGAGGATGCAATTTCCAGCACCAGCAGCCGCCGTCTTTAGGGGCTTCCGGAATAATTCTTTCAGATAATCTACAATATGAATGCGGCTTTTGTATTTCTTCTAACTCAGTTCCTAATCTGAGTCATGCACTGTGGCACTAAGCCTCGCACAGACACTGGGAACCGTCTACACCATGAAGGGGTTAATAAATCAATTTACGGGACGGTTTCTTACCATCCAGGGAGGAGGGTAATCTCTGCACATCTGGGAGTCACAAACAGGGGTAAAAAAAAAAAAAAGCTGAAATAAATCGTTATAATATGAGAAATAACAAGAGACAACATGCATATTTTATCACGTAATATCTCAGCTCCCCGCGAAATGTAATTATATGCGCGCTCGCAGCAGCGAGAAATGAATCGCCAAATGTCAGGGCTGCGAGTAATACAAAACAGAAGAGAGCACGGGATTTACCGAGCGCCGCATACGCGGCCCTAATGACAATGAGCTATTGTCGTCGGACACGTGTAGAATACAACAGGTGGCGCGGAGGACGTTGTCGACCCACGAGAACGACAAGACGGGGGGTAGTAAATCGGAAGGGAAATTACAACTTTATTCCTGATGTAAAATGTGACGTCTTGATGATAAGAATCAGGATTTACGCGGTGAAGGATGAGAAATGGGAGAGAGAACACAGGGAGCGCGCAATTTATCAGTATATAAAAGTGGAGCAGATTACGCCAAATTCATCAAGTTAATGCACGTGATGCGATATATTTCTAGCTAGGTATCCGATGCTTCCTGACGTTACCGTTAATTTGTAGAAAAAATGTAGACGCCCGCCATGCCTCTGATCTAGGATAGGCAAAAAAATGATCAAGAACAAGTACATTTGGGGCATATGAAGACCGAGTAGAAACTTCAAAGTCCCAATCCTGGCAACATGACCCAGATTTGGATGTCTATGTGATTTCCGGCTTATTTAAAGGTTTTGTCCACAGGGTAACATTTTTTGACAAAACTTACCCAATCACTGACCACAGTGTTGACCCTTCTCAGTCATTATTTTTGTGTAAAGAAAGACCAGGAGGAAGAGAACTGCGGGATCAACGAAATATTGGAAAGGGATAAACAATGGATCGGTAAGGTAAGTCATTCCTAAGCCATCCAGGTTTTTTTTATAATTTTTTCATTACCAGATAGACAAGCTTTTAAAGTCACTTCCCCTCTTACAGTGAGGAACAGAAGAATTCGAACACACCTCCTACTTAATAATCATGGAGGGGTCTGATTCACATTGTAGGTGCATTCCCACTCTGAGAGACAGAATAAAAAAATAAATAAAATAAAAAATGAAAATCACATTGTATGATTTTTAAAGAATTTATTTGTCTTGCGCTGCTGAACATAAGTATTTGAACACCTGAGAAACAGTAAGAATTCTGTCTCTCAAAGACCTGTTACTGTGCCTTTAAAAAGTCCACCTCTACTCCACTCATTAATCTAACTTAGTAGCACCCGTCTGAGCTCTTTAAAGGACCCCTGTCCTCTCCACAGTCAGTCAGACACCAACTACTACCATGGGCAAGAGCAAAGACAAAAGACACCAGAGACAAAATCGTGGACCTCCACAAGGCTAGAAAGGGCTACGGGGCAATTGCCAAGCAGCTTGGTGAAAATAGATCAACTGTTGGAGCAATTGTTAGAAAATGGAAGAGGCTAAAGACGACTGTCAGTCTCCCTCGGACTGGGGCTCCATGCAAGATCTCACCTCCTGGGGTATCACTGATGATAAGAAAGGTGAGGAATCAGCCCAGAACTACAAGGGAGGAGCTGGTCAATGACATGAAGAGAGCTGGTACCACAGTTTCAAAGGTCACTCTCGGTAGAACACTACGCCGTCATGGTTTCAAATCATGCATTGCACGGAAGGTTCCCCTGCTCAAGTCATCCCATGTCCAGGCCCGTCTGAAGTTTGCCAATGACCATCTGGATGATCCAGAGGTGGCATGGGATAAAGTCACGTGGTCAGATGAGACCAAAGTAGAACTTTTTGGTCTAAACTTCACTCATCGTGTTTGAAGGAAAAAGAAGGATGAGTTGCATACCAATAACACCATCCCTACTGTGAAGCATGGGGGGGGGGTAACATCATGCTTTGGGGGCTGCTTTTCTGTGAAGGGGACAGGACGACTGCACTGTATTAAGGAGAGGATGAATGGGGCCATTTATTGTGAGATTTTGACCAACAACCTCCTTCCCTCAGTCAGAGCATTGAAGATGGGTCGTGGCTGGGTCTTCCAACATGACAACGACCTGAAGCACACAACCAGGATAACCAAGGAGTTACTTTCGTAAGAAGCATATCAAGGTTCTGGAGTGGCCTAGCCAGTCTCAAGACCTAAAGCCAATAGAACATCTTTGGAGGGAGCTGAAACTCTGTGTTGCTCAGCAACAGCCCCGAAACCTGACAGATCTAGAAAAGATCTGTGTGGAGGAGTGGGCCAAAATCCCTGTTGCAGTGTGTGCAAACCTGGTCAAGAACTGTAGGAAACATTTGACCTCTGTAATTGCAAACAAAGGCTTCTGGACCACATATTAACACTGATTTTCCCAGGTTTTCAAATACCTATGTTCAGCAGTGCGAGACAAATACATTCTTTAAAAATCATACAATGTGATTTCCAGTCTTTCAGAGTGGGAATGCACCTACAATGTGAATTGAAGACCCCTGCATGATTTCAAAGTGGGAGAACTTGCAAAATCGCCGGGTGTTCAAATACTTTTGTTCCTCACTTCTGTTCTTCAGGTTAGTGCTTCAGGGGTCTTTCAATATCTCCTAATTCTGGTTCGGAACCTTCTGCTGCTCCTGACTGTCTTTCTTTCAAATATACTCTTTATTGGACTCATTGATATTGACCTCAGCTTCGTCTTCTGGCTACATCTTGGATCATTCCTGGTCCAAATCTGACCACTTTTCTGGTACTGATCCTTAGCTAATCTACTCTACTGATCTACATAGTTGACCTCTTCCTCAGTGATGACTAAACTTGGTATCTCCATTCGTCTGTGGTGAAGTATGGCAGGGTCCTTTAAGCTATGCGTTCAGGTTGGGCATAACCTAACCAAGTAAGTGGTTCCTACTATCCTGGTGTATTTATGGCTTGAAATTTCTGAGCCCTAAATCAAATTTGTACAACCCCCCTTCCCCTTTCATAACTGTCACCTACTAATTATAGAATGGCTGACTTGTGTGACATAGAAGACCCCTCAGGTACAGGAACTTAGAGGCAACTATTTCAAACTGGGTGGTCAGTAGATGTACACGTGTCCACCCTTACCTTTGCTAAAAAAAACATTTTATGGGTACTAATTTCTCATAAAACAATTCAATACATGCTAGCAAAAACCCTTAACAGGCTGCAATTCACATCACAGGCACTGGGTGGCAGTGCATAGAGAAACCCTGCATAGATATCTTTTGACAGAGCATCACAAGATCATGATTTTTCTTCTAAGCTGGTCCAGATCATGCCATACTTCATGGGATATGTTGAGCCAAGAGGAAAGGTAAGGAAGGACTCATCTGCAGTTTTCCCCCAACAATAACCTGTATCTCCACCAAACAACACTTTATCACAGTTGCCCTGCTGAAGAGTGACAAGATGATGGAGTACATTGCACTAGTAGTAGGAGGGATCCCAGTGGTGAGGCCATCAACTATTTGACATTTATCTGTGGTCATACATTATTGGTGAGAAAACCACATTAAAGGGGATTTCTAAGCAAAGCATTATAGTGCAGACATGTTGCATTCTCTTCTTAGAACCAGATGGTCAATACTCATTTTGCCCAAGAGACAGTGTTAGCAATGGTTGCTAAGGAGCAGGGTGGAACTGGTCTACCACTGTACTAGAGGGTCCTCCAGTAGGCCCAGGAAATGACAAAATAGATCCAAAGTTCCTGCAGGAGAGATCTCTATTTGGAGGTAATTTTGGAGCCAATCACTGAGTTGAGTCAGAAAGACTGTGTCAAGATGGGGAGTGGGGGAAAACTCCCCACCGTACAATGTAGAGAATTGGGGAAAATAACTAGGCCTGGATACCGGGATAAGGGGAGCAGGTCACCTTCTAATGCCACCCTCATACTATCCCTGACCTCCTAACTGTATGAGCCGGTTTCGATGGTAGGGGGGCTCATACTCCGGAACCTTGGTCCTTCTGACCCTAATGATCCCTGAAATAGGAGTCAGGAATAAGAGACGACCGGTTCATCCACGATACGGATAAACTGGAATCTTACACAGGCATAGCAACTAGGAAGGAGCAGACAGCAAGCAAAAACACATAGAAGCAGGTAAGAGCCCATCGCACAACGACAAGCACTGGAACAACAGCACTTACCTGCCCCAATGACTGCCCCTCCAAGGAACCCCTGGGACCCCCTCACCAGAGGTACAAACAAGCAAGGGGATGTCTAGCAACCACTCCAGGCATTACACTAAACATATCAGACATAGAACACCAAATTAGACATGACAGCAAATCCCCAAAACAAACCCACACCAAACATAACATCAAGTAAGGTAGGGAACAAGGAGGAGAAAATAGGGAGACATCACTAAAGACCTTGATATTCCACAAGGAGGCCCTCACGGACAGGTGACACATCCAGAGAGGAGCAAAGCTCCTTCTCCTACAAAGGCAGACAAACCACTGACCTCAAGCTCACAACTCCAACATAAGAAGAGCCATGAGGCCACATCCAGCTCCACCTTGCACACCTTAACCCCGTACACACCAAAATGGGAAGAAACACCAAGGGGAAGTGTCAAAACATGCTAAAATAAAACATAGCCACTGGCAACAAGCATGCACGGCAAAAGTGTCATGGTCCACTACCACCAGACCATGACACAACCGTGACACTATGATGAACCTTTCTTCTGGTGGGCTCAAGGAACCCCAGTCCAAACTGGGAGATAATGGACCTGCACAGAGAAGAGAGGAGGAAGAGGAGGAGTAGACGTCTAGACGGGTGAGTGACTGGGTGATCAAAAGACTCCACTCCCTAGCTCCAAAATGGTTGCAGTGATTGCCGTTACAAGAGGAAAACAGCTCTGGAGGACAAACTGCTGCTTTGACAAATTAAAGCTAAGAGAGCTGGAACATTCGTGAGCAGACAGAAGTTGTATTTTTTGGGAGCAGACACATTTTTAAGAGGTTGCTGTAGAAATGAAAGACGTAAAATCAGCAAATCCCTGAAGATGGTGTGTCTTATTCATGGGGCCACGCAGGGTCCAGTCCAGCACTGCAGACCATTGTACCTGACTACAGGTGATTGTAATCTTTGCTATTCAATATTTCACACGCCTTAACGTGAGGGGTACCTCAATCCCTGCATTCATGTGTGCGAGGCGCGAGGCTCCATCTGTCTCTAAACATGAATTGTGTTTTTGTTAATTTACAAACTCAATTAATTTTTAATTAAAAGGCCATTGTGAGGGAATTTCTGCAGTTTCCGATGTTGGGATCCTGTGAATGGGGCATTTAATATTCGGCGCTGTCTGTGCTCACTGCAAATAAAACATAAGAATTGTCGGCATTGTCAGATAAAGGATTTTCACGGCCCATTAACTGCAGACATTTTAGGTGTATTTATTCAGGGGCATTGTCCGTGGCTAATATATTCCATCGCAGGGAGACTACGGCTACTGAAGGCACTGGGAATATTTATAGGACATGGCACTGGGGCTGTCCTTAGCAGTAAAGTATGGATATAGCAAAGCTGACACAGTCATTTAGGACAACGCATAGTGATATCACTATACATTATTTACATGGTAATGCAAGTCTTCAGATACTTTCTCTTTTTTCACATTTTATTATGTTGCTCCTTGTGCTATAAGTGTCCATCATTCTGCACTCAATCCCCCATAATGTGAAAGTGAAAACAGAATTTTTAAAATGTTTGCAAATTTATTAAAAAGTAAAAACTAAAATTTGTCCTGGACATTTGGATATTTAGACCCTTTGCTCTAACACTTGGCATTTAGCTCTGGGGCCTCCCATTTCTCTGGATCATCTTTGAGATGTTTCTACATCTTGATTGGAGTCACCATTAAGGTGACTTGACATGATTTGGAAAGACACAGCCCTGTCTATATACAGGGAGTGCAGAATTATTAGGCAAGTTGTATTTTTGAGGATTAATTTTATTATTGAACAACAACCATGTTCTCAATGAACCCAAAAAACTCATTAATATCAAAGCTGAATATTTTTGGAAGTCGTTTTTAGTTTGTTTTTAGTTTTAGCTATTTTAGGGGGATATCTGTGTGTGCAGGTGACTATTACTGTGCATAATTATTAGGCAACTTAACAAAAAACAAATATATACCCATTTCAATTATTTATTTTTACCAGTGAAACCAATATAACATCTCAACATTCACAAATATACATTTCTGACATTCAAAAACAAAACAAAAACAAATCAGTGACCAATATAGCCACCTTTCTTTGCAAGGACACTCAAAAGCCTGCCATCCATGGATTCTGTCAGTGTTTTGATCTGTTCACCATCAACATTGCGTGCAGCAGCAACCACAGCCTCCCAGACACTGTTCAGAGAGGTGGACTGTTTTCCCTCCTTGTAAATCTCACATTTGATGATGGACCACAGGTTCTCAATGGGGTTCAGATCAGGTGAACAAGGAGGCCATGTCATTAGATTTTTTCTTTTATACCCTTTCTTGCCAGCCACGCTGTGGAGTACTTGGACGCGTGTGATGGAGCATTGTCCTGCATGAAAATCATGTTTTTCTTGAAGGATGCAGACTTCTACCTGTACCACTGCTTGAAGAAGGTGTCTTCCAGAAACTGGCAGTAGGACTGGGAGTTGAGCTTGACTCCATCCTCAACCCGAAAAGGCCCCACAAGCTCATCTTTGATGATACCAGCCGAAACCAGTACTCCACCTCCACCTTGCTGGCGTCTGAGTCGGACTGGAGCTCTCTGCCCTTTACCAATCCAGCCACGGGCCCATCCATCTGGCCCATCAAGACTCACTCTCATTTCATCAGTCCATAACACCTTAGAAAAATCAGTCTTGAGATATTTCTTGGCCCAGTCTTGACGTTTCAGCTTGTGTGTCTTGTTCAGTAGTGGTCGTCTTTCAGCCTTTCTTACCTTGGCCATGTCTCTGAGTATTGCACACCTTGTGCTTTTGGGCACTCCAGTGATGTTGCAGCTCTGAAATATGGCCAAACTGGTGGCAAGTGGCATCTTGGCAGCTGCACGCTTGACTTTTCTCAGTTCATGGGCAGTTATTTTGTGCCTTGGTTTTTCCACACGCTTCTTGCGACCCTGTTGACTATTTTGAATGAAACGCTTGATTGTTCGATGATCACGCTTCAGAAGCTTTGCAATTTTAAGAGTGCTGCATCCCTCTGCAAGATATCTCACTATTTTTGACTTTTCTGAGCCTGTCAAGTCCTTCTTTTGACCCATTTTGCCAAAGGAAAGGAAGTTGCCTAATAATTATGCACACCTGATATAGAGTGTTGATGTCATTAGACCACACCCCTTCTCATTACAGAGATGCACATCACCTAATATGCTTAATTGGTAGTAGGCTTTCGAGCCTATACAGCTTGGAGTAAGACAACATGCATAAAGAGGATGATGTGGTCAAAATACTCATTTGCCTAATAATTCTGCACTCCCTGTAAGGTCCTACAGATAACATTGCAGATCAGAGCAGAGACCAAGTCATGAGGAGGAAAGGACTGCCTGTAGAGATCACAGACAGGATTGTGTGGAGGACAGATCTGGAAAAGGGGACAAAATATTTCTGCTGCGCTGAAAGTTCCCAAGAACACAGTGGCCTCCATGATTCTTATATTGAAGAAGTCTGGAACAACTGGGACTCTTCTTAGAGCTGGCCGCCCCTCCAAACTAAGTAATTGGGGTAGAAGAGTTTTGGTAGGAACTCAATGGTCCCCCTGGCTGAGCTTAAAATATGCTGTGTGCAGATAGAAGAAACTTCCAGAAGGTCAACCATCATTGCAGCCTCCAACAATCTGGGCTTTATGGCAGGGTGACCAGAAAGAAGCTTCTTCTCAGTAAAAGTCACATGTAAGCCGCCAGGTTTGATATTTTTGACTTTTAAGGTGCATATCTGGAGAAAACCAGGTGTCGCTCATCACCTGCTCAATACCATCCCTACAGAGAAGCATGGTGGTGGCAGCATCATGCTGGGGGGAAGGGGGGGGTTCAAGAAAGACTGGTCAGGGTGAAGGGAAAGATAAATGGAGCAAAGTCCAGAGATATTCTTAATGAGAACCTGATCCATAGAGTTCTGGACCTCAGACTGATCAGGAGGTTCATCTTCCAACAAGACAATGACCCTAAGCACACAGCTAATTCAATACAGGAGTGGGTTACAGAAAACTCTGTGAATGTCCTTCAGTGGACCAGCCAGAGCCCTGAACCCAATGGGACATCTCTGGAGAGACCTGAAAATGACTGTCCACCAATGGCCCCATCCAACCTGACAGAGCTTGAGAGGATCTGAAGAGAAAGATTTCCAAAAATCCCCAAATGTTTAAACCTTGTGGCATCATCTCCAAGAAGAGTGTAGGCTGGAATCACTGCCAAAGGGGCTTCAACCAAGTCCTGAGTAAAGGGTCTGAATAAGGGTCGTACACAAATCTCATAGAGCCCCATAGCAATGGGGTATGAACCCCCCTGCACCACCAATTACTCAGTACGCATGCAACAAACACCCTCAGGAAATAGAGAACACAACGTTCAGTGCCATAGATTTCTGACGGATTTGATATTTGCTTTTATTAAGCAAAATAAATTTTAATAAAAAAAAAAAAACTTTAATTTAAAAAAAGTCCTCAGTCCCACTTACATTATCCGATCTCTGTGGCCGATGCCCACACTATGAACTGTGGAGCCAAGGCAGAGAGCAGAATTACAACGTCAGGCAGAAGGGGAGGACCACACGCTGGGAGAAGTACTGGGCTCTCTGAAGAGGTGGCCTTGGGCTTATTGAATAGGTGGGCTCTCTGGAAGGATGGAAATGCCACGCTGGGCACTTTGTGGCTAATTTGCACATAGAACAAGCTTCATTTTCTTGTGATCACGAATGCGCAGAAGGATACCAAAGGTGTGTTTTATACTACCGTAGCATTAGTTATAAAGGAGAAAAATGGCCGACAGAATCCCTCTAATGCATCCTTTTTTCACTGGATGGCGCAAGATTGTATCTAGTTTGTATAGCAGATCCAAGAAAGTTAAAGGGTTTTTCTGAGACTTTTCTACTGATGACCTACGCTTCCTCTGGATAGGTCATCAGTATCTGATCGGCAATATTCCCACAGAACACCAGTCTCATCATTGTAATAGTTGTTTCGACATGGAATGTGCAATAATGTCACTAGGTACAGTACAGGGTGCAGTGATGTCATTAGGTATGTTACTAAGTATAATTATGTCATTAGGTACAGTACAGGGTGCAGTGATGTCACTAGGTATGTAACTAAGTATAATGATGTCATTAGGTAAAGTAAAGGGTGCAGTGATGTCACTAGGTATGTTACTAAGTATAATGATGTCATTAGGTAAAGTACAGGGTGCAGTGATGTCACTAGGTATGTTACTAAGTATAATGATGTCATTAGGTACAGTACAGGGTGCAGTGATGTCACTAGGTATGTTTTTTTTTTTTTTTAAATTTTTTATTGGGAAAACTACATAACGTTTACAACAAAAAATTTATTACAATCTCTCAATTCTTAGTAACCCAAGTAATTATATGTGCGTATATTCCACTCATCTTTTCAAAATATTTAGAAAAACCCTCCCCTCCCTCCCTCCCAGTTTGTGGTGCGTCAAAGTAGGACCCCTTATAAATAAAACAACTTGATCTCAGCTAACCAGACCTCCAACCACCCCATATCCTGGTCCATTGGTATTCATTTTCCCTCCGTCTATATAAAATTTTTTCGTAGTTCTTTACCTTATCGATTAAATTTATCCATGTGTTTTTATTTGGAGTGGATCGGGCAAACCAGGTGCGGCTGATCAAAACTCTAGCCAACATGAATACTCTACTCAAGAAAATCTTTTGATAACTATGAATTTTTAATTTGGAGAGATCATTGAGAATAAATACTTGTGGTTCAAAAGGGATTAGAATTTTTAATTTACACATAATATAGTTATTGATACCGTTCCAGTAGTTTATAAGTTCTGGACAGGTCCATATTATATGGAGAAAGTCTGCTCCTACAGTGTCACATTTGGGACAATTGGACGTGTCTCTTAACCCACATTTGTTCATCCACAGTGGAGTAATATATAATCTGTGGCAGATATAAAATTGTATCAGGACATGGTTAAAGTTCTGGGATAGTGAAGATAGATTCCCAAAAATATTATCCCACCCTTCTATTTGTACATTCGGACAGTCCGCCTCCCACGCTTTTTGTCCTGGAGAGTGTATATCACTAAACCGTGCTTTAATTAATAACTTATATATATTTGAGATTTTTATTCTAGAATGTGTACCTCCTACCCAATCATTCAGAAAGGAAACATTATCTATATCCAACAGCCGCTTATCATCCAAGCTGGATAACACAGAACGCAATTGGAAATACCTAAACCATGAAAGATTTTTTAAATTTTGTGTCATTTCCATATAGGATTTAATTTCTCTATCTTTAGCTACCTGTGAAATATATAAAATTTTATTCTTCTGCCAAAATGTGTCAGCTGCAATTTCATCCAGCCTTTTTAAATACAAATTGTGCCAAAGAGGCGTAAATGTAAGTGAACCCTTAACTTTCAACCATGTCCTAGTTGTAGCCCACACCTTAAGGAGTAGTTTTATAGTCTCTCTATAGCCTTGCTCATAACTCTTCAATAGGCCAGATTCCAACAAGGAAAAAATATTATTGTGGGCATGACTAGTTACCAACTTCCCCAGAAGTGCGCTATGCTCTGATTCATAGCACCTCAATAGCTGGGCTGCAATAAAGTATCCCTTAAAGTAGGGGAGATTTAAACCCCCACACTCCACTGATCTATACAAATACTCCAACTTAAGTCGAACTCGCTTTCTTCCCCATATTAAATCATTAATTAGACTCTCTATAAGTTTAAAATGTTTGTCTTGTATCCAAATAGGTGTATTCCTGAGCACATAGAGCAATTGTGGTAATATCACCATTTTAACTAGTGAAACTCGATCAGCTCTAGATAGGGGAAGTTTCAGCCAAATTCCTATTTTAGCTCTAATCTTTACCATGATGGGAATCAAATTAAGTTCTACAAAATTTTCGACCCGAGGCGATATCGTCAAACCCAAATATTGGAAGGTATCAACAATATCCAACTGTGTAACAGGAATCTCTTTCTGTGGTAGGGGGTCTATTGGAAGCAGACTAGTCTTGGTCCAGTTTATAAGAAGACCAGACACCTCACCAAATAATTTAACCATTTGAATAATCCTAGGGAGAGTGGTTTCCGTATGGTCTATAAAAAACAGAACATCGTCTGCATATAGTGAGATACGATCTTGTGTTCCCAGCGTACCAAATCCTTTGATCTGATCGTCCTGCCTAATGGCCATCGCAAGGGGTTCGATATATATATCAAATAGTAGGGGAGATAGTGGGCAACCCTGACGGGTGCCTCTATTTAACTCGATACTGCTACTCAAAATTCCATTAAGACTCAATTTAGCCCTTGGAGATCCATACAACAACCTAAGAGTGCGTATAAACCTCTCTCCAAAGCCCATCCTAGCAAGAACCTTCCAGAGGAAGCGCCACTCCACCCTGTCAAAGGCCTTAGAGGCATCTAATGACAGGATGGAGCGGGCGGTCCCCCCAGGGGCCTGGATATTAGAAAAGAGCCGGTGTAGATTATAATGTGTACCCTTATTTTTCATAAAACCGCTCTGATCCGGATGGACTATGGAGGAGATGACCCCAGAGAGCCTTGTAGCGAGGACCCTCGCCAAAAGTTTTACATCTGCATTAAGCAGTGAAATTGGTCTGTAAGATTCTAAATCTAGAGGGTCCTTGCCTTTTTTTGGAATTAATATCACTGTAGCCTCCATCATTGAATCCGGCAACCTCCCATCCTCCACTGATTCAGCAAAGACCTCCAGTAATCTAGGAAAAATACAGTCCCCATATTTGCTATAAAATTCATATGGAAGCCCGTCTGAACCAGGAGTAGAATTGGGTGAACATAATTTAATAGCTCCCTCAAGTTCCTTAATTGAGACCTCCAGTTCTAATGCTTTCTTTTGGTTCTCACTAATAGTTGAAAAGTTGATCCTATCTAGGTAAAGATCTATCTTATCGTCTGTAATATTAGAATCAGCCTTATACATATCAAGAAAATAATCAAAAAAGGCCTTCTCCACCGGACCCTGACCAATAGCTATTCTACCATCCCTCACTCGAACCCTCTCTATATGTTTTTTAGGTTGTTGATTGGAGATTACTCTGGAGAGTAGCCTACCGGGTCGCCCAGACTCTGTAAAATATTTTTGCCCTTTAAAGAAAAGATTCTGTTGAGCTTTATCCAGTAAAAAATTAGCATATATTTGTGTAGCTTTTTGCATATTTTCCCTATTTTTCTCCGTCTTATTTATATGAAAGGATTCTGTCGCTGTGATCACATGTTTCTCTAGATTCTTCTGTTTTTTCCCATATTCTCTTCTAAGATTCGTGATATTACTAACCATCAATCCCCTCATGTAGGCCTTAAAGGTATCCCATACCACTTGAATTTTTGCCGAGCCGTCGTTGATATCCCAGAATCGGCCTATTTCATTTCGAATTATTTCATGTGTCTTTATGACTGATAGCCAGTAGGGGTTTAATCTAAAGGGAGGTTTTGATATATATCTAACCTGAGAGAAACATAGTTCAAGTACTAACGGGGAGTGATCGGATATTGACCTTGTTTCATATTTCATTCGTTTTATCAATTTCATATATTTGCTATTTATCAGTACTAGGTCAATTCTAGACAATGATTTACCTGCTTTACTAGAACATGAAAAAACCCTTTTCCCCTGTCCCAGATATTCCCAAGCGTCCTCAAATCCAGCCTCCAGGCAGAATCGTGCGAGGGGGGACCCCTGAACCGTACTGTCCCCCTTAGCACTCATAGAGACCCTATCACGTAAAGGATCGATGACACAATTAAAATCCCCAATAATCAATGTTGGACATTCTGGCCATTTATCCATGAATACTAGAAGAGAATTAAGAACCAGCAGAGAAAATGGCGGAGGAATATAGACAAAGGCCAAAATACATAACTCTCCCCCTAACCTGCAGTATAGAAAAATAAATCTTCCCTGTTGGTCGACAGAGGATGCCTCGCAAACGAAGTCAATAAGTCTATGTATCAGCACCGTAACCCCTCTCGAGTAATTGGAGAGGGTAGAATGATACGTATGCACAGCCCATCCCCTGTCGACCACTCTAGTGGTCTCCTCAGTAAGATGGGTCTCGAGCAAACATATTATTGCTGGTAGATGGACCTGAGTCAAGTCAAAAACCGCTTGTCTCTTACCTCTTTCCCCCAAACCACGTACATTCCAGGAAAAAATTCTAATCATCGTCATCACCAGTGGTTAAATGGAAGATTAGGAGAGAGGGAAAAAGGAGAAGACAAGATGAAAAGGGAAAATAATAAACTGAAAAAAAGGGAACCACACCTACTTTGACGCACCACAACCCAACCCCCCCCCCCCACCCCTCTCCCACAGGCAACCCACCACATATTGTAGTAGATTTCTTTCCTAAGACCAACCCTCGACCCTCCCCCCAGTCAACCACCCCCCCGCCGCCATTTTGAAGCAAAGAAGACTCATTTAGGGGTGTGAGCCCCCTATATTACTAGTTATTCCCGTCATTTCATAACCCAATTGAGTCATTGATTGTTTCGGTCAATCCAGTCCGCGGCTTCTTCTGAGGTATCAAAAAAAAAAGTTTTATCCTCAAAAATAATCCGCAGTTTGGCCGGGAATATAAGAGAATATTTAATATCCCTCTCTCTTAACTTCTTTTTAACAATCATGAATGTGCGTCTCTTTTCTTGTATTTCTTTCGAAAAGTCAGGAAAAAAGGCCAGTCTAATCCCATTATAAACAACCGGTGAGGATTCCCTCGCCCTTCTCAAGAGGACATCTCTGTCCCCTGAAGTCAGTGACTTAGCAAGAATTGTCCGAGGTTGTCTCCCTGGAATTGGTTTTCCTCCTGGGACCCGATGAGCTCTTTCAATCATGAAAAGAGGAGAAAATGATTCTTTACCAAAGTTCTCAAGAATTAATTTCTGTACGAATTCAGTTGGATTTTTTCCTTCCTCACCCTCTGGAATGCCTATTATTCTCACGTTATATCTTCGTGACCTATCTTCAAGGTCCACTACCTTTTTCTTCAGGAGATTATTTTCCACTTTAAGTATAGAAACTTCCGTATTTATTTTTTGGATTCCTTCTGTATAAAAGTAACAGAGCTTTCAAGGGTGTTGAGTCTGACTCGCATTTTGGTCAATTCCTCTTTTATTAGTCCCACATCAACTTGAATAGATCCAAGTTGGGTTGTAACCACCTGTATCAAATCTCCGTTCTGTTTAACCGCTAGGAGTATTTCTTCCAGCGGGGACGAATTGTCATCAGGGATAACTTCCCCCATTATTCCATCCTCCTCCTCAGGGTAACTAGCGCCTTTTTGTATTTCTCGCTCAGTTACCTCCAATTCATAATTCTTTTTTTCAGAGAATTCCTTTTGTCCGCCCCTCGTATTGACCCTTGGGGATTTCAGAAACTGGTCAAGTTTTGTTGGTTCAGCCGTTCTAGACCCCTGTTTCTGACCTGATAGATCGGTCGAACGCCTTGGGGCTTTTGGGCCCATATCTTATTCCTCCTTTTTTTTTTTTTTTGTAAATTTTTTTCTTTAAATATTTTTTCTTGGATATTTATTTGATTTTTGATTTATTTTTTTTTTTTCCCTTATTCCGCCTCCTTACTCTCCTGTACTCTCCTATACTCTCCTTACTCTCCTTCTTTCTCTTTTTCTTTTTTTTTTTTTTCTGTTCCTTTTCTTTTGCTTTTTTTTTCCTTTTTTTCTTTTTTTCCTTATCCCCCCTTTTTTTTTTTTCAGTGCCTTCTTCTTAGTTCTTGTTTTTTTTTTTTTTTAAACCCTTTTATTTTTTCGCTCCTCCCTATTTTTATTTTTTTTTATTTTTCTTTTTATGTCCACTCTTCTTTATACTCTTTCTCCTCTTATTTCCTTTTTTTTTTTTTCCCCTTCTCCAGCTTATATTTTAGACTTTAAAGTTAGCTTTCTTGTGATCTTATGATCAAGTGCAGCTTATAATCATATGTAACCATACATACACAACTTACTCAAAGTCCATTCAAGGTTAGTTGGAGTCAGCGGTCATGGGGAGGTTAATCACTAGAGGAGAGAAACTTATAGCTTCCTCAAAATATGAGGGAACAGCAGGTTACTCACTGACATCAGAACCAGGGGGGGTAACGGATCAGGCAGGAACCGGAGGCACACTCAATGGAGGTAGAGGAGAGAAAACCTCCAGACAGCAAACTGTTTGCAATGAAATGGAGAGCAGGAGAGGAGGCAGGAGCGGCAGCATCAGACACGGCACAGTCAAGAAGGAACCGGAGGCAGCCTGAACCCAACAGCCGATATCGGCACCGTAGCAGGCTTTGGGCAAAGAGCAGCAGCGCAGATCACGCGGTCCCGGTCACAGAGAAGGTAGATGTAGAATTCGGCACACAGACGCCGGCATACTCAAAGCGGCAGCGAGGTAGCAGAACAGCGGGGAGAGCCGGGAGCGTGACGTCCACTACGTCATCACGTCTTCACTCCATGAGGGTGGTGATATCTGGTACTCGACCGATGTCACTAGGTATGTTACTAAGTATAATGATGTCATTAGGTATGTTACTAAGTATAATGATGTCATTAGGTACACTACAGGGTGCAGTAATGTCACTAGGTATGTTACTAAGTATAATGATGTCATTAGGTACAGTACAGGGTGCAGTGATGTCACTAGGTATGTTACTAAGTATAATGATGTCATTAGGTACAGTACAGGGTGCAGTGATGTCACTAGGTATGTTACTAAGTATAATTATGTCATTAGGTACAGTACAGGGTGCAGTGATGTCACAAGGTATGTTACTAAGTATAATGATGTCATTAGGTACAGTACAGGGTGCAGTGATGTCACTAGGTATGTTACTAAGTATAATGATGTCACTAGGTACAGTACAGGGTGCAGTGATGTCACTAGGTATGTTACTAAGTATAATGATGTCATTAGGTACAGTACAGGGTGCAGTGATGTCACTAGGTATGTTACTAAATATAATGATGTAATTAGGTACAGTACAGGGTGCAGTGATGTCACTAGGTATGTTACTAAGTATAATGATGTCATTAGGTAAAGTCCAGGGTGCAGTGATGTCACTAGGTATATTACTAAGTATAATGATGTCATTAGGTAAAGTACAGGGTGCAGGGATGTCACTAGGTATGTTACTAAGTATAATTATGTCATTAGGTACAGTACAGGGTGCAATGATGTCACTAGGTATGTTACTAAGTATAATGATGTTATTAGGTACAGTACAGGGTGCAGTGATGTCACTAGATATGCTAATAAGTATAATGATGTCATTAGGTACAGTACAGGGTGCAGTGATGTCACTAGGTATGTTACTAAGTATAATGATGTCATTAGGTACAGTACAGGGTGCAGTGATGTCACTAGGTATGTTACTAAGTATAATGATGTCATTAGGTACAGTACAGGGTGCAGTGATGTCATTAGGTATGTTACTAAGTATAATGATGTCATTAGGTACAGTACAGGGTGCAGTGATGTCCCTAGGTATGTTACTAAATATAATGATGTCATTAGGTACAGTACAGGGTGCAGTGATGTCACTAGGTATGTTACTAAGTATAATGATGTCACTAGGTACAGTACAAGGTGCAGTGATGTCACTAGGTGTGTTACTAAGTATAATGATGTCACTAGGTACAGTACAGGGAGCAGTGATGTCACTAGGTATGTTACTAAGTATAATGATGTCAATAGGTACAGTACAGGGAGCAGTGATTTCACTAGGTATGTTACTAAGTATAATGATGTCACTAGGTACAGTACAGTGTGCAATGATGTCACTAGGTATGTTACTAAGTATAATTATGTCATTAGGTACAGTACAGGGTGCAGTGATGTCACTAGGTATGTTACTAAGTATAATGATGTCACTAGGTACAGTACAGGGTGCAGTGATGTCACTAGGTATGTTACTAAGTATAATGATGTCACTAGGTACAGTACAGGGTTTAGTGATGTCATTAGGTATGTTACTAAGTATAATGATGTCATTTGGTACAGTACAGGGTGCAGTGATGTCATTAGGTATGTTACTAAGTATAATGATGTCACTAGGTACAGTACAGGGTGCAGTGATGTCACTAGGTATGTTACTAAGTATAATGATGTCATTAGTTACAGTACAGGGTGCAATGATGTCATTAGGTATGTTACTAAGTATAATGATGTTATTAGGTACAGTAAAGGGTGCAGTGATGTCACTAAGTATGTTACTAAGTATAATGATGTCACTAGGTTTACTATAGGGAGCAGTGATGTCACTAGGTATGTTACTAAATATAATGATGTCATTAGGTACAGTACAGGGTGCAATGATGTCATTAGGTATGTTACTAAGTATAATGATGTCACTAGGTACAGTACAGGGTGCAGTGATGTCATTAGGTATGTTACTAAGTATAATGATGTCATTAAGTAAATTACAGGGTGCAGTGATGTCACTAGGTATGTTACTAAGTATAATGATGTCATTAGGTACTGTACAGGGTGCAATGATGTCATTAGGTATGTTACTAAGTATAATGATGTCATTAAGTAAAGTTCAGGGTGCAGTGATGTCACTAGGTATGTTACTAAGTATAATGTTGTCTTTAAGTAAAGTACAGGGTGCAGTGATGTCACTAGGTATGTTACTTAGTATAATGATGTCATTAGGTACAGTACAGGGTGCAATGATGTCATTAGGTATGTTACTAAGTATAATGATGTTATTAGGTACAGTACAGGGTGCAGTGATGTCACTAGGTATCTTACTAAGTATAATGATGTCACTAGGTACAGTACAGGGTGCAGTGATGTCATTAGGTATGCCACTAAGTATAATGATGTCATTAGGTACAGTACAGGGTGCAGTGATGTCATTAGGTATGTTACTAAGTATAATGATGTCATTAGGTACAGTACAGGGTGCAGTGATGTCCCTAGGTATGTTACTAAATATAATGATGTTATTAGGTACAGTACAGGGTGCAGTGATGTCACTAGGTATGTTACTAAGTATAATGATGTCACTAAGTACAGTACAAGGTGCAGTGATGTCACTAGGTGTGTTACTAAGTATAATGATGTCACTAGGTACAGTACAGGGAGCAGTGATGTCACTATGTTACTAAGTATAATGATGTCACTAGGTACAGTACAGTGTGCAATGATTTCACTAGGTATGTTACTAAGTATAATGATGTCATTAGGTACAGTACAGGGAGCAATGATGTCACTTGGTATGTTACTAAGTATAATGATGTCACTAGGTACAGTACAGGGTGCAGTGATGTCACTAGGTATGTTACTAAGTATAATGATGTCACTAGGTACAGTACAGGGTGTAGTGATGTCATTAGGTATGTTACTAAGTATAATGATGTCATTTGGTACAGTACAGGTTGCAGTGATGTCATTAGGTATGTTACTAAGTATAATGATGTCATTAGGTACAGTACAGGGTGCAGTGATGTCATTAGGTATGTTACTAAGTATAATGATGTCTCTAGGTACAATACAGGGTGCAGTGATGTCACTAAGTATGTTACTAAGTATAATGATGTCATTAGTTACAGTACAGGGTGCAATGATGTCATTAGGTATGTTACTAAGTATAATTATGTTATTAGGTACAGTAAAGGGTGCAGTGATGTCACTAAGTATGTTACTAAGTATAATGATATCACTAGGTACAGTATAGGGTGCAGTGATGTCACTAGGTATGTTACTAAGTATAATGATGTCATTAGTTACAGTACAGGGTGCAATGATGTCATTAGGTATGTTACTAAGTATAATGATGTTATTAGGTACAGTAAAGGGTGCAGTGATGTCACTAAGTATGTTACTAAGTATAATGATGTCACTAGGTACAGTACAGGGTGCAGTGATGTCACTAGGTATGTTACTAAGTATAATGATGTCACTAGGTTTACTACAGGGAGCAGTGATGTCACTAGGTATGTTACTAAGTATAATGATGTCATTAGGTACAGTACAGGGTGCAATGATGTCATTAGGTATGTTACTAAGTATAATGATGTCACTAGGTACAGTACAGGGTGCAGTGATGTCATTAGGTATGTTACTAAGTATAATGATGTCATTAAGTTAATTACAGGGTGCATTGATGTCACTAGGTATGTTACTAAGTATAATGATGTCATTTGGTACAGTACAGGGTGCAATGATGTCATTAGGTATGTTACTAAGTATAATGATGTCTTTAAGTAAAGTACAGGTTGCAGTGATGTCACTAGGTATGTTACTTAGTATAATGATGTCATTAGGTACAGTACAGGGTGCAATGATGTCATTAGGTATGTTACAAAGTATAATGATGTTATTAGGTACAGTACAGGGTGCAGTGATGTCACTAGGTATGTTACTAAGTATAATGATGTCATTAGGTACAGTACAGGGTGCAATGATGTCATTAGGTATGTTACTGTGTATAATGATGTCATTAGGTACAGTACATGGTGCAATGATGTCATTAGTTATGTTACTAAGTATAATGATGTCATTAGGTACAGTACAGGGTGCAGTGATGTCATTAGGTATGTTACTAAGTATAATGATGTCATTAGGTAAAGTACAGGGTGCAGTGATGTCACTAGGTATGTTACTAAGTATAATGATGTCATTAGGCACAGTACAGGGTGCAGTGATGTCACTAGGTATGTTATTAGGTACAGTGATGTCACTATATAAGGTATCAAAGGTAAGTACAATGATGTCAGCATTCCTAAACTGGGACCCTAGGAGATCCATAGTCTTCACAATTTTCCTCTATGCAGTTGTCTGGTACTAGAGGACTACTGTCCACATCACAAGGGAGACACCACATGAAAACCCCAAAGTCTCCAGAATTTGTTAGACATTAGAATTGCTGTTCTTCTTCTCCGGCGATTTCAGTGAAATGTTTCCTTTTGAAACAAAAAGCAACTTTTCGTCTACAAAAAGCCATCTATACAAAATACATCAAAGTCACCCAGGAAACAACACGCACTAAATGTCAGGAGTGGATCTGCTCGACGCATGAAAAGCACAGTATTTTCATTTCTCTTTTTTTTTCCATATCGGATAGATTTCCTTTCTTGTCATGTCTTCCCCAGCGTGTGTCCTGAGCGTTTATCTTCCCCCCTCTATCTCTTTGGCATCTTTGTTCCTTTCACATCCAGATATGAACAAAATATCTTTGAAATATAAATGATACATTTTACATTGCAAAATAAAAGAGTCGCAGCTCCCAGAATTCCTCGCTGTCAAGAGACACAACAACTGGGTGCAAGCAATTAGTTTTTTTTTAGATGCCACTACAGGAGGAGAACCCTTAAAGGGGACCTGTCCTCATTTCTCCCCCTCGCCCTCTGTAGAACTGTCCTATCTTTGTTGCAAAATGGGTAAGAATAGGACATGTTCTATGTCTGCATCTTTTGCAACCTCACTGAAGTGAATTGGCCACATCTGACCCACAAAAAATGCGGATCAGATGCGAACCAGAACTGACCAGTCGTGTGCATGAGACCTTAGTCAGTAACAGGATCACTCTAGGAGTCAAATGCAGCTGCTTAACCAAGGGGATCTTCAAACAGAATTTACACAAGTATTGAAGAAATGTATGTACACAGTGACTGCACCAGCAGAATAGTGAGTGCAGCTCTGGAGTATAATACAGGATGTAACTCAGGATCAGTACAGGATAAGTAATGTATGTACACAGTGACTGCACCAGCAGAATAGTGAGTGCAGCTCTGGAGTATAATACAGGATGTAACTCAGGATCAGTACAGGATAAGTAATGTATGTACACAGTGACTGCACCAGCAAATAGTGAGTGCAGCTCTGGAGTATAATACAGGATGTAACTCAGGATCAGTACAGGATAAGTAATGTATGTACACAGTGACTGCACCAGCAGAATAGTGAGTGCAGCTCTGGAGTATAATACAGGATGTAACTCAGGATCAGTACAGGATAAGTAATGTATGTACACAGTGACTGCACCAGCAGAATAGTGAGTGCAGCTCTGGAGTATAATACAGGATGTAACTCAGGATCAGTACAGGATAAGTAATGTATGTACACAGTGACTGCACCAGCAGAATAGTGAGTGCAGCTCTGGAGTATAATACAGGATGTAACTCAGGATCAGTACAGGATAAGTAATGTATGTACACAGTGACTGCACCAGCAGAATAGTGAGTGCAGCTCTGGAGTATAATACAGGATGTAACTCAGGATCAGTACAGGATAAGTAATGTATGTACACAGTGACTGCACCAGCAGAATAGTGAGTGCAGCTCTGGAGTAAAATACAGGATGTAACTCAGGATCAGTACAGGATAAGTAATGTAATGTATGTACACAGTGACTGCACCAGCAGAATAGTGAGTGCAGCTCTGGAGTATAACAGGATATAACTCAGGATCAGTACAGGATAAGTAATGTATGTACACAGTGACTGCACCAGCAGAATAGTGAGTGCAGCTCTGGAGTATAATACAGGATGTAACTCAGGATCAGTACAGGATAAGTAATGTATGTACACAGTGACTGCACCAGCAGAATAGTGAGTGCAGCTCTGGAGTATAATACAGGATGTAACTCAGGATCAGTACAGGATAAGTAATGTAATGTATGTACACAGTGACTGCATCAGCAGAATAGTGAGTGCAGCTCTAGAGTGTAATACAGGATGTAACTCAGGATCAGTACAGGATAAGTAATGTATGTACACAGTGACTGCACCAGCAGAATATTGAGTGTAGCTCTGGAGTATAATACAGGATGTTACTCAGGATCAGTACAGTGACTGCACCTGCAGAATAGTGAGTGCAGCTCTGGAGTATAATACAGGATGTAACTCAGGATCAGTACAGGATAAGTAATGTAATATATGTACACAGTGACTGCACCAGCAGAATAGTGAGTGCAGCTCTGGAGTATAATACATGATGTAACTCAGGATCAGTACAGGATAGGTAATGTATGTACACAGTGACTCCACCATCAGAATAGTGAGTGCAGCTCTGGAATAGAATACAGGATGAAACGCAGGATCGGTACATGATAAGTAATGTAATGTGTGTACACAATGACTGCACTAGCAGAATAGTGAGTGCAGCTCTGGAGTATAATACAGGATAAGTAATGTATGTACACAGTGACTGCACCAGCAGAATAGTGAGTGGAGCTCTGCAGTATAATACAGAATGTAACTCAGGATCAGTACAGGATAAGTAATGTATGTACACAGTGACTGCACCAGCAGAATAGCGAGTGCAGCTCTGGAGTATAATACAGGTTGTAACTCAGGATCAGTACAGGATAAGTAATGTATGTACACAGTGACTGCACCAGCAGAATAGTGAGTGCAGCTCTGGAGTATAATACAGGATGTAACTCAGGATCAGTACAGGATAAGTAATGTATGTACACAGTGACTGCACCAGCAGAATAGTGAGTGGAGCTCTGCAGTATAATACAGAATGTAACTCAGGATCAGTACAGGATAAGTGATGTATGTACACAGTGACTCCACTATCAGAATAGTGAGTGCAGCTCTGGAGTGTAATACAGGATGTAACTCAGGATCAGTACAGGGTTAATAATACACAAGATTAAAAGGTGACTCTAGTAATTCTACATGTAAAGTGTATTCTGGTGATTGGAGGTGACATAGGCTTCAAGTTGAAGTAGTAATAAAAACCCAACTATTTCTTGTTATGACAGATTTTCGTCAGCGTATTCTTCCCGTTATGAGTAACACAGAGGCTTTATGCGGATTTGTAAAGGTTGTGATATTGTGCGGCAGAGGTTTGGGGGATCACGCTGGGAACATTTTGTGTCGCTCATCTATTAATAATCCGGTTTTATTTCTTGGTCTCTTTCAGCTGGGATTGGTCCTGTGGTTCTCTATAGACTTTCTATTGTCACGCAAATTTACAGACGAAAAAAGTCCTCATCTTGAAGTGTATGGGGGTTGAGCGGCAGATGCCACCAGAGGAGCTTTGCATGTTCATGGCTGATTGTGAAGGGCTCTAATAAGTAAGTATATCGAGAGTCCTCACAGGCTGGCACTCAGCATACCATTTAAATGAGTACAACTGGAATTTTGTGGCAATGAAGTAGCCCCAGATGGGTTATCTATCACTTGGGCATTAAAAATCAGGGTTTCTCAAGCTCCATAAAGAAGCACAATCAAGTCAGCTTCCACTGGGACCCCCAAGTGCTTATCAAAGGTGATGACTAAAGAAGAGTTGCAAATGTGCATTGTGCAGATTTGCTCAAGGGTGAGGGGCCCTGTCACATGCTGCTTATGCGGGTTTACACTACCACACCATGAGCCCCCTGAGATAGCAGGACTTGATGTTTGTTTGCCCCATTCCCTTTCTATGACCCTTCTGTTAATTCCTTATTTGTAGAACTTTTAGAGAAGAGATCCCTCACAACTAACTAAAATAAAGGATGCAGCTAACCTGGACTAGGCCCCTTATCCTCCGAAGCCCCAGAGAACCCAGTTGGTATGGTATCAACACCCTTCGATTTGCTTGTAAGGGTAATGGGTAACCCTCAATGCTCCTGTGCTCCTAAGTTACACAGAATATTTTATGATCTCGGAGTTGGGATATGAGAAAGATAGTGGCATAACGAACACAAAGATGGCCAGAGGCACAGAGCTACTCCATAATAAATGACGGGTCCAAACCCCCCTCCAGGCCAACTAGATTGGGCTGACTGTATCCAAATGCAAACTCTCGTGGAAGCCCAGTAGGATGGACTGTGAGTGGACTTTGGGACAACCCAATTTGGTAAAGGTTTGAGATCCCTGTTTGTAATTTATGAATCACCCTAGAAGATCATGCCAAAATGAGAAAACCCACAAACTTTCTAAAATGACTTGCCAGCCTTTCAAATGATATTGTAATACATGAATGGGCATGAGGGTTTGGTGATGGTGCGCGGTGGTGTTTTTTCTCCAAACATAGTGTCATGGAAGAAAACCACTAAGGAAGCTGCTCCTGTCCAAAAAATATTCTACCCATTATAAGTTTCTCCGAGACCCCATGTGTGCTTTCCTTCTGGGAAAATTCTGGGGACATTTCCTATGGATATATCAGACTAAAGTGGAAATTTTTATCATGAATGCACAATACGTGCAAAGTGTGGAGAAAAAAAGAGCACTGTTCACCAACACCAAAAGTTCATCCCATCTGTGAAGCATGGTGGAAGGTGCATCATGGTTTAGGGCTCATGTAGAGGACATTTAGGGATTGAGTATAGATGAGGAACATCATAGTTTTGGGGTAGTAGAGAAGGCATCATGATTTGATGCTTGAGTGGGGGGACATTTTGATTTGGGGCTGATGAAGGAGTCATCATGGTTTTGGGGCTTTTGGAGGGGACATCATGGTTTGGGGCTGTTTCATCAAGCATCAGAGTTTAGGGTTGGTGGACGGAGCACTATGGTTTGGGGCTGGTGGAGGAAGCATCATAGTTTGGGGATGTTAGAGAAGGCATTGTGGTTTGGAATTGGTGGAGGAGACATCATCATTTGGGGCTGGTGGAAAATGCATCATGGTTTGGAGATGGTGGAGGTAACATCATGGTTTGGTGGCTGGAAGAGGAGCATCATAGTTTGGAACTTGTGGAAGGGGCATTAAAGTTTGGGGCTGGTGAAATGGGCATAATGGTTTGGCGCTGGTGGATCATAATGGTTTGGAACTGGTGGAGGGGACATCATGGTTTGGAGCTGCTTTGCTACCTCAAGCCCTGGACACCTGCTGGTTATTAAGGGAACAATGAATTCTAAGGTGTTTTTAAAAACATTTTACAGGAGAATGTAAAGCAGCGTTCATGACCTCAAACTGAAGAGATGGGTGACACAGCAAGACAATGACCTAGGGCATGCAAGTAAATTAACTAAAATATTGTTTGAAAAAGAACTGTGTTTTTTTATTTGGTCATGTCACAGTCCTGACCTTAACCCTATGGAGATGCTGTGGCCGGAAGAAGGCTGTGCACACAAGACATCCCAGAAGTAGTGGTAAACTGAAACACATTTGCAGGGAGAGATGGTTCAAAATTCCTCCTCGATGTTGTGAAAATCTTATTTGCAGCTAGAAGAAACATTTGGTGGAGGTGATTGCTGCTTAAGGCGGATCTACAGGTTAGTAAATTCAAGGGTTCACTTTTTTTCTCCCTGCACTGTGGATGTTTTGTCAATGTGCTCAATAAAATACATAACTGGCACAACTTTTTGTATGTTATTATTTTACTTAGATTGTTTCTGTCTGATTAAATTACTATCCGACCACATTTTATTATATCAGTTCAGAAATCCAGGCAGATCCAAAGGTCCAAAGGGTGCACTTACTATTTCTTGCAGCTGTATATCATTTTTTCATGATTTAGATGAAGAACATGATAAAGATCACTACCATTACAGCCCATGTACAGTATAATCTCTATATAATCTTAGACTGAGGTCACTAGGTGATAAGTATTAAGTGCACAGCTATGTAAAGACCATTACGGTGCTGACC
The DNA here is from genome assembly GCF_014858855.1 of Bufo gargarizans. Taxonomy (NCBI): domain Eukaryota; kingdom Metazoa; phylum Chordata; class Amphibia; order Anura; family Bufonidae; genus Bufo; species Bufo gargarizans. The sequence goes on along the minus strand of NC_058085.1, from coordinate 367,885,069 downwards.
ATGGTGCTGAACCTCTCAATCAGACCTTCTCAGTGGTGGCTCCACACAAGATGGACCTTCTTTTCATTTCCCTCCAGGTGTCCTTTTCCCAATCACTGGTTGGTGATTATCACACTTGAGATTTGGCAGCAATCTTTAAGGAAAGCCTGTACACTGCATGAGGTGACTGCGGTCTACTGCTGATAATGGAATTACGTCACCAGATTGGAGACATTAAGTGTCTACTAAGGGCAAAATCTGTTTCCAATCTCCCATTCTCATTCCCTCTCAAGGGTTCCTGAAGGCATAAGAGTGGAACCGATAGCAGAGAAATGCTACTGCTTTTAGCACAGTCAGCAGGGGGCAACAAGTGGTCTCATAAATCATAATCACAAGAGATTCAATCAAAGCAATAAATGTGAACCTGAACTATCACCTGGTGTATAATTCACCCTGAACCCACAAAACTAGATGTTCCATATACCAGAGATTTCTGGGACCCCAAGCAGAGTTATGTCTGGGGGTCCCTGATGCACTGCTAAGCTCTTCCGCGGTCATACTGCTAAGCTCTGTCCCATCAAAATGCTAATATTGTGACCCCCTCGCGTCAACATTGCATTTACCTACATCCACATCCTGAGGTTGAAAGCAGTGCTGCTGCCAGGGCAATCCACCATCTCTGGAGTCTCACACATTTGCATGGCCTGCCCCTGTAGCATGCAATTTACCCCTACTCTGCTCTATGAATCCAGCTCTGCTATTCTAAGTGCATTAAGCTCTGCTATGCTTCTGTCTGTGTTCTCAAACACACCCAGCGGCAGCAATAAAGTCATATTTAACCCTTTCTATTCTGTGATTTGTAACCATGAAACATCATGCCACTTTCTGGGCTTTGTCCTATAATTCTGTCATTCTCTCCGTCACTCTAGTGCCTGAGCAATAGGTTCCCTAGGTTCCAGTAAGTGGTAAGTTGTTTTTGCTGTCTTCCCTGTTATTGGCTTGGCTGGTTCTAAAGATGCACGCCTGTCTGACACCTGACCTTCTGCCTGACCCTCGTGTTAGCAGAGTTGACCTTCAGTCCAGCTAAGCATTATTTCTGTTTCCTGATTTGCAAACTACCAATTAGTGTTCCGTCAATCTCCACGTCAGTCATTGTTAATGGAGAGTATTCCAGTGGAGCGAGTCCACAGTCAAATCCATAGCTGATGCTTCTCCATTCCCCAGTTCCTGATGCCTCTCGACGTGCGAGAAATGGCAACTCAGCCAATCGCGGGCAGAGGCGGGTCATCATCACTGTGGCCAGCGATTGGTTGAGAAGGCAACTCCTATGTGTCAAGAGACCAGAAGAGCACCAGAGAAACTTCAGAAAGGCAGTGGTGGGGGATTGTTGAGGTATGATTTCTTGATACTATTCTGAGGCTTTGGCAAATCATTTGTATCACCCAGGCAGCCCTTTAAAGAAGGTTTCCTTCTACATACAGTCATGTGAAAAAATTAGGACACCCTTTGAAAGCATGTGGTTTTTTGTAACATTTTTAATAAAAAGTTATTTCATCTCCGTTTCAACAATACAGAGAGATTAAAGTAATCCAACTAAACAAAGAAAACTGAAGAAAAGTCTTTTCAACATCTTCTGTAAATGTCATTCTACAAAAATGCCTATTCTAACTGAGGAAAAAGATAGGACACCCTTGCCCCTAATAGCGAGTGTTACCTCCTTTGGCTGAAATAACTGCAGTGAGACGGTTCTTGTAGCCATCTACCAGTCTTCGACATCGGTCTGAGGAAATTTTACCCCACTCCTCAATGCAGAACTTTTTCAGCTGTGAGATGTTTGAGGGGTTTCTTGCACGTACAGCCCTTTTCAAGTCACCCCACAGCATCTCAATGGGATTCAAATCTGGACTTTGACTTGGCCATTCCAGGACTCTCCATTTCTTCTTTTTCAGCCAATCTTTGGTTGATTTACTAGTATGTTTTGGGTCATTGTCATGTTGCATGGTCCAGTTCCGCTTCAGCTTTAATTTTCTAACTGATGGTCTCACATGTTCTTCAAGCACCTTCTGATACACAGTAGAATTCATCGTGGATTCTATGATGGTGAGCTGACCAGGTCCTGCTGCAGCAAAGCAGCCCCAAACCATGACACTTCCACCTCCATGCTTCACAGTTGGTATGAGGTTCTTTTCTTGGAATGCTGTGTTTGGTTTACGCCAAACATGTCCTCTGCTGTTGTGTCCAAATAATTCAATTTTGGACTCATCTGTCCAAAGAACATTATTCCAGAAGTCCTGGTCTTTGTCAACTTTATCTCTGGCAAATGTCAGTCTGGCCTCGATGTTTCTCTTGGAAAGCAAAGGTTTCCTCCTTGCACACCTCCCATGCAAGTTAAACTTGTACAGTCTCTTTCTGATTGTAGAGGCATGTACTTCTACATCAACAGTAGCCAGAGCCTGCTGTAGTTCTCGAGATGACACTTTAGGGTTTTTGGAGACCTCTTTTAGCATCTTGCGGTCTGCTCTTGGGGTGAACTTGCTGGGGCGACCAGTCCTGGGCATGTTGGCAGTTGTTTTGAAAGCCCTCCACTTGTAGACTATCTTCCGGACAGTGGAATGGCTGATTTCAAAATCTTTTGAGATCTTTTTAAATCCCTTCCCAGACTCATAGGCTGCTACAATCTTTTTTCTGAAGTCCTCTGACAGCTCTTTTGCTCTCACCATGGTGCTCACTCTCACTTCAACAGTCAGGAGCACACCAAACTAAATGTCTGAGGTTTAAATAGGGCAAGCCTCATTCAACATGCAGAGTAACGATCTACTAATTATGTGCACCTGGTGTGATATACCTGTGTGAGATCTGAGCCAATTTAAGAGGGAATACATGTGAGGGTGTCCTATCTTTTTCCTCAGTTAGAATAGGCATTTTTGTAGAATGACATTTACAGAAGATCTTGAAAAGACTTTTCTTCAGTTTTCTTTGTTTAGTTGGATTACTTTAATCTCTCTGTATTGTTGAAACGGAGATGAAATAACCTTTTATTAAAAATGTTACAAAAAAACACATGCTTTCAAAGGGTGTCCTAATTTTTTCACATGACTGTACATTTATATATCCATAAGAAGTGCCATAGATGATTATAAGGTGGGGCTCCTACCTCTGGGACATTCACTTAACAAGAGAATAGGGTCACTGATCCCCTTTTGGCAAGCCAAGGGCGGCTGGGCATGTGGCTCTTTCCACTGAGATCTATGGAGGGTATGAAAATAGTCATAGCCCATCTGAGGAAAACTCCTCTAGTCAAGTGTCTCATCCAGATTAAAGAATGAGAAAAATAGCCAAGATCTCCTCAGCTTCTCAAAAAGTTTTGCCAGTTCTCACAATTCCTCTGCAGTATGGGTGACTATAAGAGGGGGGGAGGTGATGGAGAGAAGGAGCATTTAATTGCTTCGGGTCCATAGAGAGACAGGGGGCCAAGGCCTGGTTAGTCCCGCCCTCTGTAAAGGTTTCTCCAAAGAAATTGTGATTTAAGCAATCAAGGGGCTAGAGAACTGACCCAAGGGTCATAGAAAGTCTTAAGACCCTGGGTGGAACATTCAGAATCATAATATGGGGTCCCATTTTTAATCTGTTCTATGTTGACCATCTCTTCTCTGCACAACACCAGCCCCATAGCAGTAGTTGTGTCCTACCATAGTCTCTGTTACAAACCATCTTCCTAATGAAGGATAGTCTTAGGAACCTTGGCTATATCAAAAAAAAAGGGAAACAAACTAAAATAAATTTGTATAAAGTCATCACTGTGTATGTTGATTTCTTTCCGTGGCGTCGCTGATCAGCCGTGCGAAGTGGGTTAATTTCACAAAAATTCACAATCCATAAATTAGGTGATGGCGCTGCCTTCTACGGACTCCAGCCACAAAGTGTAGCAAGGGATGGTGACAGCTCTTTTTCCTGCAGCCCCAACACAGAACTCCAACAGAAAGACGACCTCCTCCAGGGATATTCCCTCTGCGGATTAATAGGTTTCGGGGCACATAGTGAAGCTCCACCAGTTAACGTATCAATTTTTCTTTTATTATACTCACAAGGGGAATAAAACAACAGGCATCAAATGCAAATGTCTGCATAAGTCTGCAACACCGCCCGACCCGGGTTTCGCCAAACAAGCTTCATCAGGGGGCGAATGCTCCACCCTTCCTTGGGCGTCTTCTTATACAGGTAAAGAAAAAAACGCGAGGCACACCCCTCCCTCATTGCCTCTAGTTTCATTTCTAAAACTCTTTTCCATATATTTGCCATATAAAAATTCTTCCTCCATACTAAGATATACAATGTATGATAAATAATAATATATATAGAAATATCTGACATAAAACTTCACTTATCCTTCATATATCGCAATCTGTAATGGACCTCTAAATTCTTCCATTTATTTCATCCAGTCCTGTCGCCACATAAAGAGACACAATTCTCCCACTGTCCTATTCAAACCAACTGAAACCACAATGTTCCCATACCAAAAACCGCACAGTGTGTACAACCTCGCCGCCTCCATTCCTAGTCAATTAATCAGGGTTTCAGATCAAAGTCCACATTTAAACCGCCCGGCTGCAGGGAATCCATCCTCTATATCCACTTCTTAAAGTGCCCTTTCTTATATTGTTGATATGTTCCTGTACTCGTGTTTCTAATTTCCGTAAAGTTCTTCCAACATACATGGAACCACACGGACATCTTAGCAGGTAAATAACCCCCATTTGTTCACAACTGATTTCTCCTTTAATGTTATATTTCTTCTCTCTTCTTTTTTATGGGCATATGGCTATGGACCAAAGTGTCACGTAAATTTTGGGCTTTTCTGTATAGAATCTCTGGTTTTGCCGGAATAACATCCCCCAAAATAGGATCATTTTGTAACACTGACCAATTTTTTCTTATTATGTTCTTCATGGAACCCGTAATGGCATTAAACTGCGCAAAAAAACGTAAATCTTAAATCTTTGTCTTCTCCTCTTTTTTTCTTTTTATCCTTATTCTCCCCTCCATTTTCTACCTCTTCGTGCATTTTTTGTAATTTCTCCTTATTATATCCTTTTTCTTCAAACCGTTCTTTTGTTCCTCAAAATCTTTTTTATCTGTGCAGTTTCTGTGCAGTGAGGAATCCAATTAATAGTCAGGTGCGGTACCTGCACCAAAGGAATACATCGTATAGACCACAATACGGTGGACACCATAGGGGGGATTATTATGGAGCAGATTATTATCCGAGAAATCGCAATCCGAGATATTATAATGGACAATATAGGAATTATAGGAAAGGATATAGAAATAACCAGTATAATGAAAACAACCACTATAGGGCGAATTATTACGAGCAGCCGAGAAAGGAGAAGGTAAAATCTAAGGAGGGACAACCATACGGATCAGCAGGGAATGAGCAGCAGAATTTTCCACACCAGATGATAAAAGGGATACAGAGGGATGTGGAAAAGGAAAGGGAAAATGCAACTCAAAAAATAGCAACACCACTGAAAAGAGGAGGCAGGAAGAGAAGAGAAGCAGGGAAACATAAAGGGAATATAGAACTTGAGTTCCTATCAATTTACAGAAACGGGGCAAGCTGTTTTGGGCAAGGGACTCAAGTTTTCTCCCACGAAGAGGCCGAACAAATTTGGTATATTTTTAGATATACATGTTAGATGTCAGGAAACTTAATATGGCCAAATAAACAAAAGACCCGCGTGAACCTACAACAACCGATATCAGATTATTCATACGAATCTTAAAGAAAAAAAGTTAAAATGTTTCCGGTGAACAAAGAGAATGATTGTCTAGAAGCAGTCAGAAGAGGACTTTTAAAGGGGTTGGAGAAGATGAATGAAAGACCTAGGAAACATAATTTAACCCTAGAGGAGTAAAAAAGCCCTAGAAAGTCTGGAAAAGAATTCACAAATATATAAAACCTGCTGATAAGGGAGGTGGTGCTAGGGTGGTGCTAGATAAGGAGCAGTGCAACAAGGGAATGTAGAGATTATTATCAGATCGAGACACATACAGGGAATTGAAAAAATATCCCACTAATGAATTGAAACAAGAACTGGAAAAACTGCTGCAGGAAGGTTTTAAAAATAAGCAAAAGAGAATTTGAGTACCTTAAGATTAAATTCCAAGAATTCCGGTCATTTATCAGTTGCCTGAAATACATAAAAGTCTGTGTAGTCCACCGGGGAGACCTATTGTCTCCGGAATAGGGTTTCTCACTAGTCGGTTGACGGAATAGATTGATTTTTATTTGCAAAAATACGTAAGGTCCTCCCCATCCTATTTGAAAGACACTGGTAGTGTCCTCGATATTCAAAACACTTATGGTCCCGTATCTGAAAAGACTTGGCTGGCAACAGCTGACGTCTCTTCATTGTACACTAGTATCCCGACGCAATTGGGCATTAAAGCGGTAAAGGAACAACTGGGGAGTGATCCGGACATGTCGGATGAGCAAGGTATGTTTATCTGCCAGAGTCTGGATTTCTGTCTCAGTAACAACTATTTTTGGTTCGATGGAGTCTTCTACCTGCAGGAGGTTGGGACGGCGATGGGGGCGAAATTCGCCCCGAGCTTCGCAAATATCTTCATGTCCGTATGGGAGAAGGAGCGGATAAATCCCTTATTACACAAGAGCAACAAGGAGGGAAACTTACCTTATGGAAAAGGTTAATTGATGATTGTTTGATGATATGGGAGGAACAAGGGCTGAGGAATTGTATTGATGGCTTAAACAGGAACACTTGGAATTTGGCTTTGACTAGTGAGATTAGCCCAGTGGAGATGAACTTTTTGGACCTTACAATATCAGTGGATGGGAGTAATTTGAGAACCAAGAGGTTTTTTAACCACCTCAGGACCGCCGTACGCAGGATTGCGTCCTGCCGGCGGCCCTGCTCTTCTGGGTGGACGCATATACGCGTCCTCCCGCGAGAGCCGAGATTTCCTGTGAACGCGAGCACACAGGCGCGCGCGCTCACAGGAACGGAAGGTAAGCGAGTGGATCTCCAGCCTGCCAGCGGCGATCACTCGCTGGCAGGCTGGAGATCCGAATTTTTTAACCCCTAACAGGTATTTTTAACCCCTTTTGTTAGGATCGACCACCAGAGGACTCAGGTAGCTCAGTACAGTCGCACCAAACACCACACTACACTACAACCCCCCCCCCCCCCGTCACTTATTAACCCCTTATAAACCCCTGATCACCCATGATCACCCCATATAAACTCCCTGATCACCCCCCTGTCATTGATCATCGCCCTGTCATTGATCACCCCCCTGTCAGGCTCCGTTCAGACGTCCGTATGATTTTTACGGATCCACGGATACATGGATCGGATCCGCAAAAAGCATACGGACGTCTGAATGGAGCCTTACAGGGGGGTGATCAATGACAGGCGGGTGATCACCCATATACACTCCCTGATCACCCCCTGTCATTGATCACCCCCCTGTAAGGCTCCATTCAGACGTCCGCATGTGTTTTGTGGATCCGATCCATGTATCCATGGATCCGTAAAAATCATGCGGACGTCTGAATGGAGCCTTACAGGGGGGGTGATCAGTGACAGGGGGGTGATCACCCTGATCACCCCCTGTCATTGATAACCCCCCTGTAAGGCTCCATTCAGACGTCCGCATGTGTTTTGTGGATCCGATCCATGTATCCATAAAAAATCATGCGGATGTCTGAATGGAGCCTTACAGGGGGGGTGATCAGTGACAGGGGGGTGATCACCCTGATCACCCCCTGTCATTGATAACCCCCCTGTAAGGCTCCATTCAGACATCCGCATGTGTTTTGTGGATCCGATCCATGTATCCATGGATCCGTAAAAAATCATGCGGATGTCTGAATGGAGCCTTACAGGGGGGGTGATCAGTGACAGGGGGGTGATCACCCTGATCACCCTGATCACCCCCTGTCATTGATAACCCCCCTGTAAGGCTCCATTCAGACGTCCGCATGTGTTTTGTGGATCCGATCCATGTATCCATGGATCCGTAAAAAATCATGCGGATGTCTGAATGGAGCCTTACAGGGGGGGTGATCAGTGACAGGGGGGTGATCACCCTGATCACCCCCTGTCATTGATAACCCCCCTGTAAGGCTCCATTCAGACGTCCGCATGTGTTTTGTGGATCCGATCCATGTATCCATGGATCCGTAAAAAATCATGCGGATGTCTGAATGGAGCCTTACAGGGGGGGTGATCAGTGACAGGGGGGTGATCACCCTGATCACCCTGATCACCCCCTGTCATTGATAATCCCCCTGTAAGGCTCCATTCAGACGTCCGCATGTGTTTTGCGGATCCGATCCATGGATCCGTAAAAATTATACGGACGTCTGAATGGAGCCTTACCAGGGGGGTGATCAATGACAGGGGGGTGATCCGGGAGTCTATATGGGTGATTACCCCCCTGTCATTGATCACCCCCCTATCATTGATCACCCCCCTGTCATTGATCACTCCCCCTGTAAGGC